>NC_057722.1:50592519-50719714 GCF_004010195.1 Chiloscyllium plagiosum | reverse complement strand
GGAAGTAAAGGGGGAGGTGTGGGCGCAAGTTTTGCATTTCTTGCGGTTGCAGGGGAAGGTGCCGGGAGTGGAAGTTGGGTTGGTGGGGGGTGTGGACCTGATGAGGGAGTCACGAAGGGAGTGGTCTTTTCGGAACGCTGATAGGGGAAGGGAGGGAAATATATCACTGCTGGTGGGGTCCGTTTGGAGGTGGCGGAAATGACAGTGGATGATACGTTGTACATGGAGGTTGGTGGGGTGGTCGGTGAGGACCAGTGGGGTTCTATCCTGGTGGCGGTTGGAGGGGCGGGGCTCAAGGGCGGAGGAGCGGGAAGTGGAAGAGATGTGGTGGAGGGCACCGTCGACTACGTCTGGCGGGAAATTGCAGTCCTTGAAGAAGGAGGCCATCTGTGTTGTACGGTTTTGGAACTGGTCCTCCTGGGAGCTGATGCGGCAGAGACGAAGGAATTGGGAATATAGGATGGCGTTTTTACAGGGGGCAGGGTGGGAGGAAACATTGATTCTCCTGTTCCTTGGATGCTGCCTGACCTGCTGCACTTTTCCAGCAACACATTTTCAACTCTGATCTCCAGCATCTGCAGCCCTCACTTTCTCCTTGATGTTGGTGGTGGGCAAGTTGTTGGAGCGAATCCTGAGGGACAGGATGTACATGTATTTGGAAAGGCAAGGACTGATTAGGGATAGTGAACATGGCTTTGTGCATGGGGAATCATGCCTCACAAACTTGATTGAGTTTTTTGGGGTAGTAACAAAGAGGATTGATGAGGGCAGAGTGGTAGATGTGATCTATATGGACTTCAGTAATCCCCATGGGAGACTGATTAGCAAAGTTAGATCTCACAGAATACAGGGAGATCTAGCCATTTGGATACAGAACTGGGTCAAAGGTAGAAGACACAGGGTAGTGGTGGAGGGTTGTTTTTCAGACTGGAGGCCTGTGACCAGTGGAGTGCCACAAGGATCGGTGCTGGGTCCTCTACCTTTTGTCATTTACATAAATGATTTGGATACGAGCATAAGAGGTCCAGTTAGTGAGTTTGCAGATGACACCAAAATTGGAGGTGTAGTGGGCAGCGAAGAGGGTTACCTCAGATTACAACAGGATCTTGACTAGATGGGCCAATGGACAGAGAAGTGGCAGACGGAGTTTAATTCAGATAACTGAGAGGTGCTGCATTTTGAGAAAGCAAATCTTAGCAGGACTTATATACTTAAGGTAGGGTCCTAGGGAGTGTTGCTGAACAAAGAGATCTTGGAGTGCAGGTTCATAGCTCCTTGAAAGTGGAGTCACAGGTAGATAGGATAGTGAAGAATGTATGCTTTCCTTCATTGGTCAGAGTATTGAGTACTGGAGTTGGGAAGTCATGTTGTGGCTGTACAGGACATTAGTTAGGCCACTTTTGGAATATTGCGTGCAATTCTGGCCTCTTTCCTATTGGAAAGATGTTGTGAAACTTGAAAGGGTTCAGAAAAGATTTACAAGGATGTTGCCAGGGTTGGAGGATTTGAGCTATAAGGAGAGGCTGCACAGGCTGGGGCTGTTTTCCCTGGAGCGTCGGAGGCTGAGGGATGACCTTATAGAGGTTTACAAAATAATGAAGGGAATGGATAGGGTAAATAGACAAAGTCTTTTCCCTGGGGTTGGGGAGTCTGGAACTAGAGGGCATAGGTTTAGGGTGAGAGGGGAAAGATATAAAAGAGACCTAAGGGGCAACGTTTTCACACAGAGGGTGGTACGTGTATGGAATGAGCTGCCAGAGGAAGTGGTAGAGGCTAGTACTATTGCAACATTTAAAAGGCACTTGGATGGGTATTTGAATAGGAAGGGTTTAGCAGATGGGACTAGATTGGGTTGGGATATCTGGTCGGCTGGACTGGTCTGTTTCCATGCTGTACATCTCTATGACTCTATGACTCAGTAAGATACATTTGAAATGCATGCTAGCAATTAGGGTTACTAACAAGAGCACGAAACTGCTTACCTTTCAAACATGGACAGGGTTGTGTCAGTTGATAGTTTCCTATTTGGGGTGTTTATCACTCCTGCGCTGTTCCCAAGCATCATGGATCATGTGCTAAATAAGATTAAAGGAGCCTTTGATAATGCGTTATTTAACAGTGAGGCAAAGAAAGGGAGCATTGTAAGGTTGAATGAAGTCCTAAGCAGACCTGAGTCAAGTATGAAAGCTAAAAAGCTTACGTGTCAAGTGTAACATATTTTGGTCACTATGTAGATGTGAAGGTATCATGGTTGTGGATTGAGGAAAACCAAGAGCAATGTAGAATAATACACATCAATCTCTAAGTTTTACCTATCCCTAGTTTAACTAAATATTTACTCTATTGTATTAACAGCTTAAATATGGATTAGATTGGGAGTTGTCTGTCCTGTGTCAGAAAATACTTGAAGAAGTGAAGAAAGTACTGATAATTGATTTGGTTTGGAACCAGTGTGGAACCACAAAAAAGAAAAATGGTTTATCATGTTATATTTCACCACAAGGTTGGATACGTAATCTCACATAATGGAAGATGGTCTGGAGTGGAAAAGCCTATAGGACAAAGTACACATACTTTAAAGGTTCCAGGCAGTACTACTCACAAGTTGAGAAGGAGCCATTTGTGATCATATATGCTCTTACTAAACTTAATAAATACTTGTACAGTAGGACATTCACATTTTAACTGACTGCCAACCCCTTATGATCCAATTTAATTCAAAAAAGTGAATACTATTTCTGGTAGCAGCACAGCTTCAGAATGGATGTTGGTTTTGATGATCCATCCATATGATATTAAATCCAGCTTGCCTTCCAAGATTTCCCATGAAAACTGATTCATTTCCAGCAATTGAATTGTCTATGAATTATTTTACCCATGTAGGTAACATGCCAATGTCTGCCAAATCAATCATGAAATAAGTCTCATGATATGGTTCTTAGTAAAGTGCTCAATAGTGTCATAAATGGTTGATCTAAGGAATGTGATGAAGAGAAATTGCAGAGTTTTTCAGAACTGAACACTGAGTGAAGTTGAAGGCTGTCTGTTATTTAGTTTGAATCATTATTCTGCCAAGGTATAGAAAGAGTTTGTTAGAGGAACTTCATCTGGAGCATAGTCTGTAAGAAAACACAAAGAAGAAGAAATTCTTGGTATCCAAAATTGATACCCAATACCACAAGAACCAAAAAATATGAACTGAGGTCTTGTGAAGTTAGTTTGAAATTTAGGTTGCCACAGGTTATGATGTCAGACATTGCCTCCCCAGTTTATGTCAGAAGACTTTAAAACATTTCCAAGTAGGAATGGAGTCCACCACACTAGTAGCGCTGTATCATCCAGTATTGGATATTGTTGGAGAAGGAAGCACTTTAATTGTGAAGAGGTATTGTAGAAGTATGTACAGGGTGACAAGGTAGACAGTAATGTCCACTTTTGTCTCTTTGACAAACTAGACAATTTTCTGTTCTCTTACAGGACAATCTTCCACAGCCACCACACTACTATTACACCAAATGTGCTGTAATCACATCTTGTGGTGACACAGAGCATGTTTTGTCTACAGCGTGCACTGTTACTGAATCTGTTTCACTACTGAACAGTCTCACCACTAGATCCTGGGCAATGTTCTCCACCTCATTGTGGTTCTAGATGGGATACCCAAGCTATTAAGCTCCTGAGTGAGAAAGAAAGAACTTGTTCCTTTTCTTTATTCACCCATTCCCACAGTCAGTTGTGACAAGGTTACTTTCAAAAAGATCCCTTCTCTGAGGATACCTTTCGCCCAGATCCAAATGAACTTATGTTTTAAAAGGAGCCAAATTAACTAGGCTTTTTTAAGTTAACAAATAGTCAGTTTATTAACTTTGAACCAGGCGAAGAATTAGTAATATGCACACAGATTAAAAATAAGAGGTGAGTCCAGAAACATGACAGTAATAATAAAGAGATATATGAATGTGCCTCTGATTTGTTCATAAAGATCAGATAGTTGTAAGTTGCAGCAGTTGCAGTGGAGGTTAATGATAGCATTGACATTGGTAGTTGACAGTAGATTTGTGAGATTTTTGGTTTTGCAGGCTGATTAAAGTTCCTTTGTCCTGATTTTCCTTTTAAAACTGCCTTGCAGCACTCAGTCTTTACACACAATGTGACTTAGGCATAGCTCTGTTGACAATGACCTTCGAGCACACTGATACTCAAAACTAGGATGTTACAACATGACAATGTTTAGTCCCACTGGTCCTCTCCAGTGGAGTGGCTCCTGTTTTTTTTTAACACTTAGGTATTCGTCAGAGGGAACAACACAAAATTTTGCTGCAGTTTCAGAGACAATTCACAAGGAGTGGCATTCTGTTGAACATAATATTGTCAGCCCCGTATTAACTTTGTAATCATGAGATCACAGTTCAGTCTGTTCAAAGTTTCTTTGACATCTTTAGCTGTTGCATCTGATTACTCCCACACAGAAGATTTTAAAATCTGCAGTTATCCTGTCTCTATAGCCATTCTTAGTTAAATAATATATTTTGAATTATTTTGGGGTTCTAATCCATTATTGTAACAACATACTTTCATTCAAACAGTTCTATCCAGTACATATAAACATGTGGCTGACCTTTATAGAGGGCATACTACTTACTTACTCCCAACCTCCAATAAAAAAAAGGCCAACCCTGCAAAAATAACATGCTAGAGACAAACTAAACAGTCTAAAGGTCAAAATTTGATCCTCAGTGAATTGGAAGTCTCACCCTTGAGAACTACTGGCTATTCTTATTGGCTAGCAGCTCCAGCAGTCCCAGGAATGTCAGAACACAGTAGTGAGTACTGCCTGAACTGCAAGGCATCCCATGAAGATCAAGTATGACATCCAAGCCCAGCCAAGTTCTAGGATTTTAGGGTGGGGTGGGATCAGGTTGCCGAGGGAGAGAGGACAACATCTTGGACACGGGACACAGGGCTCTCCCAAAAGGTAGTGTCCTTCTCCTTTTTCATCTTTCTAACAAAGTTGAAAAGATAAAGTTCTGATTCCTGTCTGACAACAACTTAGCAGCATTTTATGGCTGTTGAGGCAGGTTGAGAATCTTAAGTGAGCAACAGTTGATCTATATGCTGTCAGGCTAGTGGGCACCTTACCCCAACCCTACTCTCTCTTCCCTCCTCTGATATCATGCATACATATCAGGAATAATGGGGAAGGTGGTGGGCTGGCTACTCAACAAGCTTATGTTCTTCTTGCTGAAATCACACTGGGTATGGGGAGTGTGAAAACTAGCCCATTGAAATAAATTTGTACACATTGTGGAATCACACCAGACCTAACGTTTACACAGAATACAGTCACTCTGGCAATTGTATCTGAGTATACAATCACACCAAGCTTGCAGCATTCTAAATTTGTGGTCTCATTGAATATATAGAATGCATGCAGTTGTACTGAACACAACATATTTCAATGTACTGAATGAATATTGTGTAACCATACTGAACATACTATATTCATGGTGTGAAGTCACCGGGCATGCATTTTACATAGTCTGTAGTCATAGTCAATAAATTTTACTGAGAATGTGTAATGCCACTATATATGGCATGATCGAAAGTTTGAAGTCACACCAGTGCTCTCTGAATTTACATTAGATTTGTCCTGTATATAATGCACAAAGTACAAATAGTAGATGATGGTGTAACACTTCTGAAAATTCCATGATTTATACCTCGTAATTGGCATAGCATGATTTTTCCCATCACAGCTTGATTGAACAGAGAGACCTCGGTATATATTTGAACAGATTGTTGAAGAACTCAGGGCCGATTTAGAAAGCACCAAAGAGTCTTTCAAAATAGAGACTTCGAGTAAAAAAGCAATGAAGTTTTGATGACACTTTTTAAAACACTGCTTTGGTTCAGTTATTTTGTCCAATCTGGACACTAATTTCTGAGTATGGGAAGGATTTAGAAAGGCGCAGAAGATGTTTATGAGAATGGTTCCAGGGATGAGTGGCTTCAATTATGTTGAAGATAAAGTTGTTCTGTTTAGTGCAGTTTCAGAGAAGGCTTGATAGAATTGTTTAAAATCATGAGGGATCTAGACAGAGTAAACAGAGAAATTGCATTGGCAAAAAAAGGTCAAGTATTAATATTATAGAATTAAAATGATTGACAAATAAACTAAATATAACATGAGCAAAACTTCTTATGCAGTTTGTTACAATCTGGAATTCGTTGCTTGAAGGAATATTTGTGGGGCTATGGGGAAGGGCAGAGGAATGGAACTACCTACGTTGCTTTGTCATAATCAATATGGCTGAATGGCCTTTTTCTGTGCTGTCAACATTCAATGATTCTATTAAAAGTAAAACATTTCAAATGTGTTCAGAAAGTGAGTGATTGATAAAGTGATGTAGTTTACACTCAGATCATTCCCAGCACATGGCCAAAGACATTCAAGTGGGTAGATGTAAGTGTTTTCATGGTTGTGTGATTTTTCCTTTGCCATCTGTTTTGCAATTTTTGGCTTAATTGGCCATGACGAATCACTTGTCTCAGCTATTGGCAACTGGAATGAAGACAGTTGCAAACTGGAATAGGAGATAATTGGCAAACCATTAATCACAAACCCCTAAAACTTAAAATAAATATGAATTCAACACATTCTGTAATTGTCAATGAGATGTTCCATTCTATATTTTGAGATATGTATTGTTCACCAATGCTCTATCTGGTCTTATCAAAGTATCTATGCTGATGTTCATACAGAACTTCTCCAGATAGTTTATTTAAGTGCAAGGTTTTATCCTGCTTTTATGTCTACCATGAAGTTGCAAAACACTTTTTTTATTGTAGATGCTATCCCTTGGATATCTTGGTGTGGAATTGCATTAGCTATAAGAGATATTTATGGAATATTAGAAAAATATAATTATCACGCAATTATGCTTTATTAATTTAAATTCCTTTTTGATGCTCTGATTAGTAATGATTTGTGTCAAAGTTTTTTAAAAAAATCAGATTTATGTTCATGTTGTGAATCCCCAGTCTTGACTAAGTGAGGAGACAGGATGGAAAGCTGCAAAAGCAGTCAAATTCTTTTACACAAGGACGGAAGTAAAACCCTGTCCTTCCCAGTTGTTCTTAAAAACTTCCTATAATCTAGTTATGCATTGTGCTTTGGGCTGTTTTACCACATTAAAGATACTATATAAATGCAAGTAGTTGTTGTTTTAGTAAATGTTGTCCAGTCAGTTGTTAAGGCAAATAAAATATGTAAATTCTGGTATACAAATGGGCCTCTTGTTTCATTCTCTACTACTTAGGTGATCATACAGGCAAAGCATTGAAGTAATTGTGTGATGTGATGAGATTTACTTAGCCATGATCAAATAAGAATGACAAATAAGATAGACGAGAAAATCAGTATTGCAGATAGTGGTTAGCCTCATAAAGTAGACCAGAGCAATTACTCCCTGCTACACAACAACAGCAGCTAGTATTAATGTACCACTTTTGACATAATGAAAAATCCCAAGTGCTTCACAAGAGCTTTATTAAACAAATAATGACCTCAAACCACATAAGGAGATGACCAAAAGCTTGATCAAAGTGCTTGGTTTTAAGAGGTGGCTTAAAGGATGAAAATGGGGTGAAGAGGATGGGAGATGTAAGGAGAGAATTGCAGAATTTAGAATCTTATGCTACTGAAGGCCCAGCCACCAATGATGGAGCGACTAGAATTGGAAATGCTCAAGAAGCCAGAATTAGATAAGCATACTTACCTGAGGGAATTGTTGGGTTTCAGGAAATTAGAAAAGGGAAGGGCAAGGCCATGAGGGGATTTGAAAACAAGAATGATAATTTTAAAAACAAGATGTTGTTTGACTGCAAACCAATGTAAGTCAGCAGAATAGTTGTGATACATGAACCGAATAGTATGAATCAGGCCACAGATAGCAGAGGGTTGGATGACCCGAGGTTTGCAATTGGTAGAATGTGTCAAGGCCAGCCATGAATATCTCAGAATAGTCAAATTTAGAGGTAACAAAGCTTGAATGAGTGTTTGATTAGCAGATGAGCTGAGGCAGGGGAGAAATCATGCAATGTTAATGAGATGGAAGTAGGAGGTCTTCATGATGCTGTGGATATGTTGCTTCATGATCAATTCAGTTTCAAGAGTAAAACATAAAATTTGCAAACAGTTGGGTTCATCTCAGACAGTTGCCAGGTGAAGGATGGAGTCAATGAGTAAGAGACAAAGTTTGAGGCAAGTTACGAAACAATGGCTTAAATTTTCCCCATATTTAATTGGAAGGAATTTATTTTTATTCAATCTGGGATGTAAGGTACAAGATTTTATCATTTGGCAACAGTGGAGAAGTTAAAAGAAGTTGTGAAGTAGAGCTGGATATCTTCATATGTATGTGAAGACATAAGCTGTGCTAAGATAACAATAATATGCAAAAAGCAGATGTAAAATAGGAGCAAAGTGTTAATCCTTATGTGATATCAGTGGTAATGCTGTGGTAGCAAGATGAGAAACCAATGTAAGTTGAATTCTTACTGCAGTTGGATAGATGAGAATGAAACCAACCAACAATAGTTCCATGCATTTGGACAACAGCGAGAAGGAGGAGGATTGTGCAGTCAACTGTAACAAAAGCCGAAAGAGGACAAAGAGAGTTAACTTTAGTTTAACTTTGTCAAAATCAAATGGGTATCAGATTTCAGCTTTGACTTTGATAAAAGGTGTATCAATAATGTGAGGCTGATTGGAGGGACTCAAACATGGAATGATATCGGCAGGTTTAAATAAGAGAAGACAACACTTAAAGAACTATCAACAACATTGGTCAACATGGGGAGCAGGAAACGTCATCATAAATAAATTTTGTTTGAGTTCTAATTTTCAAAGCAAGCACAATTTACTATTGCAGGTGTAAAATGTGATGAACTGATCAATAAATAATTCAATTAAAATAGTCTGAACACCTTAGATGCATTTTATTTGAAATTAAGTATTCAAGAATCCAAAGAAAGCAATGGAACCAGACGGAGTAACATCCCTCATCGCAGCATATCATAAGTTTGACATATGATCAACGTTCTCAATGACCAATTATACTTCAATTTTGAACAAGGGTAACTTTGAAATTTTTAACAGTTAGTCCCTACTGTCTGGGTAGTAAGTTCAGTAATATAGTACACCGATCACTTCATATTTAAAAGTTATTTTCCTCTGCCATCAGTGTTAATGTTGTCAGTCGATTTTATTGGCACAAGTAATTGCTTAAACGTCTCATGTGAGAGCACGATTCTTTTAAAAATCAAACCATTGGGGAGGATCTCCTCAGGATATGACATTTAATAAGTTTTGGTACTGTTTTCAGATGGAATCTTTCTCTTATGTCGGACTTGTGTCTCATGAGATAGCAGGGTCAGATTTCCTTGGGAGCTATTTTTATTTAAACTCAAGCTGCACTTTTTTCCTTACTTAAAATGGTTGTTAGTGAAATGTATTAGTTTGCTTAACTAAATTCAAAGTAAATTATTTAAATATTGATTTAAAAAACAATCCTAATGCTCGCTTTGAGCAGAATTTCAGCGCAGAGGTAACACCTATTCCGGCAAGTCCTGACAAACTGCCCCAACAACCACTGCATCAGAGGTCAGATCAGTTTTCCGTTGTGTGAATCCAAAGAAAGCAATGGAACCAGACGGAGTAACAGGCCGTGCACTCAGAGTATGCGCAGATCAACTGGCAGAGGCCTTCTCGGACATCTTCAACCTCTCCCTGCAGCAGGTCACTGTCTGTGCCTGTTTCAAGAGGGTCAACATTATCCCTGTGCCTAAGAAAGTTCATGCAGCATGTCTCAATGACTACTGCCCAATGGCCCTAACTTCACTGGTCATGAAGTGCTTTGAAAGGCTGGTCATGGCATTAATCAACTCCAGCCTCCACACTACTCTTGATCTCTCCACGCTTCAGGCTCTCTGCCTTTATTCCTGATGAAGGGCTTTTGCCCGAAACGTTGATTTTGCTGCTCCTTGGATGCTGTCTGAACTGCTGTGCTCTTCCAGCACCACTAATCCAGAATCTGGTTTCCAGCATCTGCAGTCATTGTTTATACCACTCCAATGTGCCTATCGGACCAACAGATCCACGTCCGATGCCATATCACTTGCCCTTCACTCCTCCCGAGAACATCTTGACACCAAGAATAGCTCCGTAAGAATCCTCCTCATTGACTACAGTTCAGCCTTCAACACTATTATCCCCTCGAGACTGATTACTAAACTTAGTGATCTCGGACCAAGCCCCACTCTCTGCAACTGGATCCTCAGTTTCCTGACCCACAGACCACAATTGGTGAAGGTTGGGGACAATATTTCATCATCGCTAACAGTCAACAATAGAGCCCCCTGGGGTGCGTACTCAGTCCGCTACTGTACTCACTGTATACCCATGACTGTCATGATTAGATTACTTACAGTTTGGAAACAGGCCCTTCGGCCGAACAAGTCCACACCAACCCTCCGAAGAACAACCCACCCAGACCCATTCCCCTACATTTACCCCTTCACCTAACACTACGGACAATTTAGCATGGCCAATTCACATAACTTTAGCATAATTTAGCATGGCCAATAAAATCGACTGACAACATTAACACTGATGGCAGAGGAAAATAACTTTTAAATATGAAGTGATCGGTGTACTATATTACTGAACTTACTACCCAGACAGTAGGGACTAACTGTTAAAAATTTCAAAGTTACCCTTGTGGGAGGAAACCGGTGAACCAGGAGGAAACCCACGCAGACACGGGGAGAATGTGCAAACTCCACACAGATAGTTGCCCGAAGCGGGAATTGAACCCGGATCTCTGGCGCTGTGAGGCAGCAGTGCTAACCCCTGAGCCACCATGCCTGCCATGGAATCTGTGTCGCCTAATACCAGACTAATTCCATTTGCAAGTTCGCTGATGACACCACTATAGTCGGTTGAATCTCAGATGGCAACAAAACAACCTAGCTCTCAATGCCGGCAAAACCAAAGAGCTCATTATTGACTTTCAGCAGGATATTACTCATGCCCCCCTACACATTAACAGCACAGAGGTGGAACAAGTGGAGGATGTCAAGCTCCTGGGAGTGGTCATCAACAACAAGCTTTCTTGGACTCTTCATGTGGATGCTTTAGTTACAAAGGCCCAAAAATGTCTTTTCTTCCTCAGGCAATTTGGCATGAAGATGAATACCCTGGCCAACTTTTATAGGTGTGCCATTGAGAGCATTCTGTCTGGATGTATCACTATCTAGTATGGCAACTGTACCTTTCAAGATCGGAGACGGTTACACAAAGAGGTGAACTCAGCCCAGACAATCACAAAGGCCAACTTCACATCTATAGAATCCATCTACCAGGCCTGCTGTCAAGGAAAGACTGCCAGCATTCTCAAAAATCCATCCCACCCTGGCAATGCTTTCCTACAACCTCTCCCATCGGGGGGGAAGGTACAGAAGCCTGAACACATGCACCAGCTGGTTTCAAAACAGTTTCTACCCGACTGTTGTTAGAAAATCGAATAGACTCACAAACTCTTAGTATTCGCCTGTCCCTGTGTTTTTGTTTTTGCCGCTGTTTACCTATTATTTACTAATCTATGCTATTTAACTCAGTGATTGGCCTGTATTGATTGCAAGGCAAAGCTTCTCACTGTGCCTCAGTACACGTGACAATAAATTCAATTCAATTCAATCCTTAAGAGAATTTGCCTAAAATGAAGCTTACAATAAACTGGTAGTTTTTGAGGCTTTTATGGCCCCAATAATTTTGGATTTTTAAAACTTCACTCATGGTTGTTCTTAACAAGGTGATCGTGAACTCCCTATTTGAACTGCTGCAATCCATGTGCTGTATGTTAATCCACAATGTTCTTCAGGAGGGAATTCCAAGATTTTGACTGTGTGACAGTGATGGAACGGTGATATATTTCCAAGTCAGGATGGTGAGTGGCTTGGAGTGGAATTTGCAGGTGGTGGTGTTCCCAGGAATCTGCTGCTCTTGTTCTAGGTGTAAATGATCATGGGTATGTAAGATGCTGTCTAACGACCCTTGGTGAATTTCTGCAGTGCATCTTGCAGATAGTACACACTGCTGCTACTAAGTGTCAGTGGTGAAGGGAATGGATGCTTATGGATGTGGTGCCAAACAAGTGGGCTGCTTTGTTCTGGATTGTTAGAGCTTCTTGAGTGTTAGAGCCATAGACCCATAGAGTCCTACAGCACGGAGACAGGCACTTCGGCCCAAACTTGCCCATGCCGACCAAAATGTCCATGCATGCGAACCCCATTTGCCTGCACTTGGCCCAGTTACTGCTAAACCTTTCCTATCCATATATTTGTCCAAATGCCTTTTAAATGTTGTTGATGTACCTGTCTCAACCACTTCTGCTGGCAGCGCATTCCATAAGCATACTTCCCTCTGTGTAAAAAGGTTGCCCCTCATGTTCTCTTAATCTTTCCCCCCTTATCTTAAACTAATGCCCTCTGACCTGGATTCCCCAATCCTGGGGATAAGACTAAGTGTATTCAGCCTATCCAGGCCTCTCATGATCCTATACACTTCTATAAATACCCCTCAGTCTTCTATAAAGCAATGTAGGTAGTTCCACTCCTCTGTCCTTTCCCCATAGCCCCACAAACATTCCTTCATGCAACAAATTCCAGATTGTCACTAACTGCATAAGAGATTTTGCTCATGTTATATTTAGTTTAATTGTCAATCATTTTAACTCTATAATATTAATACTTGACCCTTTTTTGCCAATGTAGTTTCTCTGTTTACTCTGTCTAGGCCCCTCATGATTTTGAGGACCTAGCCCATCTCTTGCAGTTCCATTCAAAAGTGTCCACTTTGGTCCTTGAAAGGTCATTAGACCATAAGCCCATACAACATAAGAGCAGACATTAGGCAATTCAACCTATCAAGTCTGCTCTGCCATTGATTCATGGCTGATAAGTTTCTCAACCCCATTTCCCCACTTTCTCCCAGTAACCCTTGATCCCTAAGAACCGATCTATCTCAGTCTTAAACATACTCAACGTTTTGGATCGAGTGACCCTTCCTCAGAATGCCTGAGAAAGTTCTGCGGAAGGGCCACTTGACCCAAAATGTTAACTCTGATTTCTTTCCACAGATGCTGCCAGACCTGCTGAGCTTTTCCAGCAATGTCTATATTTATATGATGAATCCAGTTGATTTTCTAGTCAATAGTAACCCCAAGGTTATTGATAGTGAGAAATTTAGTAATGGTAACACCATTGAATGTCAAGGGGTAATGGTTAGACTGTCACTTATTGGAGATGGTCATTGCCTAGCATTTGTGTAGCACAAATGTTATTTGTCACTTGTCAGCCCAAGCCTGGATATTGTCCAGATTTTGTTACATTTGAACACGGACTGCCTTAGTATCTGAGGAGTCACAAATGGTGCTGACCATTACACAATCATCGGTGAACATGCCTACTTCTGACCTTATGATGGAAGGAAGGTCATTGATGAACTGGCTGAAAATGGTTTGCCCTAGGACACTGCCCTGAGGAATTCCTGCAGCGATGTCCTGGAGCTGAGATGACTGATCTCCAACAACCACAACTATCTTACTATGTGCCAGGTATGACTCCAACCAGCTAAGAATTTACCCCTTGATTACCCAATAATTCCATTTTCACTAGAGCTGTTTGATGCCACCACCGTCAAATGATGCCTTGATGTCAAGGACTGTCACTCTCACCTCATCTGTGAAATTCAGGTTTTTTGTCCATATTTGAACTAAGGTATTAATGAGTTTAGGAGCAGAGGGGCCCTGGTTGAACCCAAACTGGATGTCATAGACCAAGTTATTGCTGAGCAGGTTCTGCTTGATAGTACTGTTATTGACACCATCCATTACTTTGCTGATGATCAAGAATAGACTGATGGGACAGTAACTGACCGGGTTGGAGTTGGCTTCTGTGCACAGAACATACCTGACCAATTTTCCACATTATCAGATAGATACTAGTGTTTTAACTGTACTGGTACAACTTGGCTAATAGAGCATCAAGTTCGAGAGCACAAGTCTTCAGTACTATTGCCGGAATGTTGTCAGACCCCTTGGCCTTTGCAGTATCCAGTGCCTCCAACTCTTTTTTGATAACACGTGGAGTGAATTGAATTGGCTGAAGATGCATGTCCATTTTGCTGAAACCACTGAAGGAGGCTGAAATGGGTCATCCACTCACCATTGAGGATAGGGATATTTGTGGAGCTTCCTCTTCAAATGGAGGTAGCAGGACTGCAAAGCTTAGACCTGATCCTTTGGTTGTGGGATCAATTAGCTCTATCTGTCACTTGCTGTTTATGCTGTTTGGCATGCAAATAGTCTTATTTTGTAGCTTCACCAAGTTGACAGCTCATTTCAGGTCTGCTTGATGCTACTCCTGGCATACCCTCCTGCACTCTCCATTGAATCAGAGTTGATCCCTTAGCTTGATGTTAATGGCTGAGTGGGGGATATGTTGGGTCATGAGGTTGCAAATTATATTGGAGTACAATTCTGCTGCCATGGATGGCCGACGTCACCTCATTGATGTCCAGTCTTGAGTTGCTAAATCTGTTCGAGATCTGTCCTGTTTAGCACGAAGATAATGCCAAACAACACAATGGAGGGTATTCTCAATATGAAAGCAGGATTTCATGTCCAGAAGAAGTGTAGTGGTCACTCTTACCAACATGGTCATGGACTGAAGCATTCTGCAGTAGCAGATTGCTAATCATTGCTGCTTCTCACTAAAGTCACGTATTAAATGTTGTAGTCAATTTCTAATAACATCCTTGGACCAAATATATATACGTTTAAACATGACCTCATCTGATTTAGAAAGATGCTGCTCAGAAGAATAAGTGAAAATTGGAACCTGCCAGTTTCAGGTTGGCTTGAATTAAAATCACCCACATCCAGAATTGTGACATGGTCATATTCACTTGCTGCTTTTAATATGTCACAATTGTCTAGTATAGTCAGAAGCTAAGCAGTGATATAAATTTACACCAACATATTCTATATTTTAAGTTGAAAACAATAATCTTGTGATATAGATCAGAGATGCCATATTTGAACTTGGGAAAAGAATTGACTACAGCAGGTGGTTGTCAGCATTCGAAGGGAAGATATTTGAAAGGTTACAGTTATTATGCGAATTGATGTTTATGTAGTATCATGACATTTTATCATTGAAAGTAGATTCTGAAATAAATGCAATTCTGGTAAACTTTTCAGCCACTTCATAATCTTGAGTGTGAAAGTGACTGGAAACTTTAATTAAAAATTAGGTTTAATATTATGGTAATAATCCTCAGAGGTCTTATATTGTGAGAAACTGACTTAACCTCAGCAAAAATCAAAATTTCATAAAATCAATGTTTAATTTAGTGTAACTTTTCTTCTGTCCAATACTTTTGCACAACAAATAGAAAAAAAACAGAATCCATTTATTTTCAACCAATGCCTACATATTAGTTAAAGAAAAAATGATATTGCCTTATTTACATAAGACACAGTCCTTCCAATTTTCCAGGGTTTTGTTTGAAAGCAGGAACACTGGGGATTACCATGGCAACCGATAGCATGCTGGCAGTATCCAACTCAGTGTAGCTTTGTCTGGGCAGACCTGCAATTAATCAACCATCTACACGCAGAGGTTTCTATCTGAGCAATTGCACTGGCACTTCCTGTCTAACCCTGTTTTTGAAAGACTTGGCTTCTTGTCGGATGAAATAAGGCGAGGAACTAAATAAGAATAATGAAACATCAGAAAATTTAAGAATGCTGTATTTCTTAATTATTTCTAAGATAATTCTCTGATGGATTTAAAATACTTAAAATTGCAATAAAGTAAATCAAAATCTCACTGAATGCTCGACGGTGTGAAAATCTTCTTGTGATCCTTTTCTTAAGCAATAGAATTATTCGTGTGCATGAATATACAGGTACCAGATGTAATGAGTGAGCTGCAATGGTTTTACTTCAACAATGTTGCAGCTGCTTACAAGACACGTGTAGTGTAAACAGAACATGACACTAGGGTATAGTAATGTAGAAATATTTCTGCAATTTCCTCCCCTTCTATCTTTGAAGGTGCCTGTTCATGCTGTGATATGATTTCATGAAAGCTGGCAGCCATTCAGTACCCTGTTTAAGTTGCCAGTCTTTATGTGTGAACCTAGCTGTTCAAATGTGAGGAGCATCACAACCAGGCCAGCACTGTCCTGATGCACTACATATAGGTTCAAAATTCTAATAGGGTCATTGGGCAGCTGTCAGAAGTTGGAATCCTATTTTCCTTTATTCCCAAAGATAATCAAAAGGGTCCATTTTCAAAGTCTGATGTCATCTCTGTACTCAGCATCCATCAGGACTGAAGCTTGATACCTTCCCATTATTACTGACTCGTTGTGACTCCAAATGATGCATGAGGCATTAAGGGAACACAAGAAAACAAGGAACCAAAAATCTGCACATCAGGCATTATTCAACTTCGAGTGCAGCACAGGAAGACAACAATATGCTGGGTTCCGATGCTTGCTTGGAAATTCTGAGGGCTTTTGCGAGTTGAGATTGCTGTTGATGGTGGAATTGTTGCACAAACATTCTTTGCATGTTTGAGCTAAATCGCTTAGAAGGGAAAGCAGGAGTCACTTGTTCGCACACAGAAAAATCTGAAACACTTTCTCCTCCTAACCAATTTACTGTTACATAAATTGAAATATTGACAGATAGAGTTTTGTCAAATAATGTTACCAAAGATTCGTAATTAAGACAAATAATGGGAGTGTAGGCACATCTCAGACATGGCAGTGAAAGGTAGAATACCTATGTAGTCGATACCTTACTCCTGTCCCTATTTTATATCTATTTACCAGAGGAGATATGGCCAGAAGGAAGGAATTCTCAAGCATAGTTACACTGGGCGGCATGGTGGCTCAGTGGTTAGCACTGCTGCCTCACAGCATCAGGGACCTAGGTTCAATTCCTGCATTGGGCAACTGTCTGTGTGGAGTTTGCACATTCTCCCCATGTCTGTGTGGGTTTCCTCCGGGTGCTCCGATTTCCTCCTACAGTCCAAAGATGTGCAGGTTAGGTGAATTAGCCATGCGAAATTGCCTGTAGTGTTAGGTGCATTAGTCAGGGGTAAATGTAGGGGAATGGGTCTAGGTGGGTTGCTCTTCGGAGGGTCAGTGTGGACTTGTTGGGCTGAAGGGCCTGTTTCCACACTGTAGGGAATCTAATCTAAACAGCTAGCATTCAGACTCAGTAAGTCTTATTGCCTTACTCCCTCCTGATGAAACGTCGATTTTGCTGCTCCTCGGATGCTGCCTGAACTGCTGTACTCTCCCAGCACCACTAATCCAAAATCTGGTTTCCAGCATCTGCAGTCATTGTTTTTACCTAAGTCTTATTGCCTGTTGGTGTAGGTGCTACTTACCTAACTGTCCAGACCTGGCAACCAGTGGAGAAACTGACTCTTTATGTCGGATGCAGTTGTCCTTTTGAATTGTTTCTGTATTTCTGGATTGCTGATTGAAGAGCAAATGGCTTCCTATCTGCCCTTGTGTGCTGATGGATATCCTGGTTGCTAATAATGATGTGGCATTCACCTGTCAAATTTAAGGTAGGAAACCCTTTTTTGAGATCATTACCTAGTGCTTAAGTGGCACAACAATTGGAATGAGTTGTAAAAGAAGGCCACTGTCAATTTAAAAAAAATTTAGATACTGTAATTTCTTGGTCCCTGAAATTCCAACTTGTTAGTGACTTTTACCCTAGCTTCCCTCCTCTTGTCATCCTCTCCACTGTGCCAGTAAAGCACCCGACTCACAACAGGCAAGTAATAGCCCTTCATTGGCTGCTGGCACTCTGCACTACAGTTTTGAGGCTATCAATGTACCACAAGAGACATGCCCAGAGCAGCAGTAATTTAAGCAAATAGATTAACCCTACATTTTGAGACAAGGCTAATTAATTATGTTTACTCCCTGTGCAGCCTCAGTGGTTTAAAATCAGAAATAAAAACAGAAATTGCTAGAAAAGCTGAGCAGGTATGGCAGCATCTGTGGAGAGAAATCAGAGTTAACACTTCAGGTCAAGTGACCTTCTTCCAAACTGAGTTGCCCATTCATAACTTCCCTTGAAAGGTTGATAGTGAGCTGCCTTCTTAAACCATTTGTTGTAGGTATAACCACCACACTTAGGTTGGGAGTTCCTGGATTTTGAACCAGCAATGCTGAAGGGAACATGCTATCTTTCATGTCAGAGTGGTGTGTGATTTGGAGGGAAGCCAGCAGCAGTGGTGTCCCCAAGCATCTGCTGCTTTTATCCCTTTAGGTGGTAGAAGTTACAGATTTGGAAGGCAATGTGTGAGGAGTGGTATTGCAGAGCACTTTGTGGGTAGTACAAAATGCTGACACTGTCAGTCTCTGGTGGAAGGAGTGACTATTTGTTGGGGTGCCAAACAATTGTGCTGTTTTGTCGTGAATGGATCCTGGCTTCTTGAGTGGTGTTGGAGATGCACTCATGCAGGCAATTGGGGAGCAGTCCATCACAATCCTGATTGTGCATTATAGATGATGGAAAGGTTGTTGAAGAGTCAGTGGTAACTTACTCACTGCAGAATTCCCAACTGCTGACATGTTCTCATAGCCACACTCTTGTAATGTTCATATGTCTAGTTCAGTTCAGTTTCTGGCCATTGGTAACCACACAATGATGTTAGTAGAGGATTCAGTTATGGCAGTGCCATTGATTATCAAGGGGCAATAGTTGGATTGTGTCTTGTTGGAGATGGTCATTTCTTGACACTTGTGTGCTGTGAATCTTACTTGCCACATCAGCCAAACCTGAAAGTTGTTCTGGTCTTGCTGCACTTGGACGTTAGTATCTGGGTATCTTTTCAGTACCTGAGGAGTCATGAAGGTTGCTGAACATTGTGCAATTACTAGTGAACATCCCCCCCCTCAAATCTTATGATATCAAGATGGTTGGTTCCAGGACATAATCCTGAGTAAGTCTTCCTGATGTGATTGTTCTCCAATAACCTCAACCCTTTTCCTTTGTGTTAGGTATGACTCTAATCACTGGAAAGTTTTCCTTTAATTCCCTTTGACTGCAGTGTTGCTAGGGGTTCTTGATGTCACACATATTGCCTTGATGTTAATGTTGGTCATCCCTTTAATGTTGTTTATTGATTCCAATTCACAATTAATGGACTGACTCCCACCATATGTTGGACTAGGGTGGACAAAGTCAGAAATCACACGACACCAGGTTGAACAGGTTCATTTGAAAAGCTTTCAGAATGTAGCCTCTTCGTCAGGTGAAGTGAGAGGGAAGCACGCAGAACACAGAATTTATGGGCAGAGAGATCAAAAGATCATACGAATGGTGTGAGTGGAATGTCAGTTAATAAGTCTCTGCAGGTGAACAAGGGTGTTAAGGTGGTGTGAGTAAAGTGTCAATAGCTGAACAACAAGCAAAGGGATGACCTATAATCCAATTAAATGAAGCAGAGAGATAATTACAAAAAAATTAAAAATAAGTTAGTGCTTGAGACAAACCAAATGACTGGAATAACATGAAACAAAAACAGAAGCTGCTGGAAAAGCCCAGCAGGTCTGGCAGCATCTGTGAAGAAAAATAAGAGGAAGGGTGACCAGACCTGAAATGTTAACTCTGATTTTTCTTCACAGGAGCCGCCAGACGTGCTCAGCAACCCGCCAGCAACCCTTGCCCTTGCTCCTGACTTACAGCATCTGCAGTTCTTTCGGTTTTTTTCTGACTAAAATAACATGATAGGTGTAAGAGTCACGTGCTGAGGGTCTAACCAAAGTAATAAGTAAGCCAAAACTGTACAAACTAATTAAGGTAGACTCCCATCATTTCATGCTGCCAACTATATGCTAATTGCTGTTTCCCAACTTTCTAGTTAATTACACTGCTGTCCACAATTTCTCATCTCAAATCCTGTTTTCTTTGTAAATAAAAACTGGTTTAGCCAGCCACAATCCTGACTGACTCCCTTTGATCTCTTCCACGGGCAAGATCTGTCACCTTCTCTCAATGGCTCCCAATCATAATGTAGCTGAGATTGGAAACTCAGTGAATGGAGAACTGAATGTGAACACATCCTGTAACTTTGTGATGCAGTAGGATGGGGTTAAAACTCACTATGGGACAACTTTGAATCTTTTGCTTCAATTAAGTTTATATATGTCTTATTGATGAGCATATTTTTACTCTTTTGAATTTTGCTTCTGATTTCCATCGAAGTCGATCTCTATTTTGATGTAATTGCATGTTACGTATTCTCAACCAAATGTTGAGTAACATTTTTCCTTGATGTTGCTATGGTGCTGCCAGGAAGCTGTTGAAATAATAGAATGCCACAATTGACGCACACTACTGAATGATGTTTACTCATAATACTTTGCAAAATATATTTTATTCACTATCAGCTCTTTGTTTTGCAATGCAGCATTTAACAACTTTAGATATATGCAGTACAAGTTAAGAGAGAGGGCCTCCTTTGATCCCAATGATCAAACCATTTTAACTTACCACAGTAACCATCATCCTTTAGTACCAGCTGCAGATTCCACATACATTTACAGGGAATTTGCCACTTATTCTGTTGGGATTGACAGGTGAGGATGAATCTTATTGTAGCTTGCCTGATGGGAACTGATTGGGTGTGTGCTTAAAATAATTGTGCTCATCATCGTATTAATTTGACATTTTTTATAAGTGGCTGAAGTGCCCATCTGACTTGGGTTAGAACCTCAGTAATACGCCAATCAAGATGCTATGATGTCTTTGTCCTTTGCATGTCCCTCACTCAACAAATTGTTTAAAGTAAAGAAGGGGTTAAGGTAAAGTGAATCATTTCTCTTAGTGTAACCAGGGAAGATTCCAAAGTCCTAAACTACCACTGACATAGCTCAAAAGAGCAACAGAACAAGCATTTACTGAAATACTATGAGTAACACAAAGGAGTGACCTGAAATTTGGATACAAGCAGTGAGGTTTGTATTAACTCGACAGAAGGATTTTCATGTACTACAACCAGTTTCATCCTGGATATGTTCACATGTTCAGCCCTCTTAGAATGCATCCATGTCTCATTTTAACCCTAGATTTCATTAAGTTAATATATATGACTTCTAAGAAGCTGCAGCCCAAAACCAATGTTTAAAGCATTAAAATTATCCAAAATGGTTTCTATTCCCTTACGAGCCATATTTTTATAACAGAATCCACATAATATCATTTCACAATACGCTCTCTCTCAATTTAGTTACTTCTGGGAGATATGAATTCCATGAGAGTTATTTATTCATTCCCATTAGTGCTAGCATTAGGTTGCTGACTGATCCATATTGCTGAACACAAGCTACATTATTACATGGAAGAAGTTACTTGACAGAATGTGATTATAAAAATTTATGGTTGTGACAGACAATTTGTATGTGCTTATGAGATGGTACAATCCAAGTGCTATGTTAATACGTAAGTAGCAGCTCAACCTCCCAGAATACAAGGGGGTCACAAAAGAAACTAAGACAGATGGTTCCAGAACTGTTAAGCAACTAGACCTCCAGACTCGGGCTTGCCAATATGGAATCATCTGCAACTGTTAGATAAAGCATGAATTTAATAAAAAGCTGGAGCTTCCCCAGTGGTTCAAAGTGTGCATGCCCCACATAGTGTGTACTCCTAAGTTCAACAGTTATTGATCTATGTTAAACTAATTATTTTCAACCATACAGCAATACAGATTCCCCAATCTCAAATTCTAATTGTTGTCAAATGAACTTCGACTGGAAAGTCCTTGAGGGAAAAATTGGATAAAGCCCAGAACAGACGGGGGACACATTATACAGTGCTTGTTTGCTGTGATGCAGGCAGCACTCATATGTAGTGCTTCTTGCTTATTTGATTGATAGCAGCAGTCTATCACTACATGTGCTGCTGTGTGGCTGCAGCACTATTGCTTGTGCAAATCTAGCGCAACTTAAAGCCCACCGTATCTCTTAACATGGAGATGCATTCTGGCTACAGCTGGTACTGGAAGTGAAGAGAGTCTCAACAGAAGTAGAGTGAAAAAGGTACAACAGGACAAACATGTTCATCTGATGCATCACTGGATACCTAATTGCAGGAGGTAGACAAGAGTAGCAAAGTTCTGTTCCAAGGAGGCCAGGAAGCCTTCCGGATAGACACGGCAATGACAGCAGATAGCTAGTCTAGCCCTGAGGACCTGGATGCAGTGCAGGAACAAGATTAAAGACTTCATGTGAATGGTCAAGGTCAGAAATGCCTCATCAAATACCATATCCTTGCAAATGAATTACCCAGTATGTCATGTGCTGCTCCATTCAGCATCCATCTCCCCCCCCCCCCCCTTCATTCACCTGAAAACATTCTCTAGAGCTAGAGAAACAGGCTGGTGAACTTGCACAATGAAATGCTTTTGTGTGTCAGCAGGCATGTCCAAAATCATGCCAGGCATACTAGTAAATAGACATCAGGTATTCCAGCATCAACTTTGCATTGAGTTTTGTACAGAGTTTTCTTTCCAGCATGGAGGTGGAAACAATAGCAGGTCAGCACTGTTCCTTTCACTCGTGATGCAGGATGTGGTGACTGATGTCTCAGCTTCCGTTGCACCATTAACAGGAGTCACTCGATATCTGGGTCTTGAGTGAGAACACAAAGTAAGGTCATGAAATCCCAACTTGTTACCATGCAGGTGTAAATTGCTGTCATTATGGTTAAGGATAACAATGCTCAAAGGGTCTTGCAGGCTGTGAAGATGCAGTCCAACTGTTATGTTCCCACATCTGGTTATGTGTGAATAATAGCTAATTATGTTAGATATCTAGGGAGCTACCAATCAAAATAGGCATTGTCGTGATTAAGATAAGAACCAGAACTTGTTTTGAGGGTTTTTATTTTTGTTAACTCATTTCTATAGGGCAATATTGAACATTTTCAGCAATAAACCAATGGCTTTCAGTGGAAGGTTTTTGGCTTTTTCTGCCAAAACATTTTGACTTGATAGACTGTTTGAATATTTGGTTTGTATCTTTTATAGGTCCACATTCAACCAAATGGTATCCTCAACGCTGTTTATGAGAAATTGAAAAGCAAAGTATCTGAATTCATTAAGTATTACACCATGGATCATTAAGGCATATCTTGATTAGTGTTTTATTTTGCCTTCAGGCAAGTTTTTTATACAGAGGGTGGTAGGTGCCTGGAACGCGCTGCTAGGGAAGGAGGCAAAAGCAGATATGATGACAGTTTGAGGCATTTCAACAGAAATGTGAACAAGGAAGGTATAGAGGAATACAAACCATGTGAAAGTAGATAGGATCAATTTAGAGTGGCATTTTGGTTGGCACAGAAATGGTATGCCAAATGACCTGTTCCTGTGCTGTATTGTTTTATGTTCTTCATGATGGATGATGCAGTGAAATTTTGCATTTTTGTTATCTATGTCATGTGTGCATGTGCCTTAGAGTATCTTAGCTGTTGTTTGAATTTGCTTATTGGAAAATCCTGGCCCTTGTGTGGAATCTTTATGAAAAGCTTTCTGAAAATCTAAGTATAACATTTCCCCTTTACCTATTTTGCTAATGAAATCCTCAGAAAACTTCAACACGTTAGTGAAACATGATTTTCCTGTCTAAAATCTATGTTGACTCTGGTAATTCTATCATTATTTTCTGGATGTCTTGTTGTCAAATCCTTTAGAATATATTAGCATTTTCCCTATGGCTGACATTAGGCTATCGTGTATAGTTCTCCATTTCTCTTTCCCTCCTTTCTTAAATGGTGGGGTTACATTTGCTAGCTGCTGATCTGTCAGAACCATTCCAGTATAGAATTTTGAAAAATAACCAGCAATGCATCTAATGCAATCATGTTTAACATTTTGGGATATATATCATCAGGTCAAAGGGAATTATCTTCTTTTAAATCCCATTTTTTCACTAATATTAATATCTTGCAGTTACTCATTTACACTGATCTTTAGGTTCTCCATCATTATTTCTGGGAGGCTTTTAGTATTTAATTCATTTATTCACAGGAATAAAGTTTGTTTTAGTTTACTAAATTGACATTTCCTATTCCCATTATAAATTCTCCTGACTTCATTTGTAATGAATCCACATTTGTTATTGCTAATCTTTTCCTTTTGACATACATATAGAAGCTTTTTAGTGTCAGTTTATGTTTCTTATTAGTTTTTTTCCTCATATTCTATTTCCTTATTTTAATGTTTTTATTTGACAGAATTGTAAAATGCTACAAATTCTCAGGCATACAATTTTTTTTTGGTAGCTATAATACTCTTTGTTTGCTCTAATCATTCCTTGATTTCTTTTGTCAGCCATAGTTGGAACACTTTGCTTCCTGGGTTTTTGTGCATTAAAGGCATGTGTATTTTTTGTAAACTATACATTAGCTCTTTAACTGTTAGCTATTGCCTGAGGTTGTCATAGCTTTAAACATAATTTGTCATTCCACTGTAGTTAATTTGTCCTTCATACCTTCATAGCTTCCTTTGCTAAGATTTAATGCTATGATTGCTGATTGAATATCATCATTTATAAACTTAATGTAAAGCGCTATCTTGTTCACTCTTTCCGAAAGGTCTGTTTACAACAAGATTATTAATTTAACTATTTTCATTGCATTGTACTGTATCTAGTTGGTCCTCAATGAACTATTCTAGACAACAATCTTGCTGATATTCTAAGAATTTGTCCTTCATAACATTTGTCCTAATTAGGTTTACTAATTCATATGTAGATTGAATTTCTCCATGTTACTCGCACCTCTGATTTGGGGGCTGGATTTCAAATGATAAGACAGAATACAGGAAAGAAAAGACAGTTTAGTGGCATGGTGTAAACACAATAATCTCGCCCACACTGTATGTAATCTAATCTAATCTAATCAAAACAAAGGAGCTGGTCATTGACTTCAGAAAAAAAGAGTGAAGGACATGGCCCTGTCTGTATCAATGGTGCTGAGGTGGAGATGGTCGGAAACTTCAAGTCCTGAGATTAATTGCCACCAACAATCTTTCCTGTTCCATCTACGTCAATGCTGCATTCAAGAAAGCACACCAACGCCTCTACTTCTTTAGAAGGCTAATGAAATTCGGAAATGGAATATGAAGAAAAAAACTAATAAGAATTCCAACTTCTTTGGAGCTCTTTTCATACTTTCCTGTACTTATATTCCTTGATAGAAATGATTTTATAGCACCCGATGTGATTATTAATTGGATTATGTCCTTAGGTTGCAGGTGACATTTCTATGGAGCAAAGTCTTTTGGTGCCTGAATGATGTAGGCTATGGCACAATTTGTGGTAGAATCGTGTGAGAAGTTCAGTCAGGCCTATCTTGATGACAGGAACATCACACTGATTTTA
This sequence comes from Chiloscyllium plagiosum, assembly GCF_004010195.1. Classification (NCBI taxonomy): domain Eukaryota; kingdom Metazoa; phylum Chordata; class Chondrichthyes; order Orectolobiformes; family Hemiscylliidae; genus Chiloscyllium; species Chiloscyllium plagiosum. The sequence goes on along the minus strand of NC_057722.1, from coordinate 50,694,168 downwards.
TGGAATTGCTGAGTAGTGAACAAGTTCTTCGCTAGGCGGGAGCAAGTTGTCAATTACGAGGGATTATTTCTTGTTAAACACTTAACACCACAACTTGCCTTGTAATTATTCAGCTTCCTATCTTCAAAATGCACCAAACAAGCTAGATGTCAAGAATGCTCAATTTGGAAGCCTGAGTGGGTCCCTGACAACTTCAGTTCACTGCCCATTCCAAAGGACCTCCATGCCAGACACCAGGCACCAACGCCTCAGGGCATGTTCCATGGACATTGGCCACACACAACCCATGTCCACTAACTTTGGAATCCAACAAGTGCTATTCTCCAAGAATCCTTGTGTCACATCTCCAATCCACTTCCAGTATATTTCTGTACTTAAGTGCTACACCTTGAGCTGCACTGACAACTATCATTGTCATGCTGCTTCAGAAACACACACCCAGCTCTTGGACTGGACCAGTCTGTATCTCTGGGTTCCTCACTCGCTGTCATGATGATTACTCATTTTGAGCCTAGTTGGCTGCTTATAGCATCCCTGTACTACATTGCCTTACCTTAACATTTTGTACTTTGCCCCCAAGCCAAAGATACCCGGTTTGAATTATTTTTTCTTGCCTTGGTGCTTAATGCAGGCACAAAGCCTGGAGGCTTACCATGATTGTCAGCAGGCCTCAGTCAAATCAAGAGAGATGGCCTTTGTCAGTGGGTCCTGGCACAGAGAGTCAAGGACAGCCTTTGTTACCAGTCCAGGAGCTTGAACATCTTCAGTCAGCCACTTGGAGTGTCAGATTCAGGATCTTCTCCACGTAAGATGTGAGAAGCCAGCTATTGTGCAACTAAGCACTTGCCTTTACTCTTTCTGTCCTATTGGAAATTTTACACCTGGAATAAGAGGCATCTGGGGATGAAGGAAGGGAGGTATCCTGAGTGTGAGTAGGCAGTACAGAGGAAATTCAGGGTGAATTGTGTGAGGGGCTGAGTTGGGTGAGAGCAAGTTGGTAGGTGCTGCAGCCGAGAGTAGTAGAGCATGAGCCTTGTTGGGAGTTGGGTCCAGTATCAGAGATAGTGAGTGTGCGTTATCGAAGAGAAGATGGTGACACTTACACTCATTGATCTTCTTTCTACATTCCTGAGCATTCGTTCAGATGACTGAGACTGCACTGATCTAAGTGGCAACTTCAGAACTTGTGTGAACTGGTGTCCACAGTGGAAGTCATGATACCAGTCTGCACAACCCCATCCATGAGGACCTCTAGGTCCCTGCCCGCAAAATTTGCCCTAATTTCCCTCAGGGAATTTCCCCTTATTATCCCACTAATTTCCCGATAAGGTCCAACATAAGAGATTAGCATGTAAAATTAAAGCACATATAATTGAGTATAATATGCTATAATAGTTAATGAACTGGTTAGCAGACAGGAAACACAGAATAGGAATAAACAGGAACTTTTTTCCCCCCAGCGTGATTAATGGGGGACTGCAGGGATCAGTGCTTGGACCCCCGCTATTCACAATATAGAATAATGGTTTCGATGAAGGAATAAATGTAATAGCTCTAAGTTTGCTGTATAGGAAGGTGAATGGTGAAGAGGATGCAGAGATGCTACACTGAGTTGGACAAGTTGAATGAGTTGCCAAGTGCATGGTAGATAGAAACATAGAATAGCTGGCTTCCCATGGTCAACTCTATTGATTGCTTCTTCATGAAATTCCAACAGGTTTGTCAAGCATGATTTCCCCTACATAAATCCATGCTGACTCGATCTGATCCTACCACTGCTTTCTAAAAGCTCCACTATAAAGTCATTGATAATGGATTCAAGAATTTTATCCACTATCGATGTTAGGCTTACTAGTTTGTAATTCACTGTTTACATAGAACATAGAACATTACAGTGCAGTACAGGCCCTTCGGCCCTTGATGTTGCACCGCCCTGTCATACTAATCTGAAGCCCATTCCACCTACACTATTCCATGTACATCCATATGCCTGTCCAATGACGACTTAAATGCACTTAAACTTGGCGAATCTACTACAGTTGCAGGCAAAGCATTCCATATCCTTACTACTCTCTGAGTAAAGAAACTACCTCTGACATCTGTCTTATACCTATCTCCCCTCACTTTAAAGTTGTGTCCCTTCGTGTTTGCCATTCCCATACTTGGAAAAAGGCTCTCCCTGTCCACCCTATTTAACCCTCTGATTATCTTCTATGTCTCTATTAAGTCACCTCTCAACCTTCTTCTCTCTAATAAGAACAGCCTCAAGGCCTTCAGCCTTTCCTTGTAAGACATTCCTTCCATACCAGGCAACATCCTAGTAAATCTCCTCTGCACCCTTTCCAAAGCTTTCACATCCTTCTTATAATGTGGTGACCAGAACTGTACACAATACTCCAAGTGTGGCCGTACCAGAGCTTTGTACAGCTGCAGCATAACCTCCTGGTTCCAGAACTCAATCCCTCTACTAATAAAGGCCAAAACACTGTATGCCTTCTTAACAACCCTGTCAATCTGGGTGGCAACTTTCAGGGATCTGTGTACATGGACACCGAGATCTCTCTGCTAATCTGCACTCCCAAGAATCTTACCATTAGCCCAGTACTTTGCATTCCAATTATTCCGTCCAAAGTGTATCACCTCACACTTGTCCACATTAAACTCCATTTGCCACCTCTCAGCCCAGCTCTGCATCCTATCTATGTCTCTCTGCAACCTACTACATCCTTCGTCACTATCCACAACTCCACCGACCTTAGTGTCATCTGCAAATTTACTAACCCACCCTTCTAAGCCCTCATCCAGGTCATTTACTCTCTACATCCCTTTTTTAATGGTGAAATATATTGTGGTTACATAAAAGGCTATCCATTTTGGTAGCAAAAACCAGAAGGCAGATAATTATCTGAATGGAAATAGATTAGGTACAATGAGATCTGGATGTCCTTGTACATCAGCCTTTGAAAGCATGACGGTGCAGTAGTTGGTAAAGAAGGCAAATGGTATTTTGGCTATAGTGCTGGTAACAAGGTCAGCTAGGTGGATCTCATAGAGTATGTATTCCTTGACTGGGCTGATGAAGAAACATTTCTTTACCCAGACAGTGTGAGCTGGTGGAATTCTGTACCAGAGAAATCAGGTGAGGCCAAAACATTGAATCTTTTCAAGAAGGAGTTGGATATTGTTTAAAAGCTAAAACGATCAAATGGTGAGAAAGTGGGATCAGGGTACTGTATTAGATGATCAGCCATGATCTCATTGAATGGTGGAACAGGTTTGAAGGACAAAATGACCCCTACTCCTGCACCTATTTTCAATGTTTCTGTTTTTGTTTTCCACGTACAAGGCAAATATCAGCAAGTCATCAATGGACTGGCACTGCTTCTCTGGGTAAATAACAGGTTTTTAAAGATGGCACACTGAAAGGGATTCTGGTGTTTTGGCAGATATCCACTGAGTTTTTAAAAAGTTTATTCATTTGTGGAATGTGGGCATCATTGGCTGGGCCAGCATTTATTACCTATCCCTAGTTGCCCTTAAGAAGGTGCTGGTGAGCTACCTTCTTGAACCACTGCAGTTCACCTGCTGTGGATTGACCCACAATATCATTAGGGAGGGAATTCCAGGAACTTGACCCAGTGGCAGTGAAACAAATTGTGATATATTTGCAAGCCATGATGCTGAGTGGCTTGGAGAGGAACTTGAAGGTGGTGATGTTCCCAGACATCTGCTGTCCTTGTCTTTCTAGATCGAAATGATCGTGAGTTTGGAAGGTGCTGTCTGAGGATCTTTGGTGAATTTATGCAGTGCATCTTGCAGATAATGCACGCTGCTGTTACTGAGCGTTGGTGATGGAGGCAGTGTATGCTTGTGGGTGTGGTACCAATCAAACGGGCTGCTTTGTCCTGGATGGTGTAAAGCCTCTTGAGAGTTGTTAGGGCTGCACTCATCCAGGCAAGTGGGGAGTATTCCATCACACTTCTGACTTGCTGAGTTGTTTTGGGAACACGTAGCAACATGTGTATAAAATTGAATGTGGGGGATGCCATTATTGCCAGGTAAATAGATAATGAGGCACACTTGGTAAGATATAGTAAGAAACCTTGCCAGACTCACAGCGGAAATCCCCCCAAAACATTTGACAACTTACATTAGGTGAAAATAGCATAAAATTCAGCCCGTTGTTTCTTCAATTACTGTATGCAGTGAGCCATGTGAATGCTATTTTCCCAACTTCTGAATGATATGGGTAATAGTGAGCTGAAAATGTGTTGCTGAAAAGCGCAGCAGGTCAGGCAGCATCCAAGGAGCAGGAGAATTGATGTTTCGGGCATGAGCCCTTCTTCAGGAATGAGGAAAGTGTACCAAGCAGGCTAAGATAAAAGGTAGGGAGGAGGGACTTGGGGGAGGGGTGTTGGAAATGCGATAGGTGGAAGGAGGTTAAGGTAAGGGTGATAGGCCGGAGTGGGGGTGGGGGCGGAGAGGTCAGGAAGAAGATTGCAGGTTAGGAAGGTGGTGCTGAGTTTGAGGGTTGGGACTGAGACAAGGTGGGGGGAGGAGAAATGAGGAAACTGGAGAAATCTGAGTTCATCCCATGTGGTTGGAGGGTTCCTAGGCGAAAGATGAGGCGCTCTTCCTCCAACCGTCGTGTTGCTATGGTTTGGCGATGGTCCTCCATTGAATAAAATTCGATATTTGATGTATGGATCCAGTGTCTGGATCAGAATCTCACTTGTAGCTGGCAAGATGCCTATTTGCATGCATTAACATCTCATTATTACTTAATCTCATCTCATTTATGCACAGGTTGCTATTTTCTTAGGTACAGGAGGGAAACTAGACTATGCTAGTACTAGACTGAAAGTCAGAGCAATTGCCTGATGGCCGCACTTTCTGATATCTTCTCTGGGCATTCATCATTTCCCAATCTCAAAGAGCATGCTCCATTGGCAGGGACCACCTGCATCCTGTATATATGGAGCTTAACATTGGCAAAGCACGAGCCTTACCATGTTATCATGGCAGATCTCAGACCAACTTATAATGCACTTCTTGACTTCAATCCTGCAGTTTGATGTTTACTGACATCTTAAATTGTAAGACTGCTGCCAAGCCACTTTCAACAATTTAACACATAGCCATCTCATGCCTTTGAACAGGGTGCCTCTTAGGGTTTTTCTTTTGCTGCCTTAGTGCTCACTCACTTTCCATTTACTGCCTTGCCTTCCCTTTTAAATCAGATAGAATGCGACCAATGTTTACTAACAATGAGCAGCCGAGGGGTGGATATGCTGGTGGATTCATTGTGCAAAATCAATCTCATACCTTCTGTGTGTGGTACCAGTTTACTCATCCAGAATACATATGTGTTTTAACCAAATGTCCATGCGTTACAGTCTAAAGAGAATATTCCTGAGTCAAAGTAAGTGGGATATATTCACTCAGGTGTCTGATCTGTCTTTGGTCAGCAGAGCTGTTGAGGTGTCCTGAGTAAGTGGGAAGTGTAGAGGCAGGAAAGGGTATGGAGAAATTTGTGGTATGGAGTGTGTAAGAGTCCTTGATATAAGATTCTGCATCTTGAGAGTGGTGGGCTATAATTGTTGGAGGGAGGTAGGAGCAATGACAGTGTTGGAGTGACTGTGAGGTAGTCAAGAGGAGATGGTGTCTTTTACTTTTGTGGAGCACAGAAGTGCATTGACCTGCTTGCGGCATTGCAGTCAGTTCCTCTGTACTGTAGGTAGTTACTATATAACAGACTGGCAATGTTTGAAACGGTGCTAAGTTGAGATTTAAATAAGGTGCTCATGGCATCTACACAAGTTTCTGGCACTGCAAGCATTTCAGCTGCTGCTGAACACATTGCTACGAGTACAGTGCTAAGAAGGCATGGTGCATATTGAATTAGATAAGCAGTGTAATTCACACATAGACAAATTTTGGGAAAATTTAGCCTAATGTCCTTTCGGAATCCTATATTTCTGAGAATATTTTGAATTGAGAATTTGTACATATGTATGAGTATAGCCATTTAACTTGGTTTTGTTTGTAATCTCTCATAAACCCTGCACTGTTCAAGGAAACAGCTAGAAATTGGTCAGATTAGAAAATGATATTGGATTTGTTGTGTCCATGATGTAATCTGCTAACGATCTGCCCATCTTCTTATGAAAGTTATGTAATATGCAGGCTCATGTTTATTTTGATGTGCTGGTTTCTATATTTCTCCCTTTCAAAGACTTTTCCTTCACTTACTGCTGAATAGCGAACCTGTTAATAAAATGCAGAACTCCCAGATTTCTAGAGTTTGGTGGGTAGGTTTACAGCAGATTGTCACTGGGGCAGAGGGATGGTGAGGTCCACCAGGATTTCAGCCCTTTTTAGCCTCTTCAGAAATTGTAACACTTTTAGGGTTGGTGCACAAGAATGCAATGAAAATGGTCACTCCAGAAATAGCACAGATTTCCCCCCCCACCAAAATATTTGCAATAACCTGTCCACAGAATTTCTGATGGGATATCGATCTTCTCAATAGTGAGTAGAAGTTGTGTTCAGCCTCACATCCATGCTTGGATTTAGTAGTCATTCTGAAATAAGTGAAAGAATAATGGCTATAAGTTTTGTCCATGGTCAGGCAGGATCTCTGCAGTAATGCAAGAACAACAGGCTAGATAGTTACTACAAAGGAGCATACAATAAAACAGTGTTAGAATATTCACTTAACTTGGCTTGATTGTATTGTTTGATGAAGTTTGAAAGTTATTGAGTATGTCAAGGTAGAATGGACATTAATTTTAATGAATAACCATACAGTTCAATGGTCTGATAAGAATTGGAGTATTTAAACAGGATAACTCTTATGAACAGCTTATTAATAGGCCTTACAAACCGACTTGGCTATATGTAACTGACAACCATACAATGGCATCATTGATAGTTGAAAGCCAAAGATGAAATGAAAGAGAGTTATAAAATGGAGAGCAGTCTTCACTGAGATAAGGAAACATATAAAAAAGACCTGGTTGATCCAGGACAGAAAGTATCTGTGAATACAGAGGCAGATGGATAACATTAAGGTAGGCTTTTACCCATGGCTTGGCCAAGAATTCGATATATTATAGGGAAGATTGTAATTGTGAAAATCCTTATAGGGCAATAAAGTCTGCTAATGATCCATCCACATCTGAAGAAAGAGATAATCCCTAGAGACTTTGGGAGGTTCCAGTACAATCAATGATGGTGAGAAACCTCCAAAGGTTAAACAGCGTTAACAGTCTTGGGTACTTTGAAACACAGCAAAGAAATGACATTGAGAAGTAAAGAGAAGGAACAATAAAAAGAGCTATTCATATACACCCACCATTCTGCCTGACCTCAACTGGTACTTGCGACTTGTCACAACCATGGCAAAATCCAGCCTGCTTCGAGCGAATAGGAAGGCAGGAGAGGAAATTAATTAAGTGGAAATTAATTCACATTCCTGACTGTAGGTTAAATTTTTGGAATTAATTAAGAAAGTTCACGTAGCGTCACTTCCACGTTGCATGATACGGACTCACCTTGATTCCTTGGGGATAATCAGGGTTGCTACTTGTGGGTCTGCCTTCCATTTTTCATTAATATCTCTGAAGATATCCCTGCTGCTGACTGTTAGAAAAATCGTCGTCAAGGTCCTCCTCAATCATCTCCTCCCTCTGGCTGAGAAGCTCCTCCTGGAGTCTCAGTGTGGCTTTTGGCCACAGTGGGGCACAGTGGACATGATTTTCACCATGTGACAGCTGCAGGAGAAATGGCTTTCTTTGATCATACAAAGGCCTTTGACGCCATCAATCGGGAAGCATTATGGAGCGTCCGGCTCTGCTTTGGTTGCACCATTAAGTTTGCCACCATTAATGGAAATCCTGGTAATGACAAATTCCTCCACCACTGACCCATTCCCCGTTTGGACTGGTATCAAGCAGGGCTGCATCATTGCCTCAACACTGTTCTCAATCTACCTCACTGCCATGTTTCACCTCACCGCTGACAAGCTCCCAGCTGGAGTGGAGCTAACCTGCAGAACCTGGGAGGAATTATTCAACCTCCATTGTGTTCAAGTGAAAGCCAAAGTCATCCCAACCGATGGCATCGAGCTGCAATACATAGATAATGCTTGTGTATGCACAATCTCCAAGGACGTACTCCTGACCATCATCAGTACCTTTATAGAGTCATATGAGGGCATGGGTCTCACCTTGAACATCAGCAAGATGAAGGTCCTTCATCAACCTGGCTTGGCATTGTGGAGCAAAGTCCCAGTTGTCAAGGTCCACAAGAAGCCATTAGAAAATGTTGACCACTTCCAATACCTTAGAAGTATCCTGTCAGCCAAAGCAGCTGTTGATGAAGAGATCCAGCATTGCTTCCACTGTGCTAACACAGCCTTCAGCTGCCTGAGAAAAAAGGTGTCCGAGAACACCAGCGTCAGATCCAACACCCAGGTCATGGTTTACGGAGCTGTGGTGGATCTTGCCTTCCAATATGGCTCTGAGACATGAACTGTCTACCCTAGACACCTCAAGGCATTGAAGCAGTACCACCAATGCTACCTGTGCAAGGGCCTGCAAATGTTCTGGGAAGCAAGATGCACCAACTTCAGCATCCTCAAACAGACCAACGTTCCCTGCATCAACGCATTGACTACCCTGGGCACGTCATCACTTGAGTGACACAAGACTCCACAAGTGGGAGCTGTACTCCCAGCTTCGAAATGCAGGAGTCCAAGTGGACAGAAGAAGTGTTTCAGTGATACCCTCAAGGCCTCACTAGCAAAGTGTGACATTCCCACAGACACGCCATCAAAAAATGGAAGCCAAGCAAAAACAGAGAAAGGAATGTGCTGCCACACTAATGCCCCACCTACTCCCGACCATGATCACCATATGCCCCAAGTGTAACAGAGCCTGCGATAGCCGTCTCAGTCTGTACAGCCACTTATCGGCTCACCCTGAGAGTAGCAGAGAATAATCCCCGTCTGATGAAGATGATTAATATCTCTAAGGAACAGTGAGAATTGCATTGTTTGTAAGAGGTTCTCCTTTATAGCCTGTCAAATTATAAGTACTTTTAACACATTTTCAGTGCTGCTTAAACTAAATTACAGATCAGTTAGTTGAAAGTTAATTTTCCTTGTTTTTGCTTATGGGAATTCCAAACTGTTAGGCATTGAATATGGCATTCTAAATTGTGCAATAACACCGAAGTAAATATTAGCTTGAAGATTTATTTCTTAATGCCACTTTGGCTTGTAACAATGTTGCAGGTGCTGGTTTTCCCAAAATTAGCTTCACTGTGTAACAGTCTTGGCATTCTCCAGTGCCACAGGGCAATAAATGCACTAATAGTTTTTAAGGGTTAGTTTTCTCACCATGTTCAAGCATAATCTGCCTTCTGTTGAATTTAACGCTCTAGTTGTTAAAACGTTTAACAAACAGGAGCAAATAGGATGTGAAATACTTGAAAAGGTGACAGAAATATATGAAAAGACTTGCAAACACAGTTAGCGTTTCCATGTGCAATTTTATGAGACTTTAAAATTTTGCTACTGCTCATTAAATGTACATGATTAATTTATAGAATATAGTTGGGAGGAAGTTGTCCAGGGAGTCTTTAACATTAATGCCAGGCCCCATAAAGTCTTGTGGCATCAGGTTAAATAGGGGCAAAGAAGCCTCTTGATGACGAACATATACTGCCATCTACCCAGCTTATAAATCAATACTTCACCATGTTGAACACTACTTAGAGGGTGCACTGAGGATGACAATGGCATAGAATGTACTTTGTGTAGGAGACTTCAGTTAGGAGAAAGTGAGGACTGCAGATGCTGGACACCAGAGTTGAAAAATGTCGTGCTGGAAAAACACAGCAGGCCAGGCAGCATCCAAGGAGCAGGAGAATCGACGTTTCGGGCATAAGCCCTGAAGAAGAACTTATGCCCAAAACGTCGATTCTCCTGCTCCTCGGATGCTGCCTGGCCTGCTGTGTTTTTCCAGCACCACACTTTTCAATCCTAGGAGACTTCAGTGACAATCACCACAAGTGGCTCAGAAGCACCACTACTGACAGAGCTGGCTGAGTCCTAAAGGACATAGCAACTACACTAGGCCTGCGACTAGAGAACCAACAAGAGGGAAAATCATACTGGACCTCATCCCCTCCAATCTACCTGCAGCAGATGCATCTGTCACCAACAGTATCTGAATGAGTGACCTTCTTCACTGTCCTCATGGAAACAAAGTCTCATCTCAATGTTGAGAATAAAATCTATGTGTTGTCTGGCACTGGCACTGTCCTGAATGCAATAGGTTTTGAATAGATTGGGCAACACACAGTGAGCATCAGTGAGATACTGTGGGCCATTGGTAGCACCAGCAGAATTATATTCAATCACAACCTGTATCTTCAGGACTTGGCATATCCTCACTTCAGCATTATTCAGGGTCAGCTATCGAAATCATGGGCACAGGTGCTGCTCCTAGGTAGTTTGCTTGGCTTAAACATCTTCACCTGCTTCACCAATGGCCTTCCCTCCCCCCAACATAAACTCAGAGGCAGGAATGTTCACCAATGATTGCACAACTCATCAGATAGTGAAGTCCATGCCCAGATTCAATAAGACCTGAATAACATTCAGGCTTGAGCTGAGGATGACAGTAACATTCATGCCACAAAATGCCAAACAATCACCACCTCCAACAAGAGAAAACTACTGCCCTTGAAATTAAATGGCAAAGCCATCACCGAAAACTCCACTATCGACATCCTGGGGTTACCATTGGATGGTAACAGAAACTGGATTGGACTAGCCATAAATACAGTGGCGACTGAGCCAAGTCAGAAGCTTAGAATTCTGCAGCAATTCTGGGTGGCACAGAGCTCAGGTGACTGTCTGTGTGAAGTTTGCACATTCTCCCTGTGTTTGCATGGGTTTCCAACAGGTGCTTCGGTGTCCTCCCACAGTCCAAAGATGTGCAGGTTACTTGGATTGGCCAAGGTAAATGTGGGTTACGGAGATAGGGTAGTCAGATGAGTCCAAGTGGAATGCTCTTCGGAGGGTTAGTGCAGACTGAATGGGCTGAATGGCCTTGTTCTCACCATTGGGATTTTATAATACTATGTAACTCGCCTCCTGTCTCTTCAAATCCTTTTCATCATCTACAAGACACAAATCAGAAGTATAATTGAATGCTATCCAGTTGCCTGGATAAATGCAGCTGCAATAATGCTCAAGAAGCTTGACATCATCCAATAGCAAGCAGCCTATTTGTTCGGCACCCCATCTACCATCTTCAACATTCATCACCTCCACGACTGATGCAGAGTGGCAGCAGTGAGTACCATCTACAAGATGCAGTGCAACAAGTCATCAAGGTTCCTTCAACGACACTTGCTAAACAAATGACCTCCCCAAGTAGAAGGACAAAAGCAGCAAATACATGACAACACCACCTGCAAGTCACCCTCCAAGCATCGTGGCTTTAAATGATATGGCTGCTCCTTCTCTATCATGAGGTCACAATTCTGGAACTCCTGACAAATCCTGCAGTGAGACTATATCGACATGAAATCTATGACAGTAGTTTAAGAAGGAAGCTCGCCAGCACCTTCTCAATTGCAATTAAAGATGAGCAATCAATACTGGCCTAGCACATGATGGCCATATCTCATGAAAGAATGAAAAGACAGCAAATGTAAACAGCATTAGTACTTAGAACTGTTTATTGCTCACATTTATTGGCTTGTGGTACAAATTTATATTGCTGGACTAAAGCTTTGACAATAAATGACAGTTGTGACTTCTAAAGAACTGCCCTAGTACAAGATTGCATTATGTACTTCAGATGTTTACCAACACTAAAAGCTGAATTTTTCTTTTTTTTTTGGCTAAGTGTGAGCTGGGTTGAGTTTTTATCGTGGGATTCTCACTGTGAGGCTGAGTGAGATTTCTTACTGTATCTTATCAAACACACCTCATTAACTAACTATCCTGCCCCTGTGGCATCTCTTACATCTGAGTTTGTTACATCTTACCATGCACAGTGCCTGGAACAACTGACCATTTATTGGACATGTGCCAAAAGGTCAGCATCCGTGTCTCCCCATGCCATACTTAAAAGAAAGCCACTGTACACACAGATGAGTGTAGGCATTCTGAATCTGTCCTGCATGGTCATTGACAGTCTTTGAACATGCCTTAAAAGGGAAGATGATGTTGCAATTCTCTGACAGCGACAATGAGGTGCTGGCCATCAGGGTGGTGCAAAGGAGTTGAGTCCTTTTCCTGGCGAACCAGTAGAGGAGACCACACCATTACCCTTGCAGCCTGGTGGAAAGTTGCTACATAGAGTCATAGAGATGTACAGCATGGAAACAGACCCTTCGGTCCAACCTGTCCATGCCGACCAGATATCCCAACCCAACCTAGTCCCACCTGCCAACACTCGGCCAATATCCCTCCAAACCCTTCCTATTCATATACCCATCCAAATGCCTCTTAAATCTTGCAATTGTACCAGCCTCCACCATTCCTCTGGCAGCTCATTCCATACACGTGCCACTCTCTGTGTGAAAAAGTTGCCCCTTAGGTCTCTTTTATATCTTTCCCCCCTCACCCTAAACCTATGCCCTCTAGTTCTGGACTCCCCGACCCCAGGGAAAAGAATTTTCCTACTTACCCTATCCATGCCCCTCATAATTTTGTAAACCTCTATAAGGTCACCCCTCAGCCTCTGACGCTCCAGGGAAAACAGTCCCAGCCTGTTCAGCCTCTCCCTATAGCTCAAATCCTCCAACCCTGCAACATCCTTGTAAATCTTTTCTGAACCCTTTCAAGTTTCGCAACATCTTTCTGATAGGAACGAGACCAGAATTGCACGCAATATTCCAACAGTGGCCAAACCAATGTCCTGTACAGCCGCAACATGACCTTCCAACTCCTGAACTCAAAACTCTGACCAATAAAGGAAAGCATACCAAATGCCTTCTTCACTATCCTATCTACCTGCAACTCCACTTTCAAGGAGCTCTGAACCTTCACTCCAAGGTCTCTTTGTTCAGCAACACTCACTAGGACCTTACCATTAAGTGTATAAGTCCTGCTAAGATTTGCTTTCCCAAAATGCAGCACCTCGCATTTATTTGAATTAAACTCCATCTGCCACTTCTCAGCCCGTTGGCCCATCTGGTAAAGATCCTGTTGTAATCTGAGGTAACTCTCTTTGCTGTCCACTACATCTCCAATTTTGGTGTCATCTGCAAGCTTACTGACTGTACCTCTTATGCTCACATTCAAACATTTATGTAAATGACAAAAAGTAGAGGACCCAGCACCGATCCTTGTGGCACTCGACTGGTCACAGGCCTCCAGTCTGAAAAACAACCCTCCACCACCACTCTCTGTCTTCTACCTTTGAGCCAGTTCTATATCCAAATGGCTAGTTTTTCCTGTATTCCATGAGATCCAACCTTGCTAATCAGTCTCCCATGGGGAACCTTGTCGAACGCCTTACTGAAGTCCATATAGATCACATCTACCACTCTGCCCTCATCAATCCTCTTTGTTATTTCTTCAAAAAACTCAATCAAGTATGTGAGACATGATTTCCTACGAACAAAGCCATGTTGACTATCCCTAATCAGTCCTTGCCTTTCCAAATAAATGTACATCCTGTCCCTCAGGATTCCCTCCAACATCTTGCCACCACCGAGGTCAGGCTCATGGGTCTATAGTTCCCTGGCTTGTCCTTACCACCCTTCTTAACCAGTGGCACCACGTTTGCCAGCCTCCAGTCTTCCGGCACCTCACCTGTGACTATCGATGATACACATATCTCAGCAAGAGGCCCAGCAAGAGGTCCAGCAATAACTTCTCCAGCTTCCCACAGAGTTCTCAGATACACCTGATCAGGTCCTGGGGATTCATACACCTTTACCCGTTTCAACATCCAGCACTTCCTCCTCTGTAATCTGGACATTTTGCAAGATGTCACCATCTATTTCCCTACAGTCTACATCTTCCATATCATTTTCCACAGTAGATACTGATGCAAAATACTCATTTAGTACCTCCCCCATTTTCTGTGGCTCCACACAAAGGCCGCCTTGCTGATCTTTGAAGGGCCCTATTGTCTCCCTAGTTACCCTTTTGTCCGTAATGTATTTGTAAAAACTCTTTGGATTCTCCTTAATTCTATTTGCCAAACTATCTCATGTCCCCTTTTTGCCCTCCTGATTTCCCTCTTAAGTATACTCCTACTTCCTTTATACTCTTCTAAGGATTCACTCAATCTATCCTGTCTGTACTTTACATATGCTTCCTTCTTTTTCTTAACAAACCCTCAATTTCTTTAGTCATCCAGCATTCCCTATACCTACCAACCTTTCCTTTCACCCTGACAGGAATATACTTTCTCTGGATTCTCGTTATCTCATTTCTGAAGGCTTCCCATTTTCCAGCCGTCCCTTTACCTGCGAACATCTGCCCCCAATCAACTTTCAAAAGTTCTTGCCTAATACCATCAAAATTGGCCGTTCTCCAACTTAGAACTTCAACTTTTAGATCTGGTCTATCCTTTTCCATCATTATTTTAAATCTAATAGGATTATGGTCGCTGGCCCCAAAGTGCTCCCCTGCTGACACCTCAGTCACCTTCCCTGCTTTATTTCCCAAGAGCAGGTCAAGTTTTGCATCTTCTCTAGTAGGTACATCCATATACTGAATCGGAAAATTGTCTTGTACGCACTTAACAAATTCGTCTCCGTCTAAACCTTTAACACTATGGCAGTTCCAGTCTATGTTTGGAAAATTAAAATCCCCTACCATAACCACCCTATTATTCTTACAGAAAGCTGAGATCTCCTTACAAGTTTGTTTCTCACTTTCCCTCTGACTATTAGGGGGTCTATAATACAAATCCAATGAGGTGATCATCCCTTTCTTATTTCTCAGTTCCACCCAAATAACTTCCCTGGATGTATTTCTGGAAATATCCTCCCTAAGCACAGCTATAATGCTATCCCTTTTCAAAAACACCACTTCCCCCTCCTCTCCTGCCTTCCTACCTATCCTTCCTGTAGCATTTGTATCCTGGAACATTAAGCTGCCAGTCCTGCCCATCCCTGAGCCATGTTTCTGTCATTGCAATGATATCCCAGTCCCGTGTGCCTAACCATGCCCTGAGTTCATCTGCCTTCCCTGTTAGGCCCCTTGCATTGAAATAAATGCAGTTTAATTTATTAGTCCTACCTTGTCCCTGCCTCTGCCCTGACTGTTTGACTTGCTTCTGCTCTCAACTGTACCAGTCTCAGACTGATCTCTTTCCTCACTATCTTCCTGGGTCCCACCCACTCCACCCGCCACCTTACTAGTTTCTGTAACAGCTTTTCCCACTAGCTTTTGCTTCACTCCAACCTTCTAAACCACTAACCTGCATGGCCTCTGCATTGCCTATACGCTAGCCTGGGACACCTAACCACTTTTCAATCACCTGTGACAGTATAAGCAACTGTGCCACTCCCTTTCTCATTCCAGTAGAAAACAGTGCACAATAGTGTTGATAGGGCTCAGATGGGTGGAGGGGAGCCTGCCATTCCACACCTCAGCACCCTATGAGGAGGCAATTGCAGAACATAACTATGACTGCTCCCACGGTAAAGCTGAGACACCCATATCCCATCAACCGAGACTGCAGAGGCTTCAAAAGAAGCATCGGTTAAACTGTCTCCTCAAACCACATTCAGCTCAGATTTTGATGTCTTGATGGATACTTCAGGCCAAGAAGGTTTGGGAGCACAATCTGGTCAGCATCTCACTCCAACAGCCCCTAAGAAGTGTCCTCTCAGGAGTCTGCGGAATTGGCCAGGCCCCCCACTCCACTTTGCCTGCTCCCCTCTGAACCTTGGAAGTTGCAACTGCAGAAGTTAAGTTGCCTCTGGTAAGAAGGCCTTTGGTGTGAGGCCTGATGAAACCTGCATGCCAATGGGCTCCACTGTGAGCAAATTTCCTCCACCTCATCTGTCGAAGTAGCGACTATACTGAGATGTTGTGGGAGGGAGAGGAAGAAGAAAATGTATTGAGGACAGTTTGGGAACATGAGTTACAATGAGTTTTTCATTACTTGTTACCTTTGCTATAAATTTCACTGTTTTGGTCTTACATCTATTTGTTTGACTCTCATCCTGAATGTAGCTGTGGCAGCACGGTGCCTAACTTCCTGGCTACACAGGATGTGCTATGAATTTTTGTCTGTGTTGAGAATCTGCTCCAGCATGTGGAAAGAAAAGGAAAAGGTATAGACAGATGAATAGATTCAAAGTTTGTGAGAAGATTAGTAGCTCGGGTGCTTGTTGCTGTGGTTCTGTTCGCCGAGCTGGAAGTTTTTGTTGCAAACGTTTCGTCACCTGTCTAGGTGACATCCTCAGTGCTTGGGAGCCCCCCGGGAAGCCCTTCTGTGGTGTTTCCTCCGGCATTTATAGTGGCCTGTCCCTGCCGCTTCTGGTTGTCAGTTTCAGCTGTCCGCTATAGTGTCCGGTATACGCATCCACGAACATCAACTAGCCACGAAACAACACGACCAGCTATCCCTAGTAGCCACACACGCAGACGACAAGCAACATGAATTTGACTGGGACAACACTACCATTATAGGGCAAGCCAAACAAAGAACAGCCAGGGAATTCCTAGAAGCATGGCACTCATCCACAAACTCCATCAACAAACACATAGACCTGGACCCAATATACCGGCCACTACAGCGTACAGCTGAAACTGACAACCGGAAGCGGCAGGGACAGGCCACTATAAATGCCGGAGGAAACACCACAGAAGCGCTTCACAGGAGGCTCCCAAGCACTGAGGATGTCACCTAGATAGGGGACGAAACGTTTGCAACAAAAACTTCCAGCTCGGCGAACAGAACCACAGCAGAGATGAATAGATTCTACTGACACCATTGCTCCTCATCCTTCAACATTCTTACACTTCCCATGCCCTTTATATCCAAAAGTGTTGATTTGATTGAGGTGATCAGCAATGTCTGGGGCAGGGATGTACATGGCATACAGACAGCCAGTGTATTAGGATCTCCAGGGATTAGGGCAGCTTGATTTCCTGTACAGTTCATGGGTCTAAGTGCAATACATTTTCTTCTTAAAAGCTCACACATCAGTAGATCTTGCAGATCTTCCTCACAGGTTGAATCACGCAGCCACCCACTCTGGGTGTAGTTGCAGCTATTTTCTTTTCTCTGTGCACTTTCAATTTCCAGCTCAATGGAAGGTGACAGTGAGTGTTCTTTGGCCTACGGCTTCCGGCCTCTGCCTCTACATGCTAGTGAGACAACAAACATTCAAATCCCCTTCCTAGTGGCCCTTCCCTTAAACCATAGGCATTACACTTTCTCAACCCCACAGAACCCATCTTCATGAGCCTGGAACTGCCCTCCTTTGCCCACAGACCCTAGCATATAATGGTGCGGTCATACACTGTCTCTCCCTTGGAAGCCAGGGTGCTCCGGACTATGGATAAATTCCCTCTATGTTGCCTCCCTTTTCCATCAATGGTATACTGTATAACTCTTTACAGATATTTTGACTCCTTTCACAATTTTCAGCCTGCAGCCTCCAGTCTTGAAGAATAGGTTGATGAGTCTCCTTCCTGCAGCAGCACTCCCTTGACCACCCCAAATCCCTTTTCCCTTTGCTTCTGTGGATGGATCTGCTGGCCTGACTGTGGCCTATTAAAATGTGCAACCCAATCAGACAGACCCCAATGAGAAGTGCCCAGACTCTGATTAATGTTTGTACAAATCCAACCATATTAACCCTACCCCTGGAATGGAGCTGCAGGACTGACCATAACCCACTCCCTGGACTGCAGATGCATGGACCCCCCCCTCCCCTCACAAAAAACAGCTTGACCGAATGTCTCATGGTGGTCATGTGTGGACTCTTATCAGAGGCTGCCCTTGCCTCACTGTGCCAGAACGCACTGACTGACAGATGCCTTCATGAACTTAGGTGAGGACTACTCCCCTAATACTTTGAGACATAGCAGAATATTTGCTTTGTAGGTTTGCCACTTAGTGTAGTGTAAGACTGTTGAAGCATATTGTCACTCAGCAAGATATACACTCCTAGACTGAAAACTGCTGACTAACAAGGCAAGTCTGACTGCACAATAGGCATGATAAGGCAAGGTAGAGCATGGATGCGATGAGCATGCAGATAGGCATTAAGTTAGTAAGTTAAGAGGTCAAGAAAGCAGTCCTGAGATCCAGTTTAGTCCAATAAGTGGCACTATGGTTAGCACTGCTGCCTCACAGCACCAGGGTCCCAGGTTTGATTCCAGCCTCGGGAGACTGTGGAGTTTGCACATCCTCGTGTCTGCGTGGGTTTCCTCCGAGTGTTCCGGTTTCCTCCCACAGTCCAAAGATGTGCAGGTCAGGTGAATTGGCCATGTTAAATTGCCCATAATGTTAGAAGGAAATGGGTCTGTGTGGGTTACTCTTTGGAGGATCGGTGTGGACTGTTTGGGTTGAAGGGCCTGTTTCACACTGTAGGGAATCTAATCTAAAATAAACTGAGATCCTGTCCACGTGCACAAAATGTAGTTGTAGCAGCCTTTCAATACTAGTTGCCAATGCCCCTTGCAATACAGGTCTGTGGTTCTTCAGTGGCCTGCAAAAGAGGTGCCATGATGGTTGCAAGTGATTTGCAAATGTTGTATCCTGATGTCCATACATGAGGGATGTGTAGGGCTGGTGGCCACAGATCATGTCCTGAGATGTTATTTGGTGCTGAGCAACATGGAGGCTCACAGCCAGTAGAGAGCTGAAGTCTCCAGGTACCTGCTCTGCCTTCCATCTCAAGATTTCTCAATGTCTGGCTTATTTGGTGCATCTCGTAAGATCAGAAGCTAAATATTAATGAAGCAAATTGGGCTGTAAATGAGGTACTTAAAAAGCTATAATCCCCCTTAATTGGAAACTTGTTGCCTTCGCAACCATACTGCTTGGTAAAAGCATAAAGGATACAATAAGATGCTTCCAACGTTGACTTTGGCCTCACATAATTCTTATTAGATTTTGTCACAAATCCTGCTATAGCTTGCATCACTTAGAGCCCTATAGGATTCTGCCAAGTCCTGAAGCAAACTGTTTATCTAACTCATGTTGAATATTGGTCAATTGTCATAGAACATAGAACATTACAGCACAGTACAGGCCTTTCAGCCCTTGATGCTGTGCCGACCTGCGAAACCAATCTGAAACCCATCTAACCGACACTAAACCATTATCATCCATATGTTTATCCAATGACCATTTAAATGCCCTTAAAGTTGTCGAGTCTACTATGTTGCAGGCAGCGCATTCCATGCCCTTACTAAGCTCTGAGTAAAGAACCTACCTCTGGCATCATATCAATCTTTAAATCCTGGAAATGTATTTTTTGCAAGTGAACTCTTGTTATTGCATGGGGCATGGTGTGTACAGTTTCTGGCACTTGCAAGTATTGTTTTTATTAATTTTTGTGTTTCTAAAACAACTGTTTTCTGAAATAAGAAGTTGTCTTAAAAGATGATTTTGAACAAGTGGCTTTAGTTTTCAAAGCAGATAGCTTGATACCCATGGCAGACATTGTAAATAACAAGCATTAATTGAAGTTCAGTTTGCTGAGGATGTCGACTAGACCGTTGGACCAAAGAGATAGGAGCAGAATTAGGCCATTCACCTCACTGAGTCAGCTTTGCCGTTCGATCATGGCTGATATGTTTCTCCTGTGTTCTCTCTGAAACACTTGGTCCGCTTACCAATCAAGATACTATTTTGAATTAAAGACGCTTAATGACTTGGCTTGTATAGACTTCTCTAGTAATGAGTTCCTTAGATTCACCACCCTCTGGCTGAAGAAATTCCTCATCTGTTTTAAAGGGGCGTTCCTTCCATCAGGGGCTGTGTCCACTGGTCCTAATCTCTCCTACTAGTGGAAACACCTCGTCTACGTCCAGTGTATCCAGGCCTCTCATTCTGTAAGTTTCAATCAGACTCCCCTCATCCTTCTAAATTCCATTGAGTTGAGACCCAGAGCTGTCCACTGCTCCTCATATGATGAGCCCTTCATTCCCAGGATCATTCTTGTGAACCTCCTCTAGATCCCCTCCAAGGTCAGTGCATTCTTCCTCAGATACAGGTCTCAAAACTGCTCAATATTCCAAATGTGGTCCAGCCAGAGCTTTATACAGCCTCGGCAATTGTATATTGGAACCCTCTCAGAATGAATGGTAACATTGCATTTGCCTTCCTAACTGCCAACTGAACGCATACGTTAACCTTAAGAGATTCCTGAACAAGGACTTCAAAGTTCCTTTTTGCTTCAGATTTCTGAAGCCTTTTCTATTCAGAAAATAGTCCACACCTCCGTTCTGTCTACCTCACACTTTCCCAAATTGTATTCCATCTGCCACTTCTTTGCCCACTTCCCTAGCCTGTTCAAGTCCTTCTGCAGCCTCCCCACTTCCTCAACACTACCTATCTGTACACCTGTCTTTGTGTCATCTCCAAACCTAGCAACAATGTCCTCAGTTCCTTTGTCCAGATTGTTATGTATAACATGAATAGTTATAGTCCCATCTCTAACCTCTGCAAAATTTCACTATTCACCAGTACCATTCTGAAAAAGACCCCTTTATCCCTATTCTCTGTTTTCTGCTAGTCAGCCAATCCTCAATCCATGCCACTTTCTTCTACCTAAAACCATGTTCTGTTGTCTTCTTCAGCAGCCTCCTGTGTGACACCTTGTCAAAGGCCTAAAAATCCAAAAAGATCATATTCACTGACTCTCTTTTGTCTAACTTGCTTGTTATCTCCTCAAAGAATTCTAACAGATCTTTTAGGAATGACCTCTTCTTAACAAAGCCATGCTGACTCAGCCCTATCTTACCATGCACTTTCAAGTACTGTACTCTGTAGTCTCATCCTTAATAACCCTAACCCTAATTCTAAATTCTTTATAATGACTGAGGTCAAGCTGACCAGCCTCTGCTCCCTCTCTTCTTTAATGTAGCTCCCTCCCAGGGGAGTTACATACTGATGCAGCTCTTGGTGCAGCAAGAAATCTATAGAAGAGGACATTTACCAATAACAGAGGCCTTTTGCTTGCCAGGCAACTGTATGATTGGTTCTCAGGTGGCTGAGCAGCATCAAGCTAGAAACAGGGAAAAAGAAATGTTCAAAACTCCTCACCGCGCCCCCACCCCACCCCCGCCAAAGCTATCTGATCTCAGCAATCAAAAACTAGGTTTTAAAACCTGAACAAAATCAGTGATCTTTCCTGCAGCAGTTGCTGTAAGCTGTGAATTTCGAGTTGGTAAATCAGAGAAATTTTCCAAATGAATAACCAGTGGAAAGATTTAGGGAAGGATATCTAAAAACAAGTAGTCTGGTCAACTAAAGAAGGATCGCCTCAACCTCAAACTTGGGTAGCAGACACCACTGAACTGACTTCCCAGTTCTTCTACTTTCCTGATTTGTTTTTGTTTATATGGAAGAGGGAGTTTATTAGGCAATTAAAATTTTTGTTAGTAGTGTTGTATGCCAATAGTTTATAGTCTAATTACTTGTAATAAATAAGTCAACTTTGGTCTGAAAGTAAAGTAAATTGGGGTATTGTGCATACTTAAAAGAAACTTTTAACAATAGTAATGCAATTGTTATTTGAAGTTCTTCAGTAGCATGTTTACTTTCTCAGTTCGGTGAGGTGCTGAAGCAAGCCCGCCGAAAAGACTTGTAAGGGAACAGCAAGACAATTAATTTGTTCTAACAAAAACAGCAACTGCTGGAGAGACTCTGCAGGTTTGGCAGCATCTGTGGGAAGAAAGCAGAGTTAATGTTTCAAGTTTGGTGACTGTTCATTGGAAGTGTTAGTAGCTGGGAAAAGCTACTAACACCACCTTATCCCCCACCTCACCCCAGTTCCAAACTTCCAGCTCAGCACTGTCCCCATGACTGGTCCGACCTGCCTATCTTCTTTTCCACCTATCCAATCCACCCTCCCCCCCCGACCTATCACCTTCATCCCCTCCCTCACTCACCTATTGTACTCTATGCTACTTTCTCCCCACCCCCACCCTCCTCTCACTTATCTCTCCACCCTTCAGGCTCTCTGCCTGTATTCCTGATGAAGGGCTTTTGCCGAAACGTCGATTTTACTGCTCCTCGGATGCTGCCTGAACTGCTGTGCTCTTCCAGCAACACTAATCCAGAATCTGGTTTCCAGCATCTGCAGTCATTGTTTTTACCTACATGTGATTCCAGACCTACAAGCAATGTGGTTGACTCTTAGCTGCCAGCTGGGCAATTGTAGATGGATAATAAATGCTGGCCTAGCCAGCAATGCCCTCATCCCATGAATGAATTTTAAAAAATAGTTTTTTAAGAAGTTGTAGTTGCTTTTCTCAAAGCAGATGGAATATTTATGGTCACGTAAGTAATGTAATAATGTTGGAGACTGACATTTTATAGTTAACTATTAGGGCATTATTTAGTTGAAATATTTGTTCTTTTAGGATAACAAGGGTGTTTTATTGTCATTCAGGTACTGTCTCATGCTTTAATGGAAGGACAATACAATTTGAGTTTATGTAGAATAGGTGGCTGAGAGTTCGATAAGGGGCACAATTTTATGGACGTAAGCAGTGAATATTTTGTGTATAATTCCTGTTCCAACTGAGGGAAACTCCTTCCCCTGCCCTTGAAAACACCACTGACAAAAACTGTCAAGAAAATGCCTCCAGACAAGTCAGCAAACAATGAGCCATGGGCCTGCTTTTGGACAGAGCACACACATCAGTACGGAGAGCACCACTAAGCCACACTACTTGTCAGGGGTATGAATGGAAAAAAAGAATCTATTTCATCCAAGCTATGAAAGTCCTAAAAATAGTAGACTGTTTGGGTTGGGTTCTGACAGGGTCACTTAACTCCTGACCTTATTACAGCCTTGATTCAAACATGGACAAAACAGCTAAATTTCAGAGGTGAACAAAAGTGACTATTCTTGACATTAATACTATATTTGACAAAGTGTGGCAGCAAAGATCTCTAGCAAAATTGGAGTCAATAGGAATTGGGAGCAAAACTTGCTGCTGGTTGGAGTCGTACCTGACACATAAGGAAATGGCTGTGATTGCTGGACCTCTGTCATCTAAGTTCCAAGACATCTGTGCAGGAGTTCCTCTGGGTAGTGTCCTAGGCCCAACAATCTTCAGCTGCTTCATCAATGACATTCCCTCCATCATAAAGTCAGAAGTGGAGATGTTTGCTGATGGTCATGTATTGTTCATTACCTTTCATAATTCCTTGGATACTTACACAGTCCTTGTCCAAATGCAGTGAGACCTGGATTTCTAGGCTTGGACTGAAAAGTGGGGAGCAATACTTGTGCCACATAAATGCCATGCAATGACCATCTCCAATAAGAGACAATCTAACTATCATCCCTTGATATTCAATGATGTTACAGTCACTGAATCCTCCACTGTCAATACCCTGGGAGTTACCATTCATCAGAATCTAAACTAAACTAAACTCACCAAATATACAGTGGCTACAAGAACAGTTCAGAGGCGAGGAATACTGCAGTGAGTAACTCACCTCCTGACTGCCCAAAGCCTGTCTACCATCCACAAGGCAAAAGTCAGGAGTGTGATGAAATCCTCCCCATTTGGCCTGGATGAGTGCACTTCTAGCAATACTCAAGAAATCTGGCGCCATCTGCAGCAGTGACAGTGCAGACCAGAGGGCTACCGGGAAGGTATATTTCCCTCTTAAAGACTTGCCTCATGAACCAGCAGCCTCCATTTGCAGCAGCTGGAGCTGCTGGGAAGGTATATTTCCGTCTTAAAGACTTACCTCGTACATAGGCAGAGTGAAGGCTCAACAGGAGTGGATGTGAACATGGAGATTGTTGGGCACGTGAACTGATATATTTGGGCTGTTGCTAAACCCAAGACACTCCACGTGTAGTGTCTCCCACCCATCCTCCTCTTGTAACCAAAAAAAATGACTGTGTGTGGAGGCTTGGTAAAATAAGCCTTTTTCTTTTCATTTGTTCAATCTCTCTTGGCAATTTAGAGCAGAGGGGATGGAGACCAGAGCAGTTGCATGCTCCTCTTGCAGAATGTGGGAGGTAAGGGTCACCACTGGTGTCCCTGCTGCTTTCACCTGCGAGAAGTGCATCCAACTCCAGCTCCTCACAGACCGCCTTAGGGAACTGGAGTTGGAGCTGGATGAACCTTGGTTCATTCGGGAGGCTGAGCGAGTGAAAGAGAGGAATTATAGGGAGGTAGTCACACCTTAGTTACAGGATAAAGGTAGCTGGGTGACTGTCAGGAGAGGGAAATGGAATAGGCAGACAATGCAGGGACCCCCCCACCCCCTGTGGCTGTTCCCCTCAATAATAAGTATACCATTTTGGATACTGTTGTGGGGGGAGCGACAACTTAATAGGGGAAAGCCGCTGTGGTCAGGTTTCTGGCACTGAGTCTGGGTCTGTGGCTCAGAAGAGAAGGGGGGAGAATAGGAGAGCTGTATTGATAAGAGATTCAATGGTGAGAGGAACAGATAGGTGATTCTGTGCTCGCCAATGAGGCTCCCAAATGGTCTGTTGCCTCCCGGGTGTAGGGTCAGGGATATCTCAGATCTATATATTTTTAAGGGTAGAGGGAGAGCAGCCAAATGTTTTGGTACACATTGGTACCAATAACATAGCTAGGAAAAAGGATGAGGATCTGTAAAGTGAATATAAGAAGTTAGGTTGGAAGCTAAAAAGCAGGAAGAGCAGAGTAGTAATTTCAGGATTGCCATCGGTGCCAAGGGCTAGTGAGGCTAGAAACAGAGAGCGAGTGCAGATCAACACATGGCTGAAGGGCTGGTAGAGGAGGAAGGGCTTCAGATATGTGGATCTGAGGAAGGTGGGACCTGGACAAGATGGACAGGTTGCTCCTGAACTGGAGGGGCCTGTGTGAGAGGTTTGCTATAGCTCTTCTGGAGGGTGTAAACTAGATTGGCAGGGGGAGGAACTGGAGCTATGGATCAGATAATGGAGTAGACAGTTAACAGCCAGATACAGCATGCAGAGAGTCTGTGAGGAAGGATAGATGGTTGATAGGGCAACGGTGCAGTCAGTGTGATGGGTTGAAGTATGTCTGTTTTAACATAAGAAGTATCAGGAATAAAGGTGATGAAATTAGAGCATTGATCAGTACTTGGAACTATGATATTATGGCCATTACTGAGACTTGGACATCACAGGGGCAGGAATGGTTGTTGGATGTCCCAGGTTCTAGATGTTTCAAAACAAATCGAGGGAGATGTAATAAAGGTGAGGGAGTGGCATTGCTAATGAGGGGTAATAATACAACTACAGAAAGGGAGGTCATCGAAGAGGGTTTGTCTACAGAGTCAATATGTCTGGAAGTCAGAAACAGGAAAGGAGCAGACACTTTATTGGGAGTTTTCTACAGAACCCCCAATAGCAACAGAGACACAGAGGAGCAGATTAAGATGCAAATTTTAGAAAGGTGCAGAAGTAACAAGGTTGTTGCCATGGGTGACTTTAACTTCCCTAATATTGATTGGAATGTCCTCAGTTCAAACATATTGGATGGAGCAGTTTTTGTCAGGTGTATCCAGGAAGAGTTATAGAGTCATAGAGTCATAGAGATGTACAGCATGGAAACAGACCCTTCGGTCCAACCCATCCATGCCGACCAGATATCCCCACCCAATCTAGTCCCACCTGCCAGCACCCAGCCCATATCCCTCCAAACCCTTCCTATTAATATACCCATCCAAATGCCTCTTAAATGTTGCAATTGTACCAGCCTCCACCACATCCCCTGACAGCTCATTCCAAACACGTACCACCCTCTGCGTGTAAAAGTTGCCCCTTAGATTCTTTTATATCTTTCCCCTCTCACCCTAAACCTATGCCCTCTAGTTCTGGACTCCCCGACACCAGGGAAAAGACCTTGTCTATTTATCCTATCCATGCCCCTCATAATTTTGTAAACCTCTATAAGTCACCCCTCAGTCTCTGACGCTCCAGGGAAAGCATGTAGATAGGCCGACTAGAAGGGGGGGAGGGGGGCATATTGGATTTGGTGCTTGGCAATGAACCATGTCAGGTGTCAGATTTCTCAGTGGGAGAGCATTTCAGTGACAGCGATCACAACTCCCTAACCGTTACTACACTCATGGAGAGGGCTAGGAGCAGACACTAAGGGAAAATATTTAAATGGGATAGGGTGAATTACAATGCTATTAGGCAGGAACTAGGGCACCTAAACAGATGTTCTCGGGGAAATACACAACATAAATGTGGAGGTTGTTTTGGAAGCAATTGCTGACTGTTTTGGCCAGGTTTGTCCCACCAAGGCAAGGAAGGGATGGTAGGTTCAAAGAACCTTGGGTGACAAGGGATTTGGAATATCTAGTAAAGAGGAAGAAGGACGTTTACTTAAGGTTGAAGAGGCCAGGATCAGACAGGGCTCTAGAGAGTTATAAGGTAGCCAGAAAGGAACTGAAGAATGGACTTCGGAGAGCTCGGAGGGAGCATGAAAAAGCTTTGGAGGATAGGATTAAGGAAAGCCCTAAGGCGTTCAACACATACATGAAGAACAAGAGGATGGCCAGAATGAGGGTAGGACTGATCAGGGATGGTGGAAGGGAATTTGTGCTTGGAGTCAGAGGAAGTAGAGGAGGTCCTTAATGAATACTTTGCTTCAGTATTCTCTACTAAGTGACATTTGTTAGGACAGTGTGAAACAGGCTGATGTGCTTGAACAGGTTGATGTCAAGAAGGAGGATGTGCTGAAAATTTTGAAAAACATGAGGTAAGATAAGTCACCTGGGCCAGACGGGATATAGCCAAGCGAGGGAAGAGATTGCTGTGTGTTTGGTGATGATCTTTGTATCCTCACTGCCCACTGAAATAGTGCCAGATGATTGGAGAGTTGCAAATGTTATTTCCTTGTTCAAGAAAGGGAATAGAGATCATCCTGGGAATTGCAACTAGTCAGTCTTACATCTGTGGTGGGCAAATTATTGGAGAGGATTCTGAGAGACAGGATTTATGATTACTTGGAAAACCATAGTTTGATTAGAGGTAATCAGCATGGCTTTGTGAGGGTCAGGTCATGCCTCACAAGCCTTATTGAATTCTTTGAGGATATGACAAAACACACTGATGAAAGTAGAGCAGTGGGTGTGGTGTACATGGATTTTAGTAAGGCGTTTGATAAGATTCGCCATGTTAGGTTCATTCAGAAAGTAAGGAGACATGGGGTACAGGGAAATCTGGCTGTCTGGATATGGAATTGGCTGGCCCACAGAAGATAGAGGGTGTTAGTAAATAGAAAGTATTCAGCCTAGAGCTCGATGATCAGTGGTGTTCCACAGGGATCTGTTCTGGGACCTCTGCTCTTTGTGATTTTTATAAACAACTTGGATGAGGAAGTATAAGGTGGGTTGGTATGTTTGTCAATGACATGAGGTGGTGGAGTTGTGGATATTGTAGAGGGCTGTTGTAAGTTGCAATGAGATATTGACAGGATGCAGAACTGGCTGCTGAGTGGCAGATGGAGTTCATAAAAGTATAAAGAGATTCATTTTGGAAGATCAAATTTGAATGCAAAATACAGGGTTAAAGACAAGATTCTTGGCAGTGTGGAGAATCTTGGGTCCATGTCCACAGATCCCTCAAAGTTGCCACCCAAGTTGATAGGATTGTTAAGAAGATATATGGCGTGTTGGCTTTCATTAGCAGGGAAATGGAGTTTAAGAGACACATGGTTATGCTACAGCTCTATAGAGCCCTGGTTAGACCACTCTTAGATTATTGTGTTCAGTTCTGGTCGCCACTTTATAGGAAGGATGGAAGCTTTAGAGAGGGTGCAGAGGAGATTTAAAGGATGCTTCCTGGACTGGAGCGCATGTCTTATGAAGAAAGCTTGAAGGAGCCAGGGCTTTTCTCATTGGAGCGAAGAAGGATGAGAGGTGACTTGATAGAGGTGTACAAGATGATGAGATGGAGATGCCGGTGTTGAACTGGGGTGTACAAAGCTAAATATCATACAACACCAGGTTATAGTCCAACAGGTTTAATTGGAAGCACACTAGCTTTCAGAGCGCCGCTCCTTCATCAGGTGGTAGTGAAGGGCTCAATCCTAATACACAGAATTTATAGCAAAAATTTACAGCGTGATGTAATTGAAATTATATATTGAAAAATGATTGTCTGTTAAGCCTTTCATCTGTTAGAATACAATGATAGTTTCACTACTTTCATGTGTAAATCACAAAACCTTTTTTTAAAAAGTTGCATTCTCAGGTTAGCTGTTAACAATGGTGATAGCTAGACAATATGTCAAAGGTGTTAGCACCCTGTGTTCTCTGTCTATGCCATGATGCTTAGATTGACTCTAATCTAAAAAGATAATGGAGTTTTACATGAGAGGCATAGATAGAGTGGATAGTCAGAGACTTTTTCCCAAGGCAGAAATGGCTATCAGGGGGGAACATAATTTTAAGGTGATTAGAGGAAGGTTTTGGGGAGATGTCTGAGACAGGTTCTTTACACAGAGAGTGGTGGTTGCGTGGAATGCACTACCAGCAGTAGTGGTAGAATCAGATACATTAGGGAATTTAAGCGACTCTTGGATAGGCACATGGAAGATAGTACAACAAAGAGTATGTAGGTAATTTTGATCTCAGAATAGGGTAAAGGGTCGACACAACATCGAGGGCTGAAGAGCCTGTACTGTGCTGTATTGTTCTATGTTCTACATTCTATCTAGGACAAAGCAGCACACTTAATTGGCACCACATCTGCAAATATCCATTCCCGCCATCACCAACACTCAGTAGCAGCTCTGTGTACAATCTACAAGATACGCTGTAAAAATTCATCAAATATCCTTAGACAGCACCTTCCAAACCTATGATCACTACCACCTTGAAGGATAAACACAGCATGTGAACATCACAACCAACATTTTCCCCACCAAGCCACTCAACATCCTGACATGGAAATATTATCACCATTCCTTCAGCGTTGCCCATTCAAACTCCTGATATTCTGTCCTTTTCAGCACCATGGGTCTTTCTTGAGCACATGGATTTCAATAGCTCAAGAAGGCCAGTCAAGGGTAACTAGGGTCGTGTAATAATTGCTGTCCCAGCCAGTGATGCCCATGTGCCATGAGCAAATAAAAAGAAAAATCACTTCTGCACCTTCTCCAATACAATCACATCCTTCCTGTGGTTTAACGACCAGAAATACGTACAGTATTCCAACTGTGGCCTAACTAATGACTTAAACAGCTCTATAATAATTTCCCTCCCTCTTATTTCTCCATGTGAAAAACTGGCATGCTGTATTAGGGCTAAGTAAGTTCTATGAATGTATGTCTATGAGTTGTATGTGAAAAGCTGTTATTAAAGTAATACTTCACAACTTCTGTACTTTTATTTTAATCTGTGTTTATGATGACACTTCAGAAAATTAGATTTTTAATTAGGAAGTGGTGGTAGGCACAAATTTCAAAAGAAATTCAGTAATCCTTTGGTAGAGTTAATCTAATTCTCATAGATACAGTACTCAGATGGAAAGGCATTCAAATTCAATTTTTTTCAAGTATTATAAAGGGAATAGTTTTCTCAATGATTTCAGGAACATGTTTCTAAAATATATTTTGTATATCTATTCTACTCTGTAAATAAAACATACCACATATAACTTTGTTAAGTATTTTTTCACTGCCATTTAATATTGCTTTGATCAGTCTTGCAGTAGATTAGATTTAGTAAATAACTATTTAAATTAAAAATGACGTCTTGTATTATTATAGAGCTGTTTAAATTATTATAGAGCTGTTTAAGTCATTAGTTAGGCCACAGTTGGAATACTGTACGTATTTCTGGTCGTTAAACCACAGGAAGGATGTGATTGTATTGGAGAAGGTGCAGAAGTGATTTTTCTTTTTATTTGCTCATGGCACATGGGCATCACTGGCTGGGACAGCAATTATTACACGACCCTAGTTACCCTTGACTGGCCTTCTTGAGCTATTGAAATCCATGTGCTCAAGAAAGACCCATGGTGCTGAAAAGGTAGTTTGTGTGAATATGTAGATATGTTACATTTCCCAATAATTGAGAACTATGTCTTCTAGCAAAGCTTATTTTCTGACAACATAAATAATTTAAGGATATGTATTTATTGTAAATAGCAGAGCAATTATTATGTGATATCCGTCACTAGAATGTGAAATCCTGTGAGGTGTTGAAGCAAGCCCACTGAAAAGACTTGTGAGGGAACAACAAGACAATTAATTTGTTTTAAAAAACAGCAACAGCTGAATAAATGCAGCAGGGTTGGCAGCATCTGTGGGAAGAAAGCAGAGTTAATGTTTTGAGTCTGGTGACTCTTCATCAGAATTGTTAGTAGCTGGGAAAAGCTGGTATTGATGCTGAAGCAGAAGTGACCATGTGTGAGAAGTGTTGTGGATGGGGAAGATTTGAGAGGATAGGTAGGACAGAACCGAGAGAGATAGAGTTATGAAAGAGATTATGGAGAGTAGGCCAGAGCAGAAGAAAAGCTGAGTAAGTGGTAATAAGGGCTAAAGTAGAAAAAAGGTGTGCCGAATACAGCTATTAATGTGGTAATAGGCCTAGGTGGCTGTGCTAAAAGCAACCCATGTCATAACTTGACTGGGTGCGGGAAAGGCTGCAGGATCATCAAGTGGAAAATGAGATGTTGTTCTTCGAGCTTGTGCTGACTCTCACTGGATCACTGCAGCAGGCCTACAATAGAAATGTTGACATGAAAGCATGGTGGTGTGATGAAGTGGCGGGCAACTGGAAGCTGTGGATCATTTCTGCAAATAGAGCACAGGTGTTCTGTGACCACATTGTGAGTATGAATAAAGTACAGTAGAGTGAATAAACTACAGGTAAATCACTGCTTCACCTGAAAAGTATTCTAGGACCTTCGATGATGAGGAGGGAAGAGGTAAGTGAGAAGGTATTATACCTCTGCTATTGCATGGGATGATGTTACGTGAGTATGACGAGATGTTGGGAATGGAGGAGGAGTGTAGTAGTGTGTCCCAAAGGGAACAGTCTCTGCGGAATGCTGACGAAGGGAAGGAATATAGTCATGGTATCCCAATGGAAGTGACGATAATGGCAGCCTACAGTCATTTGGATCCAAAGGCTGGTGGGGTGCTAAGTGAAGACCAGAGGAAAGGGAAAGGGTGAGGGCAGAAATGTGGAAGATTGGTTAAACTTGGCTGAGGGCCCTGTGAAACATTGTAGAGGGAATCCTCAGTTGAGAAAAAAGATGGACATTTCTGAAGCCCCTTCACCCCCCCCCCCCCCCCCCCCCCAAGTGGAATGTGCCATTGCCAGTACACATGCAGTGGAGACAGAGAAACTGGGAGAACAGAATAGATTATTTACAGGAAGCAGGGTGTGAGAATTTATAGTCAAGGTAGCTATGGGCATTGGTGGGTTCGTAGTAGATATAGGTGGCCAGCCTATCCCCAGAAATGAAAACAGAGATGTCAAGGAAGGGAAGGTGGATGGCAAGTGAGAGGAGTTAAAGGAGAAGTTATTCAAAGTGAGGTTATGTTTGGCCAAGTAGAAGAAGGTGGTGAATGGGGACTTCTCCAGGAGGAAGTGAAGATCCTTAAGACCATCCTGATCCAAGATGGATGTGTAAAGGGATTGCACATCTATGGTGAGGTGGAGGTGGATGGAAATTCTGAAACTGATATAAAGTGCCAGAAAAATCACAAGTGTAAGCAGGGAAGGACTGAACAAGGGGAGAAAAGATAGAAGCAAGGTAGGAAGAAATAGGTTTTGTGGGGCAGGAACAGGAGAGAGAATGGGTCTGGCTGGGCAGTGCTGTTTATGGATTTTGGGAAGAAGATAGAAATGGGTTTGAGGTCTATGAGCTGGATGAGCTGAGATGAGATAAGCTTGTTGACAGTCATGGACACAATGGTCTGATGCTCGATGATGGGGTCATGTCCCAGGGAAGATAGGAGGAGGCGCCCAAGAGTTGGCACTTAACCTCTGCAATGTAGCGATCAGAACATCAGATAACAACAGCACCATCCTTGTCTCAGGTTGATAACTAAGTCAGAACTGGATCTGAGATTACCGAGTGCAGTCAGTTCAGAGGGAGATGTTTGAATGGGTAAGGGCTTGGTTGGGGCAGAGAAATTAAGATGCCTGATGTTGCATTGACAGTTCTCAATGAACAGGCAAGTGTAGGTAAAAAGTCAAAGGGAAGGGAGAGGGTGGAGGGAGAGTATTGAAGGTGTGTGATAGAGTTTTTAGTACAGGGAAAGGATTCCTATCGAAAGAAATGGGCACGGAGGCAAGGATGACATAAGAAGAGTTCAAAGTCATGCTGTGCCCAAAATTCACTGAGGTGAGGGCACAGGGAGACAAAACTAAGTCCTTTGCTAAATAGGGGATGTTCAGCAACAGAGCGTGAAAGGTCAGAAGGGATAGAAAAATGGTGGGATCCAGAGAAAAGATGGATTCAGAGAGAAGGGAAAGGGAGTAACATTCTAGAGGGTATGGATTTGTTTTAACTAAACAATAAATTTGT
The DNA here is from genome assembly GCF_004010195.1 of Chiloscyllium plagiosum. Lineage (NCBI taxonomy): Eukaryota > Metazoa > Chordata > Chondrichthyes > Orectolobiformes > Hemiscylliidae > Chiloscyllium > Chiloscyllium plagiosum. The sequence continues at coordinate 50,661,450 of NC_057722.1, read as the reverse complement.
TTTGGTAATGTCTGATATTGTATATCTAAGATGAAAACTAATGAATGTATATTTTTCAAAAAATTCATTTTGTGCATATGCAAATGATTTTACGCACTGAAATTTACCAAAAGTTTATTTACAAAAAAAGATATAATCAATTCATTCTCACTGCTGTAGTTAGTGAATGTGGTAGGTTTTAAAACTACTATCTGGAAATGTATCCGAGTCAAGCTGAGAAGGAGAAGTGAGGTTGACAATGTTTGCAGAGGTGCCTCCAGCTGGAGCAAGCCGAGCTGTGATTTTGGACCTTGAGCAGCAGCTGGGGTGTTATAGTGTATTCCTGAGGCTGAGGGGTTCATGGATAGCATATTCCAATATGTGGTCACCCCATTGCTTAAGGAAGTGCAGGCAGCGAGGGAAGAGATGACCATCAGACAGAAGAAAATAACCAGGCAAGTAGTGAGGGGGTACAAAAGTGTATCTCACTTGCAAACTGTTTTTTGGCCTTGGAAATCAGTGAAAGTGACAGTTCCTCTGTGGAGGTCAGTCAGCCCAAGGTCTCTGGTACTCTGTTTGGCTCCATTACTCGGAGAGGGAGGAAGGAATGTGGAAGGGCATTAGTCATAAATTCATAGAGATTTTACAGCATGGAAGGTTACCCACGGTCCATTATGGCTGTACTGGTCATTAAGGATCCATGTATTCTAATCCCATTTTTTAGCAGGTGTTCATATGAATAGTTCTTAAATGCTTTGAGTATTCCCACCCCTTTAGGCAGTGACTTCCAGATACGCAGGCCCTTTGGGCATTAAAGATTTCCTCAAATCCTGTCTAAATCTGCACTCCTTACTTTAAAACTGTGCCCCGATTATTGGAAACTTCTTTCCTATATACCCTGTGCATGCCCCTCAGAACTTTGTGCACCTCTACCAGATCTTTCCTCTGCCTTCTCTGCTCTGAGGAAAACAGCTCCAGCCATGTAGTGGTAGAGTCTTCATTCGTGAAGGAAGTAGACAGGATTTTCTGCGACCATAGACATGATGTCAGGATGATATGTTGCCACCTGAGTGCCTGGTTCAAGGATGTCACAGAAAGGCATTCTGAAATGGCAGGTGAATAGTCAGAAGTTGTGACTCATGTTGGGATCAATGACATTGGAAGAAAGAAAAATGAGGTCCTGCAAACAAACTTTACGGATAGTTAGGAAAGTGAAAAGCAGCACTTCAAAAGCATTAATCTCTGGATTACTTGTGGTGCCATGTTGTAGTTAGTAAAGGAAGAGAAAGGTAAAGCAGATGAATGCAATGGCTGGAGAGATGATGGAGAAGGGAGGCTTTAGATTCCTGAGATATTTGGACCATGTCTTGGGGAGGTGGGAGCTGTAAAAGTGGATGGATTACACCTGAATCGAATTGGGACTATCATCCTCATGGGGAAGTTTGTCAATATTGTTGGGGTGTATTTAAATTAAAGTGGCATGGGATTTGTTCCTGACAAGTAGTTCAGGAGAGAGATAAACTGAGGTGGAATTAGAAGTTGAAATATAAGTGAGTAACTCAAGGAAGACAGAAGAAGCATGGGCTTGGTAAGAAAGAAATGAGTTTAACAAGGCAAAATTGAATATATTTTAATGCAGGGAGTCTGATGAATAAGACAGATGAGCTGAGGGCTCAAATAAGCAGATGGGAGTTTGATATCTTAAGTATAACTGAGATTTGGCTGAAAGATGGGCAGGATTGGCGGCTCATCATTCCTGGTTATACAGTGTTCAAAGGAGATAGAGATAGGGGTAGATGAGGAGGGTTGGTGTTGGGAGTCACAATATTGATCAAGGAATTAATTATAGCGAGAGAAGAGTGATGATATTTGGAAGGATCATTACATGAAGGATGTGGTTATATGGGGAGAATTAAAAAGCACACGTTGTTGAATGTGTATCATAGACCTTCAAACAGTTGGGGAGAAATACAGAGTCAAATTTCAGAGAAGTGTAAGAATAATAAGGCAATAATAGTAAAGGATTTTAATAACCCACATATTAACTGGAAAACCTCTTGTGTGGTAAGGAGGGGACAAAATTCTTAAATTGCATCCAGGAGAACATTCTTTTTTGCCAGGATGTAGTAAGCCCAAAAAGGATGGCACAGTTCTGCACCTAATATTCAGAAATTAACCTAAGTGGGTGGAAGGCCTAACAACAGGGGACTGTTTTGGAGATATGCCTCCACATAATTTTGTATGCACCAATCAAGTCTCTCTTAGCTATCTCTGCTTTAAGGAAAATAACACAACCTTTCTAATCTCTCTTTATAGCTGAAATATTCCACACCACATAATATCTGGTGAACCTTATCTACCAGCGCAATTACACCCTTCCTATATTAAGCCATCCAGAACTACATACAGTACTCCAGTTGTGACCTAAATAGCATTATATGAAGCTCCATCATAACCGTCTTCCTCTTATATTCAGACCCTTGAATAATAAGGCTAACATCTATTTGTCCTGCTGCATTCAAGGATCCTTTGGACTTCCTAGGATCCTACCATTCCTGGTATTACTTTGCCTCATTAGTCCTTCCGAAATGTATCATCTCCCATTTTTCCAGATTAAGTTCCATTTGCCATGCTCGGCCCATCTGACCATCCAATTTATATTGTCTTGCAATCTGAGACTTTCCTCCTTATTATTTACCTTACGACCAGCTTTCATGTCATCTGCAAAATTACTAATCAAATCTTCTACATCCATGTCTAGATTATTAATATACAGACTATCAGCAAAGTGATCCAGCATTTATAACATTTGAGAAGCACCTGGATGAATATGCTGCAGAGTAAGTGCAGGTAATTGGGATTAGCATAGCTGGTGTTGTTGATTGGCATAGACATGGTGGACCGAAGGACCTGTTTTGATGCTGTATGACTCTATGGCTAGAAGTGTTACTAAAGTGCATGGAAACTACATCAACTGCACTATCCTCATCTACAAATTTAGTCACCTCCTTGAAAAACTCAATCAAATTTGTTCGGCATGATCTCCCCCTGACAAAGCCATGCTATCTCATCCTTAATGAATTCTTGCCTCTCTGAAGTGGAAATTAATTCTGGCCCACCCTACCATCTTTCTTGAATAATGTTACCACATTAGCTGACCTGCAGTTGTCTGGCCTGAAACATGAGCTACCTCACATTTCTGCCACTGTGTGAATGTGGAGAGCCCAATAACGTCAATAACAAAAGATCATATAACAGTTTATTTAATGCTTGCATACTCTGTCTCCCATAACATCTGAGACCTAGTGAGGCAACCAAACCTTCAAAATTATTTTCAGTTGTTGAGCTAATGATGGTCTGTGATATCAGTGAAAATAATCATTTCGCATATTCAATTATTGAAAGTTCTAAGAAATAGGAAATCTGCTGATAAATGATCTGCAAATACATTGAACTAGAACTTCATTCTTGAGATGTGTAATGGGAATTAGGAGCATTCCTGCCTTGGAGAAAGTGAGGTCTGCAAATGCTGGAGGTCAGAGTTGAAAAGTGTGGCGCTGGAAAAATATAGCAGGTCAGGCTGCATCCGAGAAAGCAGGAGAATTGACCTTTCGGGCATAAGCCCTTCATCAGGAATGGCATAGCCTAGCCACTTTGAGAGAAAGTCCCTACCAGGATGGGGCAGCACGGTGGCTCAGTGGTTAGCGCTGCTTCCTCACAAGGCCAGCAATCTGGGTTCGATTCCAAGCTTTGTCTACTGTCTATGTGGAGTTTGCACATTCTTCCTGTGTCTGTGTGGGTTTCCTCCCATAATTCAAAGATGTGCAGGTTAAGTGGATTAGCCATGCTAAATGCGGGGTTATGGAGATAGTTTGCATTTGAGTGGAATGCGTTTTGGAAGATTGGTATGGGCTGAAGGACCTGCTTCCCCTTTAGGGATTTTATGATAATTATTGGGGGCATTTATATTGTGATCAGCCAGTTGTTCCAGGATACAATTCAGAGGCAGCCACAGGAACTTGAGTTGGACTGTTTAAAAGGCCTGCCTTGGTGGTTTGGGATTTCATATAAGTTACAATTAAAATATACAGTCCTGAGACTCTCACAGCTCTTATCACTCACACTCCCACATAGCTCCCAATCCAATTCATGTCCCTCTACCTAGCCCCATGATCCGTCATAAGCCTCCAATTACTTCTTGGGTCCAAAGTGCCCCTCCACCCATCCCCCATGGTGTATGATGTCCTCCCTGCCAATCAAATCTCTCTAACTACATTCATAGGCTCTAATTCTTGCCATGTAAATCTTCATTCACCTGTCCACATTCTTTGGCACCTCATACCCTCCTTGCCAAGCTATGACATGACCATTCCTGTTCACCAACATACACTGCGTAGAACCAGTAAACTCTATGGTGACATAAATGGATGGATTAAAATGATTTAAAAACATTTATTCATTCATAACTTCTCACTTTCTTAAAAATCGTATTTTATTACAGAACAATAAAAATGTCAATCATACAGAACCTTTAACTATCAATAGCAGAAACAACAACACTTAAACTCTTTACCTTATGTACATAAATGTTATAAAATTGATAGAAGAGATAGGAGCCAGAGCTGTCAATCAAGCAATGTTGTCCTTGGGACTCAGCTGTTTAAAAAGTCTAATGGATGTCAGGGCTTTCAGTTAACTCTCATTGAACTTTGGTTTAATGCTTAGCCAGATACTTTACTCCACCATTGGAGGTGAACAGAGATAGTGTTTTGCTCCTATTCATTTTTCATCTTTAAACAAGGTATCATAAAAACTAATGGATAAATCTCAGTGAAATAATATACCTGGATAGAGAAACAGAGTTAACGTTTTGAGTCCTGTATAATTGTTCTTCAGAGTTATGCTGGGCTTGAAATGTTAACTCTGTTTCTCTCTCCACAGATACTGTCAGAGTTTCTCCAGCATTTTCTGTGTTTATTTCAGGTTTCTAGAATCCACAATATTTTGCTTTTATTACACTAATAGGTATGACTAAGTAAGAACTAATTAGTTTTTGAAATAAATATTGACCTGGAGCATGGAATTTGCTTTTTTTAAAAAAATAGTAATTAGCTTTATTTAGAATGTTGTTGATTGTTTTAGAATTACCCCAACTGTGTGATGCCATTTGTCATTGTTGTCAAAATATGAGCAGTATTTTCAGAACAGGTTGTTGTATATGGATTGGCCTGAAGCTTTCTCGATGAAATTGAACTCTTGATGAAAAAACTTCTTTTCAGGTTTGTAGTTATAGATCATTAACCAGACAGGGAAACTCTTCAAGGAAAAGATAGTTTAGTAGAGGCATGGACTATACAGTGCTCTCTTATTTATTATCATTATTTTTGAAGAGAATTAATTATTGCTTGCTTTAAGTGATAATATATTCTGATAAGTATACTTAATAGAAGAATATTTTTAAAATCATGTGTGACTGTAAGAAAACAAAAGTATTTTTTTCTAAAAGTGTAAATTAAAACTTATGTCACTTGGTAAAAACAAATTTTGACGGAATGTTTGACATCGGCTTCCATTTTGCTCCCTATTATTATTTTCTTTTTAATTATATCAATTTACTTGGAGGGCTGTTGTGGCGGAATGGTATTGTCCATACTTCTGAGTTAGAATGTTCAGATTCAAGTTTTACCTGTTCCAACAGTGTGGCATAACATGTCTGAATAGGCTGATTTTAAAAAAACTACAAATTCACCTGCATGCATATTTACAATATTGCTTTGTTTAAATTCTGTCTTTTTAGAAGGGCTCACTTTGTAAACCTATTATGGTGGCAAACTGTGGTAGCCCTATTTGAAAGGTTTACATTATTTTTGAAAGTTATATATACAAAGGCAAAAAATTATTATTGCATATGTTCTTATTACATAAGTAATTACCTGTTATTACATATGTAATTTTTGCAACCATTACAACTATAGTGTACAACATCCTGTAAAATGATGTCTGTATACAGTCCCTGTTTTGTCTGTTGACTATGAGGGGCCTTCTTATGTCTATAGTATATACATGAAGTCACTAAGTATGCACTGCATTAATGGATCCATTGTTCAAATTCAGAAGACAAAAGAAAGGAATAAACTCGTGATAGATGAGGGTCACCAAAGCTTATTACAATGAAACGCTTTAATGCTGAACTGTTGCTCAAACGGTTGATTTTATGTTGGAATTGATCTTCACAGATCCATGTAGATTTTGGCATAATAAAGAAAAAGTTAATGTGAAACCATTTTGCAACTAATAATATATTAAATACTTTATTGGAGGAAGATCACATTTATTGCAGATATCTTATGATAATTAAAGGATATTGCACTAACTGTACACATTGATTTACCAAATATCAGTAGATCAGTGGAAGATGTGTAAAGCAATGACTGATTTGATATGTAAATTCTGTAGGTTGGAAAGAGTCAAAAGTATGATTTTGATTTGCCATAATTGAAAATTATTATGCAATTTATAACATTAATCTTTAGTGCAGTGCATTCATTTGAAATTATAAACATTTGGAAAATGCAATCTGAAATCACCTTCAAACAGAATGTACCAAAGTAGACATGACAACAAATATCAGCAATAGTTAAAAACACAGTATTTTTGAAAGAAAGATTATGATTAAAATTCAACTTTGGTGAACTACAAAATGAATGATGCGAGCTCAGAGTTAATGGAAATGAAATCTGTGTAAATAGTGATTTGGCTATCGTACGTTTTACACTCCTGCTGTTAATTTTCATTTACCATATCATTGAATGTTTTTTTTTTGTGTATTTAGATGAAGTATGTACCTGTATAAATAAAAATTGCAAAATACAACTGACGATTTCTTGAGTAAGGTTAATTTTAGTCTCAGTTTTTCCTTATGTTTATCATTTACTGATGTGAAATATGGAGCCCAACATATTTCAGATTATGGGGAACTTGAGAGTCATTGAGTTATACAGCATGGAAACAGATCCTTCTGTCCAACTAGTCCATGCTAACCAGATATCCTAAACTGATCTAGTCCCATTTGCCAGCGTTTGGCTCATATCCCTCTAAACCCTTCCTATTCATATATCCATCCAGATGCTTTTTAAATGTCAAAATTTTACCAGTCTGCATCACTTCTTCTGGCAGCTCATTCCATACATGAACCAACCTCTGTATGAAAACATTGCCCCTCATGTCCCTTCTAAATCTTTACCCTCTCACCGCAAACCTATGCCCTCTAGTTTTCAACTGCCCTATCCTGGTAAAAAGACCTTGGCTATTCATCCTATCCATGCCCCTCATGATTTTATAAACGTCTATAAGGTCACCCCTGAGAACCATAAAGGAAGGAGTTAATTTGTCTATTCAATTTGTTTTAATCCTGAAAGATGTTTCCTTTGGTGAGTAAGCAGCCTTGATTCAGAAATCCTTTGTTTGTCATAGAAAAGCTTGAAAAGTCACATGGCCAACAAACGGTTACTCAATTATACAAGCAAAACAATGACATGTTCATGTTTGCTCTAATTATTATTCTGAGAATGCACTAATTTGTTACATCCAAAATGACAGTTAGTTTGGTCCGTGAAAAAGGCAGTGTGCCAGTGACTGAAGCTTTGTAAAAGGACTTCTTTCATTCAGAGCAGTGAGACAGAAATTAGCCTGCCGAGTGTGTGGGTGGGGAGTGAGGGTGGGGGGGCTTGCCAGCACAATCAGACTGGTACGAAGCTTCACCACACAGGCTGCTGAACTAGGCCAAACCATGACTTCACTAAATGTCAGCTCCAGCAACTACATTTTTAAATGACTTGTCTTCTTTTTGAGAAACAATGGACAATACATAGGGAGCAGATTCAGAAATTGAAGCCCTGTAGGGCACAATATAACATTATAAAACTATGCAGGAGTGTAGTGCAACTTCCTTGCACTAAATCTCTCCGTTTTATTTGTGATTAACAACGGAAAAGGTTTATAGTTGCTGTGGTTAATTTTTTGTAGTCATAGAGAGGGACTGAAATAATGTCATAAATTGTTGTGCAATCTTTTCCACAAATTCACCAGTTTATAAATCATAAACTTGGTATTAAAGACTTTCCTTGCTTAAAGTTACAGTAAAACTATTTTACAAAATCATCATTCCTTTTACATTTTCTTACTTTAACATTACCTCCTTTTCTCCTTAAATCTTACTACTGTCAATCAAGGGACGTTTGGACATGGTTGAATCAATACTGTGATGATCAGCTCTGTGATGGTGGCAAGTCTCAGTCATACCAAACTTCCATATTTACTATTGGGATTATGAGCTATTTCATAGCTGATTGTTTTTCCCTCTCCAGCTTATGAGTGCTGAGACTACTAGAATCCTTACTTGTACCCTGGTTAAGATACTCTTGCAGCTTCTGTAAAGAATATCTGCAAAAGTAAAATAAATCCCAGTCGCACTGCCAGATTTTCTTCCTTAGGGTAGCTTTCTTCTCAGTAATAGAAATAGGTTAGTTTGCTGTACTTCATCTGCATTATGTAATTTTATGACTTTATTTTACCCACTATTACAGTGGAAATAGTGGAACAGTCTTGTTTTTCATTGTAGTAGTCCTGGCACTATATCACTGCCAGAGATTTGTTTGGATTACTTATTAGTCTAACAGATAATGTTGCTTCAGCAGCCATATGATGTAGCACTGGCATTTTACCTTGGATGTCAATTGGCAAGCGCTGGTTGCTTGTTGTACAGTATTTTGACATAAAGCCAGTGTGCTTTTGAAAATAGTGTATCATTCTCACTCATTCTGACCTTATCATTGGAAGTACCCTTATTCCCTGCAATTTGCCACACTTTTGTATGTACAACCTTGATTGTCAGTGTAGCCATTTTTTGCTCTTTTTTTCAATACTGGTTCACCTCATGCTCAATTTCTCCTATGTGTTTTACTCTTTTTTCCAATCATGTTACAGTGGTTCTTTCTGTTTCTGCATTTAAGTATTTATAATTCTTCGGTATTTATAATTGAAGCCACATTGTCTTGAGCCAAGGTTAAAAGTTGCAGTTTGTGGTTTGTATTTTTGTTTCTCTTCTGCTGCTCATGAATTTGGTTGTTTTGCTCAGCCAAATCTATTTCTGTATGGCATTACTAGATGAGCATTGGCAATCTGCAAAAAAAAGAAATGGTGTCAGTTGTTCAGAATGCAGTTGTGGACCACATCCTACACCAAGTTGACCGATTTATCTTTTAAAAGTGCTGTCCCTGTGAAAAGCAGTCATGGTTTTTTAAAGAAGGTATACAACTTGCTCAGACATTTGACAGTTTGTATTTTGAATGAACATTCAGAATTTGAACTTATCTCTGTTTTCCGATTCAAATTTGGAGCAGTCCAAATATAAATGCCATATTTCTCAAATATATCTGCTCTCGTAAAGCTAAAACTTTTATGCAGGGGTAAATGTGTTTTTAGGCATTTGTAGCTAACTAAGAGAATGTGTAGTTGATTAAATGTGAAAAATTATTTTAAAGGAATTATGTCAAATGTAGAAAATGGCAATTAAGTTTTTAGTAATAAATTAATAATTTTTGTTGGCAATGAATTTAATTTGTTGGAGAAAGAATTCAGCTGCTGCAACTCTTTGATCAGAGGTAATACAATCTTACAGGATTAGTTAATTCTAGTAATCAGCAATCTTGGCTGCTATTTGAATTGAAATGGGCAACGAGGAATTAAAAATGAGGTGCAGTTTTGCTTGGAATATTTTAACATGCAGAATACCAAAACATTTGGCAATACAAGCACAGGCTGAGAACAAATCACTTAACAGCAATTTTCTGTGAAGATCAATTTGCCACAGTGCACTATTTTTTGGATACAATAGCAATAGCAAAAAGGTATTGTACTCGAGAGAGCAATTTTGATCATGAGCGAGCTTTTCTTTTAAAAATCCTTCTTCTCCTGTGACTTAAGTGACCAATCACTATCAATTTTCATTTTTTTAAAATACCAATGATTGTATTTTAATGTACATAGAGTATTAGGTTTGACCTGAGACACTATTACCCTGCTGTGATACTGGTTCCTGACCAATGGGTATCAGAAAATGCAATCTGAACATAAGCTTAAAGGAATTTGCAAAGGCCATGAGAATTGGCTAACTCTTTCTAATTGTTTTGGGAAGTAAAACAGAATTCCTGATGTTTTCATGAAAACAAATTCTCATCCATTGGCAGACACAATAAAACATCATAAGATTAGCATTAATTTGATAGTTTAGCTTTGGGCTGTGAGGTAGATTTTATAATGCGTATACTGAATGCAAATTGAATGCATGCTTCTAAACGTTTTTAGTCCAGTAATGAATGAAATATTACATAAAGCTCCACACCACGAGTGTGTCATATAATTTTCCTTATGTTCTGTGTAGACCAAGCTATCATCTGTACTTCACTGATAAAAAAAATATAGCTTTGGATAATTGATCAGTTGTTGCTTGTACAGTGAATGTGAAATTACAGATTGGTTTAAGATTGAGCACCAACTTGAAAATCGATCCTACTTGCTCGCGTACCTACTCTGTAATAGAAGGTGTGTTGTGATATAGATTTTAGATTTGATTTAGATAGTTTTTGTTTCTGCCATATTGTGGTGTGTTGCTAATAATGTTTCAGAAATCAATGTATTGTAGAAGGTATCAAGGCAGAGTTGCATTGGAAAAAGTTATGCATCATAGAAATGCATAACTGTCATTCCTATGTTGTATATTTCTTTCAGTTTTATAGATGATTGTGCCCCTTATTCCAACAAAAGATAAGCAAAAATTTCTGTTAGGCATAGTTTAGAGTTTTACTGATCTAATTTTAATATTTCATGAACACCTTTGAACAACAGTGCCAACTAATCAAAAACTCAACAGTGTACAAGCAAGAAATATTTGACTGACAGAGATGGAAAAGGGCCAGCGATGATTTAGTACATAATATTTACAGATAGCTTAAATCCCCACAGAAACTATATATTTTTCTTTACCAGGTAGATCAATTTACAAAGAAAAATAGATTTATGTGACGTTTATTTAAAATTCAGTCCCAAACTGAGGTTTCCTACATAAATTGAGGTTGATTACCTAGTTCGTTGATGTCAGAACAAATATTTCTTCAGTGAGACCATGGTGCATTCTCATCTGGCTAAAGATGGATGGATAACGAGCAGTCTCATTCAGAATCACTGCCTTGACCTATGACACAGTGAGTGCTGCAACGTGTTGGCAAGAGAGAGGCTAGGCCTTCATTAATATGCATGGGACTTTCCACTTTTGAAAGAACTCTGCTTCTTTCTTTGCTGGATATTGTCTGCCTGGGTTGTGCACAGTATTTTGGCAGCTGAGAACAAGAACGAAAACCATTTGGCTTGCCGACTCATTATGACATAATCCTTTAGTAATTCAACATTCTGTGCTAATTTATCATGACAAAAGTTCTTATTCAGCTAACAGCAGAGGAAAAGTTGACCACTACCATTCAGGAAAAATTAATAAATGACATTAAGAATGCATTTTGCTGAATCCATTTATTGACCTTTCTAAGTTTAAACATATTGTTGCTTCAAGTTTCTGCCTATTCTGAAGATGTAAGATTTAACACCTATCTTTTGGGTTATAGAAGTATCATGCAGTGTTTAAGAAATTCACTTTCCTAATACAGGTGAGACAGAAAATCATAATGGTAAAATAAAGAAAATGCATTTTAAAGTGATAAGTTTTCATTTTTTATTTTTTTACAATCTGAAAACTTTTGGAACTGATGATCTGTACCTTGTGGCATTCGGTGGATCATGTTGAAACCATATTATCATTACTTTTTACAATACTTCTCCCCTTCATACAGTATTTTAAAAACTGTCTGGAACAGAAGGAGATTATTGTAGCACTAATTTGCTGAACCTGTGCTTCCCTTGAGAGTGACTGGATTTGTCAGACCTTTCCCAAAACTATTACAACAGGAACTTGTAAAAGCATTTAAGTAGAACATCACCCTGAGAATAGAAACGTACTTGTACTCAAGGCTAACTTTTCCATAAGGACTAGGTTTCAAGACTTGGCTAACAAATTCTACTGCACATTTCATCATATATCACACTACCTTGGGAAACATCAATAAACTGAAATACTTGTGAATGATAGCTAAATACTCCAACAAAACTCGTGAAACAAAACCATATTTAGTGCCCCTGACAACAACAAATTCTATTTAAAATAACTGCTAGCTTTTTAAAAAATGGTCTCTAATTACTGTTACTTAATAATTTAAGCTTTGTTGAATGTGTTCATCATCAAAGTTCTTAGACTTTTTAGACGTAATGAGATAAACAAAAACAAAACTAGGAACATGTCTCTTTATAATTGATACAGACCAAAACCTGTATTCTCACTAACTGAAGTTGCAGTTAATGGGAATGTGAATCAGAGCTGGGCATAATACGTTAGTGTTAATTCTCTACTCTATTCTCTTTTAAAATGAGGTTCATGAGGTTCCCTCAGGTGCAACCAGTGACTTTTTTTCTTGTCATGCAACATCTCTGCCCTTCTTATTTGCTCATTGTAAAGGCTATACAAAGGATTATTTTAAAACCAAGGAATGTGGAAGGTATTGCTGCACTTTTAAAAGGCAAGTTATTGAAACCTTGTAAGTTGCATCGGCGCTGCTGCTTTGTTCAAAATGTTGGGGGTGGTGGGGGGGAGGCTGTTTATAGATGGGCTGGTAACAAGGTATGTTTGCAAAGTACAATTTGGCCAGCAGTATATGGCTGATAGTTTATGGAGTTGTGACCAATTGGAGATCCCAGAAGCCATCAGCCTGGCAATATCTGATTGGCTTCTGGGTATGAATAATTCTGGCCTTCAGACTGCTGCAAGAGTAGATGGTCTCTCTCTCTCCAGTAAAATATCTGAAGCCTGAAGAAAGCCAATTTATTTACCCTCAGCAGTTGCTGTAAGCTGTGATCTTTAGCCAGTAACTAAAAAAATTTGTAGCTTGTGTACCAATCGTCCATGCAAAGGAGGAAAAACAACCTGGAGAAGAGACATTGAAGAACAGAAAATACTGGCAAACCAAAGGTACATCTCAGTGAACCTTGTGTGCTGGAATACTTGAGTTACTTTCCTGTTTACCCATAACGCCAATTTTCTTCTTGTCTGTACAAATGTAGGGGGATGGATCTTAGCATGGTTTTAATGTAAAACTAGGAGAATCATATATCGACACTCCATAGATCTTTACCTGTGGTTAGAATCTATTCACTTGTGATAGATAGTAGTTTTTGTTAAGTACAGAGACCTGGTCCATATTTTCTGTTAACCTGGTAAATTGGAGAATTTAACTTTGCAACAACTCCAGGAATAGCACAGCTTAATTTCCAGCATGCTGCCCAACAGAGGTGTAACAAAGCTTTGGGGCTCAACTGAAATATTTTGAAACAGGGATAACAAGGATTAAGATGTCAGCATGACATATACTGGTGGTGTGGCATCGATATAAACCCTTTCCTGATGAAGGACTTTTGCTCGAAACATCAATTTTCCTGCCCCTTGGATGCTGCCTGACCTGCTGTGCTTTTCCAGCTATACACTCTTGAGTCTAATCTCCAGCATCTGCAGTGCTCATTTTCACTTGGTATCGATATATGTCATGCTTAAGGACATGCTGAGTCCGGGATCCAGTTGGACAAAATTCTTCTGACTGGATCTCTGAGACTGAACAGAGCTCCTGACAATTTGCTGACTTTGTTTTTAAAGGAAAAATCCAGGTTTTGTACTGCATTTTAGAAATAAACCCAGAAATTTCAACAGATTTCCTATAGGTGTCACCATTGTCCCTGGTAGTGTTAAGTGGACTTTCAAAACACAAGCTGATTGAATTGACGGGTAAACTAGAGGTAATATTGCCTGCTAGATCTAGGAATGTAGAAATAATTGAGGCAATAGCACAGCACTTGGATTTACAAGAATTGCAAGAGGAACCAGATATTTTTAAAAAATTCATTCATGGGATATGGGCATCACAGATTAGCCAGCATTTATTGCATCCCTAGTTGCCTTTGAGAAGGTGGTGGGAAGCTGCCTTCTAGATCTCTACACGCAGATCCAGGCAATTATACATTGGAATTAGGTGGTATTACTTTATAGTTAAAGCGTTATTAGCATGAAGAAGTTATGAGACTGCTGGAAATAGTGAACCAAGAAAGGGAGATGGAATTACAAAGGCAGAAAAGGCAAAAAAAAAGCAGAAAATGACAAGAAAAGGGAGATGGAAATGAAAAGAATGGAAATGAGATGACTAGAATTAGAATCACAAAGAGAAGAGAAAACAAGTAATCATGTATTTAAGGTTAAAGTGATGCAGTTGAAACAGGGGGACGAGTTGCTGATGCAGATTCTGGTGGGGAGAATCCGAATCATCTTTAAATTCCATTAAGGAAATGTTTAAGTTTGTACAGGCCATATCAAAATTTCAGGAAAAGAAGAGAATCTTCAAGAGATTTGAAAAGAAGTGAGGCAAATTAATTGGGCAAGAGAAGACTGGACACTTCTCATGCACAGTAAATTGAAAGATAAAGCACAAGAAATTTGTGCTTCACTATCAGACAAAGCTTCTTGGGATTATGACACTATAACAAAAAAAAGACTCTATTCGTTGCATATAAGTTAGTGCCTGATGCAATTGCGAAGCATTCTGAAATTTAAGGAAACAGCCTGGGCAAACCTGCATTGAATTAGAACATTTAAGCAAAGTAATTTTGAAAGATGGTTATGAACATTAAAAGATTAAAACACATATGAAGCACTGAAAGAGAGATTACTCTCAATTATAGAATCAATCATAGAATCCCTACAGTTTGGAACCAGACCATGTGGTCCATCGAGTCTACATCAACCCTTCAAAGAGTGCCTGACCCAGATCCATCCACCTGCCCTATCCCTGTAACCCTGCATTTTCTAACGCTAATCCACCTAGCTTGCACATCCCTGGACACTTTGGGCAATTTAGCATGACCAATCCACCTAACCTGCACACCTTTGGTCTGTAGGAGGAAACTAGAGCACTTGGAGAAAATCCACGCAGAACATGCGAACTCCATATAGACGGTCACTGAGGGTGGTATCGAACCCGGGTCTCTGGTGTTATGAGGCAGCAGTGCTGAATTTAAAAACTTTATAATAAGAACAACCATTGAGGACCAGATACTATAACTGCAAGACTGATGATCATAAAACAATTGCAACATTTGAAAGGCATCTGGATGGATATATGAATAGGAAGAGTTTGGAGGGATATGAGTTGGCTGCTGGCAGGTGGGACTAGATTGGGTTGGGATATCTGATTGGCATGGATGAGTTGGACTGAAGGGTCTGTTTCTGTGCTGTACATCTCTATGACTCTCTAAACCTTCCTATCCATCACCTTTGTAAATTGGAAAGGAAGAGGGAAAGGGAGAATGAAAAGAAGGCAAGTAGCCAAGGTAAAGAATGAATAGCTGAATTGCCCGAAGCTCTCCTCCTCATGTTAGAGAGGAAAATACTGAGAATGGAAGTGAAAATTAAAGGCTGAAGTTTTTCCCACCGTAATAAAGTTGGACACATTCATTCAGAATGCTGGAAGTCGTGAATAAAACCCAAAGGACTTCTTGGAATTCATAAGAGTATGATTGAGAAATGAATCTGAAAACATGGATTAAATTATAACTTTAACTACAATTAGAGGTAGAGGTAAACACTGCTGTGAGTAAGGAAGAGATATACAAGGTAGATGAGAGATATGAAGGATTTTTATCTGAAGGGAAGATAATTCCTTTTTCTTGAAATTAAGCATCAAACCTCATAGCAACACTAAAGGCTACAGGGGTATTCAAACTCTCTTGCTGGCTCCAGAGAATTCAATGAAATCAAAAGCATAGATAAATGGGATACGCGGAGACTATGTCTTAGTTCCATTGTACAAATTCCAACTGGAGTGTGACTTGTTGTCTCGACTAGTGGTAGTTAAGATAGTTAAAAAAATTATCTGTAGATGGAGTTCATTTACTCCTGGAGATTTATTTAGTGAATATCATAGTTTTGTCTGTATTCACAGTATGTTCAAGCTTGGCTGAAGAGACAGAACAGTTGCAGGAACAGGTTTTGAGTATTGCTCCAATGTATGTAGTGACCAGAGCAATGGCTCAACCAAGTCCTTTGAAGAGGTCACTGTAATATCACAAGAAAATGTTAGGGTAGTTGAAACTCTAATTAAGAGTTAGATAGCTAAAAAGAAGTGTTTGGTATGTCTCCATTAATTGTGGTTATGTAAGCTGATCCAGAGTTTAATGAGTAAACACAGAAACTCAAATTGAAGCTGAGGGAACAGCCTTGAGTGTTATTATATTAAGATTTGAGTTTAAATGGACATCCTGAACCCTGCCAATGAAAAATAAACAATTGTCCACCAAAGTAGTATGCCTAGATATTGTAAGAAAATATTGCACGTAGCATGTAAAATTCCTATGCAAGGCATATAGGAACACGGAAAAACAAGCATTGACAAAGTATTTTACATGGCTAAGACTTTATAAAAATGTCATGTAACTCTGTAAAACATGTTACACGTTAGGTAATCGGAAAATCTTAAAATGTGATCAAACTAGCACCTTTGATACCCACAATATTTGAAGAACCATGAGTGTTCATAGATTGTGTAGGACCATGACCAAATATGTCAGCAGGACAATCCCATTTCCAGAAGCTATTTCTTTAAGGGCCATTGGAGCAAAAGAAGTAGTGGAAGAGTTAACTCAGTTTATTAGTCATTATAGTCTACCGCTTGAAATAAAATCTGATCAAGGTTCTAACTTTATATGTGACGTTTTCCAGGATAGCATTAGCAGTTTGGGTATAAAACAGTTAAAGTCAATTGTATATCATCAGCAAACTCAGGGAGCTTTGAATACATATTATCAGGCTGTCAAAACCATGAGTAAGATATACTGCGATGAACACCCACAGGACTGGGACAAGGGATTAGAATTCTGAAGAAGACTCATACTGGAAAAGAAATATTAATTCTGTTTCTCTTTCCATAGATGCTGCCAGACCTGTTGAGTTTCTCCAGATCTTCCTATTTTTATTTCAGATTTTTAACATCTGTAGCATTTTGTTCTTTTTTAGATTTCTTACTGTTTTCTATCAGAGCGTCCCCAAATAATCTGTTGTCTTTATTCCATTGGAATTGATTTATTGCCGTGATATTAGAGGTCTATAAAATTGATTAGGGAAATGTTTTTGAAACAAAAAGATCAATCCTTTACATGTCCTTGCTTCTAGAAAGACTAACACCATTAAAATCTATTAGGGTAGAGTTCTTGAAACAAAAAAGATTAATTCGCTTTGTTGGATTTCATGGACATGAAATCCAACTGAGTCTAGGAAGTCCAACTATGACTCTAGAATGACTCATAGGATCATGTAAGGGTAACATTTGAAAGTTTCACAAGTGTAAACGAAAGAATGGGGAGATAAAAATTCAACAATTAATAAGTTTCAATTGGAAGTTGAAGTACTGGTATTGTTGCTTTTGCAAGGTGGAACTCTGAAAGGAAAATTCAGTGGTCCACATAAAATAATTCAGAGAATTAGTTAAGTCTGTCAGGTGTTAAGATTAGTGAATGATAACAGAGACAGTAAGAGTGAGGTGGAAAGAGAGATGGAGAGTTCTCAAAATTGAACCTTCTACAATTTGATTAGCTAACACAGAAATACTGATAGTTAAACACTGTTTTCTCATATTTAAAGAAAGGACTTAGAAAGTATAAGGCAATCCATACAGACACATCTGATGAATTATGTTTGCTAGGTACGATGCGGATGTAGGCAAAAGTGAGGACTGCAGATGCTGGAGATCAGAGTCAGGATTAGAGTGGTGCTGGAAAAGCACAGCAGGTCAGGCAGCATCCGAGAAGCAGAAAAATCGACATTTCGGGCAGGAGTCTTTCATCCTAATGATGTGGATGTAGGCAAAAGTCAGGAGTGATAAAACAGCGTCCATATCAGTTAAGCCCAGCAAAACAAGCTCAGGGGGAAAGAGAGATGCAATTTCTGCTGGAAAATCACTTGACTGAACCTCGTCAAAGCATCTGATGTTCACTAACAGTATTAATTCCTAAAACAGTTGGATCAACTAGATTCTGTATTCATTACAGAAACATATATGTGTCACAAAGACAGTGTCAAATCTAATTCCACACTTAAAAGACTGCATTTCCATGATTGGTAGTGCCTCATTCTTTTCTAGGATTGATCTATTGAAATATCAATAACATAAAGGACTAAAACAAATCTGCCTTGTCATAGCAAATTGGTTATAGCAAACCAGTATCCAGCATTGCCATTTGTCTTAAAGAAAACCCAGCTGCATTCAAAAGGCTATGAGAACTTTAAATTTGTGAATTGATGTATTATGATACTTTTTAAAACTTTTGTTAATGGCTCTGGAAGCAATGAAGTTGGTTTTCATTTGTTAACCCAGAGAGATATAGCACCCACCTTGGTTGGTTGTTATAAGATCCTTTTCCTTGTGGATAACTTTTTCCCAGATCTCATGAATTTATATTTCAAAAAGAGATAACTTAACCAGGTATTCTTAACTTAACAAAGAGTGACTATTTGCTAAATATAAGAATCATTAGCATCACAACACACATACAAACCATTTAAAGGGAAGATCAGAGACCAAAGTGGTAAAAGTTAGAAAAAAATCACAGATATACAGATCAACCTCTAAATTGTCATGATAGATGGTTGAGTATTGCAGCTATTGCAGTAGGTGTTACTGATAATATTGACACTGGTTGTTGAACATTTGACTTTAAAATCCTCAGTTATGCATGATTTGGAGATGCCGGTGTTGGACTGGGGTGTACAAAGTTAAAAATCACACAATACCAGGTTATAGTCCAACAGGTTTAATTGGAAGCACACTAGCTTTCGGAGCGACGCTCCTAACACAATCATCTGATGAAGGAGCGTCGCTCCGAAAGCTAGTGTGCTTCCAATTAAACCTGTTGGACTATAACCTGGTGTTGTGTGATTTTTAACTCAGTTATGCAGGTTGGTTGAGATTCTGTGGCTCTGATTCCTTTAATTGATTTGTGTGATTGAATTCCAGCATTCATCAGTGTGAGAGAGTGTCAGTTGTTGTCCTGTTTCCTTTTTTTTGATTTGAGCACTTGGACGAAAGAGAATCTTCACCTACAACCCACAGTTGCAAGAGAATAATTCATTAATAATGACCTCCACAGCTCAAACCCAGGCTGATACAAATGAAAACGTTTAGTTCCACGAGCACACTCCAGCAGAGTTGAAACTTCTTTTTAAACTCCTATCCTTGTTTATTCTTCAGACAGAAAATCACAAAGATATGTCTGCAATTTAGTGTATAATCCAAAGGGGTGCCTTGCTGTTGCTGTCTTAAGCTTCTAGTTACCTTAAGAGTATGCTGACCTGTACCTTCTCCCCCTTTGAAGGACTGTTGTTTGAATTTTCTTTTGCATTCATATGGTGTGATATTTTGACAGACCATCTCTCCAGGTAACCACTTTATTTATGTCTTCAGCCGCTTTTGGATATATCAGCTGTCTTTTACAAAACACAATGCTAGCCTGGGGCCTTGGCTACAGTCAGGCATCCAGTTGGGGTGCTGTCAGCACTGGGATCTGTACCTTTCCAGTCTGGAAGCAGGTCACTTAGTATCCAGTCGAGAAGTCACTGCTAACACATGTGGTCAAATGTACAGGCATCAGTCAGGGCTATAGGTAGTACTTGACTAGGGCAGTCTGTTAGGTCTCACCAGAGAGTCTGAGTGCTTATCCAACAGATCCAGACTACTTAACTTGGCTGTGCATGGCAGCCAACGACCTGTACAAAGGAAGCAGATGCTCACATGCTTGAGGCAGATTGGTCCCAATAGCGTAGCTACACTCTTCAGCCTCTGGACAATGAGGGCATTTATCTCCTACTTGTGCACAAATACTAACATCACAGGATCCTCTCCTACCTGGGATCCAGCAGTTGCCTGATCTCTGACAGTCCCCCAAGTAGCAGTGATCTGAGGTGTTTCTTCCTCAGCCAGCAGTGATGTGCTCTCCAGTTTTTGCTTCCAAATCTATTCTACATCAAGTATGTATCACCAGAAGTCAAAGTGACACTATAAGCAATCATCAGGGTCCCAGAAATTTTCTGTAAAGTTGTGGATAATTCAAAAGGAGAGTTTTCTTTAACTGTGGTGCAAGTATCTTAGCTGGTGGTGGGTGAGGAAAGTAGTATTACAAGTGCATCCTTCGCGGCCTTGGAACTGTCTTTCTCAGAGGTGCTGGAGAATCTTTCTTGTGAACCAGCCCTCTTGACCACTGAGACAGGGGACATCTCACTTAAACCTACAAGGTAGAAAGGGAGAAGATGGTGTGGTCAGGGATAGTAGTGGTGTGCAGTGAAGGACACCAATATATCCATAACGACAACAATGAGCCAAAGGTGCAGTCAGCGCAGGAGAGGTAAATAAGATAGATGAGATAGGTAAAGGACTTTTGTTGAAAGGAAAATTAACCCCTATTCCTCAAATGATACAATTAAATCTCTAACTATATTAAAGGTAAAGTCACCATACCTCTACCAGCCATAGATCTGCGCTCTCATGAGAGAGGGGACAACTGGAAGTTGTTTAACCTGAGGGTCATTATGCCTCAGGCAAGGGGAGAGAGGTCAAGAATATGGCATCCTCATGGTAACTTCAATCGGTGCAGGAATTGAACTTCTGCTCTATGCTTTAGTCTGCATCACAAACCAGCTGTCGAGCCAACTGATCCTCTCTAACATTTTTTTTTTTAAATCCTTCACGGAATGAGAGCTTCACTGGCTAGGCCAGCATTTATTGCCCATCCCTAATTGCCCAGAGGGTACTTAAGAGTCAATCACATTGCTGTATGCCTGAAGTCACATGTAATCCAGACAAAGTAAGGCATTAGTGAGCCAGATGGGTTTTTCCAGCAAATGACTATTGATTCATGTTCATTATTAGACCCTTAATTCCAGATTTTTATTCATATAGTTCCCCAGAACATTACCTGGGTCTCTGGATTAACAATCAGCGATAATATCACTACACCTTAAATATTAGGGGATAAATAAGCAACACAAACTCTTGCTGGACAAAGATATATTTTTCCTCTAGATAGCATATTGAAAGCCTAAGTTTTGGTAAATGGAATTAATGGAGAGAAAAACCTTTTCCTTTGTACACAGTGCACTTAGAATGTGACTTAATGTCCAGAACATTGACATTTGGGATTGTTCAGAAAAAGTCCATGGATGGCGTTGACTTAATACTGGTTAATGATTTTACAGGAGCAAAGGTTGTAGCTTTAGCCATAATCACAGTAAGTCTGAGTGAGGTTACAGATTTGGAACAGTTACAAGAAAATGTATGGCGACTTGAGCTATAGCTAAGCAAAGTCCATCACCAGGGATCAAAGTGACACTACAAGCAAATATTAGCGACCCAGAAACTTTATTTAAAGTGGGTAAAGTGGATAATTCAAAAGAAATGTTTAGAAAGTCTTTTTATCTGAGGCTCAGACAGGTCTGGAGTTAAGCAAGGTAGCACAATAAGCCCTCGCTGAAGTTCAGCCTGAGGGAGTTCTCAAGTATTCTGTTAAAAATAATCATGATTTGGAGATGCCGGTGTTGGACTGGGGTGTACAAAGTTAAAAATCACACAACACCAGGTTATAGTCCAACAGGTTTAATTGGAAGCACACTAACTTTCGGAGTGACGCTCCTTCATCAGGTAGTAGTGGAGGGCTACAATTGAGCCCTCCACTGCCACCTGATGAAGGAGCGTCGCTCCGAAAGTGCTTCCAATTAAACCTGTTGGAGTATAATCTGGTGTTGTGTGATTTTTAACTTTTTTAAAAATAGGATTGTGATTAGAAAATGGAGATCTTCTCACTGCTATGCAGACAAATACTGAATATTTATTCATCGGGTAGTGGTGCAACCCAGATTTTGTAACAATATATTGCTGGTAGCACATGAAATTCCTATGGCAGGACATGTAGTAATAGTGGAAGCTAAATCATGATAAACAAGCATTTTACTGGCTGTGTCTTCATAAGGGTATAGTGCAGTTTTGTAAATCATGGCAAGTTGTGAAAAACCTTAATAGACTGTACACCTTTAATTAATACTCATACCGGCTTTTGAGGAACCATTTAGTAGGGCATTAGGATGCATTAGCAAAATCAAAAGTGAAACACCATTACATCCTTACAATATGGATATGACACCTCAGATCCCAGAAGCCATACTTTGAGATGACCACAACAAAAGTTATGGTGACAAGGTTTTTTTATTTACTTGTTAAGGACTATTAATAGAAATACAGCACTGTACACGATTCCAATTTTATGTATAAATGTTTTCAAGACATAATGTAGAGTCTTCCTAACTCTGTAGACTTCACAAATGGGAGCAGGATCCAAATGTGGAGATGCTGCCCCATTTTCCAACAGCTCCAATTTTGGCAGCAGGGGAATAGGGTGAGATGACAATCCACACAAGTGAGAAATCCAAATTCAACAGGGCTATTTGAACATAGCGTTCACTTCAAACAAATTCCGCTTTGGTTATTGTCAGGCCCTTAACTGGCAGAGTGGGAGCCACAAATTGTTAGAGTAGAAGAAATACTGTTGAGAATGGATAATATCTGATTAAGTGTCATGATCTTAAGTTGTTTTTTAAATTGCCTCATCATTGAACATGGATTAGAATGTTTAAGCTTCAATGAAAGGTTTAGCAAAAAATCTCTGCAGATAATCTGGTGTAGTTCAGAAAAAAGTGTTTTGTTCATGTAGTTTTAAGAGACATATTTGTTGATATTTTCCAATGACTACCATTATGCTATTATGATTGGCTGTATTTCAAATCCTACAATTATATCAGAGACTTCTGAGTCCAGAGTTTGATCGACAGTTAAAAAGGCAACTAAAGGATTCACTGTCTTTGTTTTAGAAATCTGAATAGAAGTTTGTTTTTATAAGAGTGTAACCATTCAGAGATTTTATATGAATAAGTTTCATAAGTGACAAAATTTTTAACTATCAAGTGTGAATTAGTGAAGGCTGTATTACATTATTTTTCAAATGATTCCTGATGTATGCCATTGATGGATTTGGGGTGATTAGCTTTGGGGCATAAGTGGCTTGGTGGATCATGGGAGTAGGTGGGGTCAGGTTGGTATCGAGATGGAATGGGGGTAGGTGGGGGCAAGGGGGTGGTTTCAAGACACAATTTTCCTTGGGATATCATGTGATACTTGAGGGCACATGAGCATCTTGTATTACCTCAATAGTGTGAAAATTGGGTATTGTGGAGCTCTTTAAATTAAAATGAATCTGCCAACCTCAGTAGCCATATTACAGTCAGTACCCTCATATGAAATGCATATAATGCTATAACTTAGAAGGGGAACCTGATTACTCAGGATCCTACAACTAAAAAGGTTGGAGGGTCAATGCCTGAGACCTTATCAATATAGATAATGTGATGGCCTCATATTTAAGTCTATAATTATGAGGTCTGATTTCAGCTATTTCCTCTTTCACCTGATGCATCAGGTACTACTTGGATTGAGTAGAAATCCGTCTGATAAATTTTCTGCTTTCTCTCTCAGACCTAGTAGCATCAGTACTGTAAAACTAGTGTTTCTTTTTAATCTTCAGTTCTATAACAATTTTGCTATGTAAATCCTTGCTCTTTTCCTTCATACTGCAATATCAGTTGCTTAGCTGCTTATTAAATTCAGTTCACAGCTGATTAAGATAACAGATGCTATTTCTTCATTGTCTGGCCTGCTGTGTGTAAAATAAGTCTATGATGACTGAAAATAGAAATATCAGCAAATGTAAATATTTCAAAAGACTTCAGTAACCCAGTTAAACTCTGAATAACACGAATAGCTATTTCTTTACTCCCATTGAAGTATTTTTCATAATTATAGAAGAATCTTTTTAACAAATACGATTGAAACTCCTCAGTTGTTGAAAATGGAGAGTTAAGGTCAACCTCTGTATTCTTTTGATATAGTGTTGTTGGAAAGGACTAGAATTGCATTTCTGCAGGGCTTTTCTGATCTCAGGATTTTCCATTGTTTTATAGCCAATGACATATATTGAGGTGTAGTTACTGTTGCAGGAGTTGCAAGGCCTAAAGATTATAGATAACCATTTCCACATTTATAATGTAAATTACCTGTTGTTATGATCCCAATAATTAGTATATTGGACAGGCTGGATCTTTGCTTTGATCTGGCTTGATTGACCATAATATTTTAAAGGATAGACTGTACAGAATAACCAAGAGATTAACCAGCTGTATTCCAGGGTTGAATTGAAATGCCGAACAAAAATCTACATTGTACAAACTTAAAGAAAAAAAACCCTAAACAACAGTGACCAAATAGACATACTGAACAGGTAAGTTAATGGTTCTAAACCATGTAAACTTTATACAGAGGAACTTCAATTACCTGAATATCAATTATCCGAATTACGGATTATCCGAAGAAGATCTCAAGGTCCCGCAAAAACGTTACATCAAAGATTTACCTGTACTGAAGAACATGTGAAAGCGCTGGCAAAAACAAAGAAACACAAGCACCTCAAGCATCAGTGACTGGATATTTTTTAGGTAAGGGTGAGTTACACAGCCCTTTGCAAAAGTAAGTGTTTTACAGTATTCCCGTCACTTTACCGGGCCATTCATTAAAAAAAAGGCCGATAAAGAAAACACATGCGCGAGGTGGTGCTTCTGTCTTTCTATCATGACACTAAGTTCCCGAAAATTGACAAATGCTGTTACAATAGAAGCTGTTCGCAACCTTGTTTAATGCTGGGATTTCATATGCAGTATTTATGGTAAGGGTTTAGTCCTTCTCAGTTTAACCTGTAATTTGCAGAATGCAAGGATTAGTTTGCTTAAATAGCAGACTCATTAAAATTATAGATTTAAACAAATTCTCTGGTAGAGCAAAGCGTTAGATCAGTATGGCTTCTCTTGTTTAAGGTAAAATCAATTATCCGAATAATCAATTATCTGAACAAAATCGTGTCTGCCCATCTCGTTCGGATAATTGAGGCTCCTCTTACACAGAGTCAAACTTTAGAATTAAAATGAGATAAATGAATTAATGGACAAATAGTGGTTGAACACCTCGTAGACTACACTTTATGTTGTTCATGAGAGATCTCACCTTGATGTTAGTGATGTTGTGGGTTACAAGTTATCATTAAACTATGTTTCTTTTGCAAGAGATTCGAATCTTCCATTTTTAAGATCTAGAATTGGAACCCACAAAACCTCTCCAACACAAATTGTCTCAATGAAAGTTCACATCTTTATAGTTCAACCTCTTCCCCAATGCAGAGTTTCCCAGGATTCCCAGGACTGCTCCAAAGCATCTAATTATTCACACAACATTAGGTTTTACCAAATAGCCAGCTTCATTGAGCTGCTGCCAAATTTCTTTCAGTTCTAATCTTACTTAGCTTGTGGGCTTCCTTCACCCTTCTCTAACTGCACAGAGCTGTTAATATGTCACAGTGGCATCTTCTCAAGCCTAACTTTCTTCCATAACATGAAGCCATTGCTCCTTAGGACTTCTCCTAAGCTATAACTGCCTGGAGTCTGCTAAAAGCAGCAGTCTTCCTGCCTGGAGCCACTTCTGCTTCAGCACTCTCTCAGCTCCAAAATGAAAAAAACCCTTTCCCAGCGAATAAACACTGAGTTAAATTGAAACCACTGAAAAATCTTGAAGTCTACCAATTTCCATGATGAAGTTAAAAATCACACAAACCAGATTATAGTCTAACAGGTTTATTTGGAAGTACAAGCTTTCAGAGCACTGTTCCTTCATCACATAGCTAGTGAAGCAGAATCATAGGACACAGAATTTTTCACAAAATATCGTAGTGTCATACAATTGATGCGATATATCGAACAAAACTAGATTACTGTTAAGTCTTTCATCTTTTAGAATGGGTTGCAAGTTTCTATTCATTAACATGTAAATCCCAGAACTTCTTTCAAGCCACTTTCCCGCGATAATGAGGTTTTCTAAAAAAAAGTGACATCTCAGCTCAGACAATACATTAAAGGTGTGAGGTTAGCATCTGTATGTATTCCAATCTTGAGTCAGACTGGTTTTATTTCCAAAGTACGAATTTATAAAATGTCACATGGATTGGACTGCCTACAAATTGTGGGCTTTTGGAACAAAATAGAATGTATCTGCAAATGCACATTCACCCCATAGACTTACATGTATGTGTGCGTGTATGTGAGGGAGAGAGTGAGGATGTGTATGTATGTGTGTGTCTGAGAGAGAGAGTGTGAGTGTGCGTGTGAGAGTGTATGTTTGTGTGCCTGCTTGATAGAGTGTAGGCATGAGTGTGATGGAATACATGCCTGCGAGAGGGTGTGTGCATGGGTATGAGTGTGGGGTGTGTGTGTGTGCCTGAGAGAGAGCATGTGTATAAGAGAGGGTCAGCGTGACATGAACCCAAGAGCTGCTTGAGGCAATCCTCGTGCATACCGAACTTGGCTATCAGCCTCTGCTAGGCGACTGTGCGTTGTTGCATATCCCGAAGTCCACCTTGGAGGACAGTCATCTCCATGATGACATAGCCTGCACTGGGCTGTACACAATCTGCTCCTTTGTCTTTACTATGTGCTTTCAAATTAATTTAACTCCAAATCCCTCTGGACTATTAGTACTGAAAGCTTTTCAAATATCACATAGTCGGTTATGCAATCTCACCTGCTATTTTTACAGCTTCATCTCTTCTACTTTGAGTTAATTGAACAATTAATTCACCAGTTGAAGGTTCATAATTTCAGGGTTTTTAAAGGTGCTTTTTTTCATTCTCCGAAAGAAATTTACAAAATGAGAGAGTAGTTAGCTACATGGAATGTTATTTTAATCTTCACTCAGAAGAGAGGAGAGAGATGGTTTTTCCTTCACAGGTTGAATTGTCCAACCACAAAGCTATTTACCCAGGATCTAATCAAGAAGTTATTACTATGCTGAGTATTGCAGAATACACAACTGATTCTGGTTGAAAAAACAGTCATAAGTCTATCATTAGACAAAACTGTACATACACCCATCCATGGAGCCGAGGTATCTATTATTCACCCACACCACTTGAATAAGCACCCCTGGAAATACAACACAGAGTTCCAGTAATGCATTTTTTAAAGTCTGCAACACCTTATTCCACATTTCCTAGGTTTGAGCAGTAATCTTTTCCCATGTCTATGTCCAAAAAGTAAACGTTATTTTTGCAGAAATGGGCATAAATGCATGACCTATTAGTTAAATGCAAATTGAAACCACATGGGTGGTATTACTGAATAACTATTCATTTGGAATATCACAGCCAAATGTTGTTTTGCAATCCATGAATGGAAAAAGTGACAAAATTGCACCTGGCTGAATGTGTTCAAAATAACTGAGTCTAAGGTTGGTAGTTTGCTGGTGTCAACTTGCATGGACAAGAAGTTGAGGAGACATGCAGGGACATTGATGGGGAGAGCTAATATTTGGTGATCAACAGTCTCCAGGCACTCACTCTGAATTTGTGCCCTCTCGTTTCTCAGTGAAGGCGAAGAGGATCTGAAGTGTCATTTAAATAAAATGAGTTGGGGCTTTAAAGAGATACACATACATGGAAATAAGGTAGTCTCTATTCAATTGTGTGATTCTGAAATCACCATTGGAGAATTGGGAACATTTTCCTCATCATTGAGAATTTGATTTTTTTCATTCTTACTGTACTTTCCCAGCTTTCTCACCATTAGCCATGCAACACTGGGGAGAGGTGCATTCTGCCTTCTGCATTAGGTAAGGGTAAACATTAGTCAGGATATTGGGAGACCTTTTCCGTGGTTCTTTAAGATGAAATTTTTTACATCTATCTGAGAAGGCAAAAGTGGAACCATCTCTGCATGTAATCTATAAAACCCACTCACAATATTAAAAATCTGTATTAGGTCACCCTTCAATCTTTTAATGTCTAAAAGAAATAACCTGTCAGTTATGTATCCATTTTGTCAATCTTTATCACACCTTCTCTTGTATTATGGATAATCATGGTCTTCAGGACTTTGCATGTTACATTTCCCACAGCATTTCTATAAAATGGTGACAGTTTAATTTCTCTTGTTATTGCTTCTAAATACCAATACTAGAAATTAGAAATGGGTGGAGCATAAAGTTATCTTGTCAAACAGGCAAATGAGCTTTAATGGGTTTTAATGTATATTCTTTCACTTCCCTTTTAAACTAGATACGGAGGTTTGATCCTCCATGTTCATGATATTTTATGTCAGAATCAGAAACAGAATACATGTGTTAATGAGACAATTTATTACTATCCAGTACATAAACTGATATTGAGCACTAAATAAATGTTAAACACAGAACAAATTAATTGATGGAATTCATCCTGATTTCATGTGATCTGAAAATGATCTCTTTCAGGCCTTCCAGGTTTGATGTTTGACTGCATTTTTGATTTCTAACAGGTAGCAAGCTTGTGCTTTCTTGTTGAGGCCACATAGCTTGCTCCCAGGGTCACCCACCTGGATGGAAAGAGGGTGGGGAATTAGCAGTCAGATAAGTATTGTGGGTGATACATTGCGAGCTTGGATGTTTTGGGTGGGCTGAAACTCAAAAATATGCAATGTGCATTGAGGGAAAATGTATGATAAACAGAATCAGGTCACCAAGGTTGATAGACCAGTGACTCCTTGTCAAAGCTTTGACAAGTACATGGAGGTAGAGGCGGTAAGCCTGATAGTCTTTCCTGGCACAAAACAAATGAGTGATGGAATTGGAAATAAAACACAACAAGCTTTCTGTTGTCATCTGACAGATGACAAGACCCTGACTCAGATCCAGATTTCAAATAAGTTACATGGACTCTTATTGGTAAAATATGCTGCACTTTCCTGAATATGTCTAACATAAGTGCACACTACTTAAGATACATTATCTGAGTTAGCAGCTATTAGGAAAGATTTGACAGTGTGCCACAACTTTTATGATTGTTTATCTTTAGACAAGTGACTTGGAAACAGTATGAGATGTGATTCTGGCTAAGTTTTCTAAAGTAGTCAATCAAAATAACAATATATTTTTCTCAAATGTTATAATTTTTATGAAGGACGTTTTATTGAAATTGCAAGTTTTGAAAGCTGTGTTGATATGCCATCTGTAATTTTGTACTTAGTCACACCTCTGCCAGTAACAGAGAGAAGTTTAGTGCAAACAGTATTTGTTTATTTTGTAGTTGATTTCTCACTTTTTCTGCTCAGATGTAACATGTTAATGCATCCTGAGATCATTCTGTTTTACCATTCTGACAGAGCAGCAGTCCATTTAATTTAGTTTTCATTAAGTGGTTAGATGGTAAGTGTTTTGCTCACGCATGCCACTTGAGAGAAATACACTGTTAGGAATTGATTATCTAGAGGAGTTATGGCAGAGATAGAATTTGTCTGTTAAATGGGACATATAGAATTCTGATTCTTTAACAACTACAAACGTGTTGTAGATAATACAATCTCTTCTTGTAAATATTGAACTTATAAAGAATTGTGCGTTAGTTTAGCATTTCTATTTTCTAAGAGTTTATTCTTTTGTTCACATAATTGCTGTTGACTGAATACTAGCAACAAAGTATAAGAGGTTAGACATGGAACTGGGAATACCTGCTTTGACCAGAGATCAGTTGTTCATTGTAAAGTCAGTTGATTTTGATATTGTGGCTTACATTATTCTCATTATCTGCCAAAACAAAATTGTTAACATTAAAGTAAGAAAATTATTGTACATTGTACTTTTGTATGGAAATGCCAATTTAAGAAAAAGAGCTGAATAATATACTGCTCCTGGCAAGATGCAAGGTGCCTGAGAGAATCAAAAAGATTGATTTTGCATAAGCATTGGAAATAAAGATTTAAAAGATGAAAATTCATTTATTCAACCATCGTATTGCAATTTTTAAATTCAGGATTTATATGGACGTTAAAGTTGAACCAAGCTCTCTGAATAAGAGAATGTGTGTATACCTTATACTTCAGATCGTATTTTTGCCATACTGGAGTTTTCAGTGTGACACTCTGCTGCTCTTTGTATAGTGCGTGAATGACCAATGCCAAGTTAAACTGTTCAATTGCATTCCCACAATTAAAGGAAGGAGGACATGACAGTGCCCTATGGATGCATGTTAAATATACTTGTTTATATATGAAGAATATTTGATGCAATCTCCTTTGCCACTGTTCTGTATTCTGGTTAAAAGGAAAAGCTGGCAGCATAGCTTGATGATAAGTCAGCTGTTTAGTTGACAGTAACAAAATGGCAGTACAGGAGTGGTGTAAGATTAAAAAAAAGAATATTGTGTGAGCAATAACACCTCTGAAAAATTCATTTGCAGCTGGGATCTTATTCTGTCCAATGCTAAAAGTTTTGGACAAATCAGCATTCATGGCCAGTAAGGATGCCAGTCTCTGTTCACTGTTATGGTAACCAGCCAGGAGGCAGATCTATTGGACACATCATTCAAATTGGTCTGTTTCAGCTTGAAGAGCTGCGTCAGTGGCTTCCAATGTGAATGTGTATTTGTTTTTTTCTAGTATGCATTGCATACTAGAAAATACTTCCTCTGTGGCAGTATACTTTTGAGAGTTTCAGATTTTTCAACTCTTTGTGCCAAACGTATGTTGCAGTCAACTCCAAAATTCCCATTTTAAAGCACTAATAAAAACAGCAATTAGCGCACAGTAATTAAAATGTTCATCGCCATATTAAGTTTCTAATGCTATCTCAAGAAAATACTTGAGCAAACAGGTATGGTCTTATTACATTAATCAAATGTGTGTAAGTTGCACATCACTACAAAACTCTGTTCATAATATTCAGATTACTTTTCGAAAAATAAATGATATGATAAGATTAGAGGTTTATGGAAATATATAATGTGCTTGATATTAGATTTTTAATTTCTCTCATACCTGTGCTACATTTGTACATTTCACCACATGCCACCTATTAACATGTTGCTTTTAGATCGCATTTCCATATTGTGTGCCGTTCTCATAATCTTTAAACTAAAGTAGAAACATTCGGACATACCATTAAAAACCATAGTTATTTTTTAACCCAGCCTGCATAAATGAAATGTTATCCAAATTATTAGCATACATGTGAAATGAGTGCTCTCACGCAGCAATTTTTGCCAAATAGGCATTTTAGTAACAAGAGGTAAAGCATCTGCTTAAAATATGCAACATTAGAATTTAATTTCACCACCGAGATGCTTTTGTGCGATTAGGGTTGCTGCAGAGCACATGAACATAGCGTTACGTGTCGGCAGGTGCATGCCACCAAATTACTGCTTTTAATTTGCATATTCATCTGCTAAGAAGCATGTCATTATCATATCAAAGGGATACTGAGCAACATCTAGCTTCAAGAGATGTGGCATAGTTTCAATTTGAGCAATTAATGCAAGATGAGGACACTCTCTGTGTCATGTCTCCCAGGGCTAGCGGCAGTCAAGCTTATTGTGAGATGCCAGGAGGACTGAGGCACCAGTTGGCATAGAAGGGGTGGTTTGTATGATAAACTAGAGCAAATATCAAAAGCTATGCTTAATGATATGCGTTTTTGTTTTTAAGAAAATCTGATTATCAAGACAATTAGTGCAGTATAATT
Source organism: Chiloscyllium plagiosum (assembly GCF_004010195.1). Lineage (NCBI taxonomy): Eukaryota > Metazoa > Chordata > Chondrichthyes > Orectolobiformes > Hemiscylliidae > Chiloscyllium > Chiloscyllium plagiosum. Next base: position 50,629,594 of record NC_057722.1, on the reverse strand, counting down.
CTTGGGTACATCTCAGTTAGCATTTCTCTAGCAATGTAATAGTTACCTTGAAGGCGATTTTCTTTCTGTTTTCAAAACTCCTCACTTTTTTTCAGGTACAAGAGAAGTTAGGGGAGATTTAGTATGTCTTTTCAAAATGATCATGTTCACAAATTCCAAAAATAGCAAAACATTCTAATAAGCCCATAACAAAAACGAACGAAACATTGTTTAAGAAAGGCTATAAGGCAATGCCTGGAGATGATAAACCTGTAAGTCTGACATTGGTGGTGGGCAAGTTGTTGGAGGTGATTCTGAAAGTAGGGTTTACGGCATTTAGAGAGTCAAGGATTGATTAGAGGTAGTCAGCATAGTTTTATGCAAGAAAAATCGTGTCTCACAAACTTGATTGAGTTTTTTGAGGAAGTAACCGAAACAATTGATGAGGTAAGAGCAGTAGACATTGTTTACTTCGACTTTGGTAAAGCCTTTGACAAGGTCCCACATGGTACACTGATTAGTAAAGTTAGATCACATGGGATTCAGCCTGAGCTTGCCAATTGGATGCAAAATTGACTATATTAGGAGACAGAGGGTGGTGGTGGAGGGTTGTTTTTCAGACTGGAGGCCTGTGACCAGCAGTGTTCCACAGGGATCTGTACTAGGTTCACTTTTGTTTGTTATTTATGTAAATAATTTGGATGAGAATATTGGAGACATTATTAAAATTTGCAGATGACACCAAAATTGGCAGTATAGTGGACAGTGAAAAAGGTTACAAAGAGATCTTGATCAATTGGGCCAATGGGCTGAAGAGTGGCAGATGGAGTTTAATTTGGATAAATATGAGGTATTGTATTTTGGTAAAACAAACAAGGACAGGCCTTATACAATTTATGGTAGGCCCTGGACAGTAGTGTAAAACAGAGAGATCTAGGGGTTCAGTTACATAATTCTTTGAAATTTTCATCACTGTTAAACAGGATAGTTAAGAAGGCATTTAGCATGCTTGCCTCATTGTTCAGACCTTCCAGTACATCATGTTAAGGTTGTACGGGACCATAGGTGAGGCCTGTTCTGGAGTACTGTGTGCAGTTCTGGTTACCCTGTTGTTGGGAGGATATTATTAAACTGGAGGGGATTAGGAAAAGATTTACCAGGATGTTGCTGGGGATGAAGGTTTTGAGATATAAAATAGACTGGAAACACTGTGACTTTTTTCACTGGAGCATACGGTGTTGAGCTTCATAAACCTTATTGATGCATAGATAAGGTAAATTACAAGGATCTTTTCCCTAAGGTGAGAGAGTTCAAAACTAGGGGGCATATTCTTAAGGTGAGAGGAGAGAAATTTAAAAAGGACATGAGGGGGCAACCTTTTTACATAGAGAGTAATTTGTGTGTAATATGAACTTCCAGGAAAAGTGGTGGATGCAGGTACAGTTGCAACATTTAAAATGCATTTGGATAATTTCATGAATAGGAAAGGTTTGGAGGGATTAGGGCCAAGCTCAGTCAGTTGGGACTAGTTTAGTTTGGGAACATGGTCAGTATGGACTGGCTGGACCAAAGGGTCCATGCTGTATGAGTCTATGACTCTATTAGAGGAACTGAATTGAACAGCATGAAAGTTATCATGAGCATATACAGAACCTTGCAAGGCCATCCCCAAAAATATTTAAATATAGGATAGTCACAAATAAATCAAGTCAAAATTTTACAGAACATCTTTACCCACAGAGAAGTTAAACTGTGGAACTTGCTATCACAGGAAATAGTTGAGGCGAATGGCATGGATACGATTGAGAGAAAGTGAGATAATAGAAGGCTATCCCACTCAAATAAGATGGAAAAAATTTAGGCTCATTTAGAACACAAACACCGACATCAGCTTGCTGGATTTGAAGGTTAAATGCAACTGTGTTTAACAATGTAAATACTAAAGGGTTTTTCTATTTGTTGATAAATTGGTAAATAAGAGACATAGGAGAAAGTGAGGACTGCAGATGCTGGAGATTAGAGTCGGGGGCGTGGTGTTGGAAAAGCACAGCCGGTCAGGCAGCATCTTAGGAGCAGGCGAATCAACATTTCAGGCAAAAGCCCTTCATCAGGAATGAGGCTGTGAGCCTAGGGAGTAGAGAAATAAATGGGAGGAGGGAGGAGGTGGGGCTGGGGGGAAGGTAGCTGAGAGTGGAGGTAATATTAATAGGTCGGAGAGGAGGGTGGAACTGTAAGGTGGGAAGGAAGATGGACAGGTAGGACAGGTCATGAGGGCGGTACTGAGTTGGAAGGTTGGAACTGGGATAAGGTGGAGGGAGGGGAAATAAGGAAACTGGTGAAATCCACATTGATGCCATGGGGTTGGAGGGTCTCTAGGCGTCGAGTGGCTAGGGAGTGGAGACGGAGGAGGCCCAGTAGCTGCATGGCAGAGTGGGAGGGGCAGTTGTGAAGTGTTCTGCCACAGGGTAGTGAGGTTGGTTGGTGTGGGTGTCCTGGAGATATTCACAGAAGCGCTCTGCAAGTAGGTGTCCTGTCTCCCCAATGTAGAGGAGACCGCATCGGGAACAATGGATACAGTAAATGACGTGTGGAAGTGCAGGTAAAGCTCTGAAGGGTGTGGAAGGATCCTCTGGGGCCTTGGAGGAGGTGATGGGGGAGGTGTGGGTGCAGGTGTGCAACTCCTGCGGTGGCAGGGGAAGGTGCCGGGAGGGGAGGGTGATTTGCTGGGGATCATGGATTTGACAAGGGAGTAGCAGTGGCAATGGTCTTTACAGAAAGTGGATAGGGTCGGGGAGGGAAATATATCTCCGGTAGTGGGGTCTGTTTGTAGGTGGCGGAAATGGCAGAGGATGATGCGATGTATTCCATTTGTTGGTGACGGAAATGGTGGAGGATGATACAATGTATTCTGTTTGTAGGTGTCTGCATGAAACACTATATAGGACAAGCAGCCAGACAACTAGCAATCTACATCCACAAACACCAATTGGCCACTAAGCACTACAACCAGCTGTACCTCGTAGCCATACACGCAGATGACAAGGAGCACAAATTTGACTGAGACAACACAACAATCATAGGACAAGCTAAGCAGAGGACAGCCAGAGAATTTCTAGAAGCATGGAACTCATCCACCGACTCCATCAACAAACACATAGACCTAGTCCCAATATTTCAGACACTACAACGAACTACCGGAACCGGCAACCGGAAGCAGCAGGAATGGAACAAAATAAAATCCAGAAGACACAGTACAGCAGCGCTTCACAGGAGGCTCCAAAGCACTGAAGATGTCACTTAGCCAGGGACAAAGCATATGCAAATTAACTTACCAGCTTGGCGAGGAAAGCCACAACCACGTCAACCGGCACCCGAATTACAAACCATTACCCAAACCTTGAACATGTATAAACAGCAAGACATGTTTACATGGCACCATTAACAAAATAGAACATCCCACGGCAGTTCACAGAACATTAGCAAATAAAATTTGACAATAAGCTGCCCAAAGAGATAATAGAATAGATAATAAAAACCTTGGTAAAAGAAACTTTTTAAGACTAATCTTAAACGAGCAAAGGAGGTTGAAAGCTAGGAGAAATCGGACAGAATTCCAGATTCCCTTATCGAAGGCCCAGGCTAGGAAGCTGTATCATCAATGGTAGAATAATAAATAGGAATTAGGAGAGTGAGGAGGCCATTTGGCCCCTCAAGCCTGCTCTGGCATTTGATATATTCAGTTGCGGTCACAATTGCACTTTCCTGCCTACCTCTGATGTCCCAGTTGACTCTCTTGTTAATCAACAATCAATCTACCTCTCTTAAAAGTATTTAATGGCTCTGCTTCCATTGTTTTCTGTGAAAAGACTCGTGACCATCTCAGAGAAATTTCTTCTTCATCTCTGTCTTAAATGGGAGATCCTTCCTTTTGAAACTGTATCTCCTTATTCTAATCCCTCCCACACGGGGACGCATCATTTTATTATACACCTCTCAAGTCCCCTTCCCTTTTTGAAACATACAAGATGACTTCTCCTTCTTGTGAAGTCAAATGGATAGGGAAGCATCCTTCTGAACATTTCCTGAGAGGATAACCCTTTGATCCAGGAATCAGTTGAGTGAAGTTTCTCTGAACTATTCCTTATGCAATTAAGGCAATCCTTAAGTAAGGAAAGCAAAATTGTATACATCTTTCTAAATGTTGCCTCAGTAATGCCCTGTACACCAATTGCAAAATATCTCCATTTTTATTTTCCATTGCACTTACAATAAACCTTCCATTAGCTTTCCTAATCCTTGCTACAATACATAAGAACTTTTTGTGAATCATTTATCAAGACATCCCCCATCCCTATGTATTTCAGAATTCTGCAGTCCCTTTCCATCTGAATAGTACGTTGCTTTGCTATTTTTCCTGCCAAAGATGTTATGTTCACATTTTCCTACATTAGACTTTACCTGCCATTTTTTTTGTCCATTCACATTGCAGTCCTACAATTCTTTGTGGACTCCTAATGTCCCCCTCTCAGATTATTGTCATATCCATCTACGACATCAGCACATTTAGCAACAATATATTCAGTCCTTGCAAAAAAAATCAATTTTATTTAGATTATAAGTAGTTCAGGACTCAGCACTGATTGCTGCAGCACTCCACTCAGTACATATTACATAGTAATCAAAATGACCCATTTTATGCTTATTGTCTAATTCCTATTAGCTAACCAGTCCTCTATCCATGCTAATGTGTTACCCCACTACACCATGAGCACCTTATTTGTGTAGTAACCTTCTCAAATGCCTTCTGGAAATCTAAGTGCACCACTTTCACAACTTTTCCCTTATCTGAGTTGCATTCTAATAGATCATTCAAACACAATTTCCCTCTCTCAAAACCATGATAATTTTGCTTGATTGCAATGAGATTTTCTAACAGCTTAGCGAAAGATTCTAGCATTTTCCAAAAGGCTGATGTTAAATTAATTGGCCTGAGATTTTCTGCTTGTTGATCCCTCCGTATTTGAATAGAGTAGTTAATTTTGCCATTTTCCAATCTGATTGGACATTTCCAGAATCTATGGAACTTCAGAAGTTAAAACCAATACATTTACTGTCACCGCAGCCACTGGTGTTGTGAACCTAGGATGAAGTCCATCGGGACCTTGGGTCTTGCTACTTTTTAGTTCTGATCATTTTCTCAGTACCATTTCCCCAATGAACATAATTGTTTTAAGCTCCTTCCTCTCTCTCACCAAGGATTCACAATTATTTCTGGGATGTCATTTGTGTCCTCTACAGTGAAGACAGACACAAAATATATGTTCAGTTCAACCATTATTTGCTTATTTTCCTAGGCTCAGTTTCTAGATAGAGTCATAGAGATGTACAGCACGGAAACAGACCCTTCAGTCTAACTCATCCATGCCAATTGGATAGCCCAACCCAATCTAGTCCTACTTGCCAGCACCCGGCCCATATCCCTCCAAACCCTTCCTATTCATATGTCCATCCAGATGCCTTTTAAATGTTGCAATTGTACTAGCCTCCACCACTTCCTCTGGCAGCTCATTCCACACATGTACCACCCTCTGCATGAAGAAGTTGCCCCTAAGATCTCTTTTATATCTTTCCCCTCTCATCCTAAACCTATTCCCTCCAGTTCTGGACTCCTCCACCCCAGGGAAGAGACTTTGTCTATTTATCCTATCCATGTCCTTCATGATTTTATAAAACTCTCTAAAGTCACCCCTCAGCCTCTAACACTCCAGGGAAAACAGCCCCAGCTATTCAACCTCTCCCTATAGCACTCAAATCATGTAACCTTGGCAACATCCTTATAAATCTTTTCTAAACCCTTTCAATTGTCACAAATCCTTCCGATAGGAAGGAGACCAGAATTGCACACAATATTCCAAAAGGCCTAACCAATGTCCTGTACAGTTGCAACATGATCTCCCAACTCCTGTACTCAATACTCTGACCAGTAAAGGAAAACGCCTTCTTCGCTATCCTATCTACCTGCAACTCCACTTTCAGGGAGCTATGAACCTGCACTCCTAGGTCTCTTTGTTCAGCAACACTCCTTAGGACCTTGCCATTAAGTGTATAAGTCCTGCTAAGATTTGCTTTCCCAAAATGCAGTATCTCGCATTTATCTAAATTAAACATGACCAGTGTTCACTTCACTTACTCTTTTCCTTTTTAAGTATCTATTGCAACTTGCACTATCTACTTTCATATTTCCTGCAAATATTACTGAAAGAAGAGACAGGCTATTGAAGCTTTTTGTCTTGAACTGATCAGGACTAAAAAGAGCCAGGAGGGGACATGAGAAGTTTTTGGCAGATAGAATCAAGGAAAATTGTAAAGCTTTCTACATGTATGCCAGGAATAAAATAATGACTGGAGTAAGATTAGGGCCAGACAAGGACAGTAGTGGGAAGTGGTGTGTGGAGTCCAAGGAGATAAGAGAGGCGCTAAATGAATATTTTTGGTTAGTATTCACTCAGGAAAAAGACAATCTTGTTGAGGAGAATACTGAGGTACAGGCTATTAGACTAGATGGGATTGAGGTTCATATGGAGAGGTGTTAGCAATTCTGGAAAGCATGAAATAAATAAGTCCCCTGACCAGATGAAATTTAACCTTGGATTCTCTGGGAAGCTAGAGAGGAGGTTGCAGAGCCTTTGGCTTTGATCTTTATGTTGTCATTATCTACAGGAGTAGTGCCAGAAGACTGGAGGATAGCAAATGTTATGCTCTTGTTCAAGAAGGGGAGTAGAGACAGCCCTGGAAATTATAGACCAGTGAGCTTTACTTCGGTTGTGGGTAAAATGTTGGAAAGGATAATGAGGGATAGGATTTATAATCATCTAGAAAGGTTTTGTGAAGGGTAGGTTATGGCCCAGAAACTTCAATGAGTTCTTTGAGAAGGTGACCATACAGGTGGATGAGAGTAAAGCGGTTGATGTGGTGTATATGGATTTCAGTAAAGCGTTTCATAAGGTTCCCCATGGTAGGCTATTGCAGAAAATACAGATGCATGGGATTGAGGGTGATTTAGCAGTTTGGGTCAAAAATTGGCTAGTTGGAAGAAGACAGAGGATGGTGGTTGATGGGAAATATTCACTCTGGAGTTCAGTTGTTAGTACCGCAAGGATCTGTTTTGGGGCCACAGCTGTTTATCATTTTTATAAATGGATGAGGGCAGAGAAGGATGGGTTAGTAAATTTGTGGATGACACCAAGGTCAATAGAGTTGTGGACAGTGCGGAAGGATGTTGCTGGTTACAGAGGGACATAGATAAGCTGCAGAGCTGGGCTGAGAGGTGATATATGGAGTTTAATACAGAAAAGTGTGAGGTGATTCACTTTGAAAGGAATAACAGGAATACTTAGTACTGGGCTAATGGGAAGATCCCTGGTAGTGTGGATCAACAGAGAGACCTCTGTGTCCATATGAATAGATCCCTGAAAGTTGCCACCCAGGTTGATAGCGTTGTTATGAAGGCATACGGCGTGTTAGTTTTTATTGGTAGAGGGATTGCGTTTTGGAGCCATAAGGTCATGTTGCCGCTGTACAAAACTCTGGTATGGCTGCACTTGGCGTATTCTGTACAGTTCTGGTTGTTGCATTATAGGAAGGATGTGGAAGCATGGGAAAGGGTGCAGAGGAGGTTTACCAGGATGTTGCCTGGTATGGAGGGAAGGTCTAATGAGGAAACGCTAAGTGACTTGAGGCTGTTTTTGTTAGAGAGAAGAAGGTTGAGAGGTTAATAGAGACATACAAGATGATCAGAAGATTAGATAGGGTGGACAGTAAGAGCCTTTTTCCTTGGATGGTAATAGCTAGCATTAGTACACGTAGCTTTAAATTGAGTGGTGATAGATATAGAACAGATTTCAGAGGCAAGTTCTTTACTCGGAGAGTAGTAAGGGTGTAGAACAGTAGTAGACTTACCAACTTTAAGGGCATTGAAATGGTCATTGGATACACATATGGATGATAATGGAATAGTGTAGATTAGACAGGCTTCAGATTGGTTTCACAGGATGGCGCAACATCGATGGCCGACGGATCTGTACTCTGCTGTAATGTTCTATGTTCTAGAACATAACTGCAGCACTACCAAATCTTAAAGTGAACAATTTATCCTGCATGAGAAGTGGACACTGATTGGTTGGCAGATGGTCTCTGACAAGTAGAGTCATTCCATAGTGAAAAGTTAGTTGAAAAGCTTTTATTTAGATTTCAATCATGATGTCAACTCTGATTGGTTAACGCATTGCCGTAGGGAATGCACCAGGGATTTTTTTTTCCCATTTCCAAAGAACAAGGCCCTGCATGTGAGTATTTGCAGTCTTCTGGCAATGAACAACACTGTGATTCCAACTGATTAACTTAAATTGGTTTTTAATATTATTCATGTGAATTGCTTAACAAGTCATGATAGCTTAGCAAGCTTTGTCTGATCATATTTAATATTGGACAATCTTCCGGGTATCGCAAGCTTGGATTGTTTGAATTGTTGTCCGTATTCTAGCCATTACAAACAGCTGACAGGTGTGCTGTTTACTACAATCAGTAATAGGGACATAAAACCTACATACCTAGCATCACACTAGCACTGAAATTCATACGCCACATTATTTGTTTGTGTAATAGGCAGAACATCTTTTTGGCTTGACAGCAGTATTTCTGTTAGTAGAGGTTACAGCTCTTGCTGCTACTGCATAACAGCAGTGTGAAACAACCAGCTTCACCCTTTGCTCAAATGTTTGTCACAATTTACCCTTTCAGTGTAGTCTGAGGTAGACTAAGCATTTGCAAGAACTATATATATACTGCGGTAGCCCTTATCCTGAGGAAATGTAGTGAAACACCCTGTTTTGGCATCAACTCTTAGCAATGAACAATTCTTTGCCACTGCGTATCTATTGGCCTATTTAGTCCATAGCCTTGCAGGTTAATGCACTTGTGATGCATATCCAGAGACCTTTTAAAGAAACAAAGGTTTCCACCACAAATACACTTCCAGGCAGTGAGTTCTAGAACCCTATCATACACTGGATAAAAATTTTTCATCATCTCTATTCTAAAGTTTCTACTAATTACTTTAACTTCAAGCCCCCTAGTCACTGACCTCTCTGCCATAGTAAATAGACCCTTCCCATTCACTGTATCGAAGCAAATCAGAATTTTTTTACATCTCAATTAAACTTCTTTCAGTCCTCTTTGTTCTAAGAACTACCACAGTTTGCCTAATCTTTAGAAGCAAGCGTTAATACTGCTCTGTGGCCCTCATCTTGTGACAAAACTGCCCAATAGGATAATTAAGACAATCTTCACAAAGAATTATTATAAAATGGAATGCTTTGCAAGAAGTGATTATAAACATAAATTTTATCACCCCGATTTTAATTCTGTGCAAGTGGATGGATTTTGAGTGAGTTAAAAACTCATATGTGGTATTCTTGAAAAATAAATTTGTGATAACTTATAAAGGAAGAATATAATGATTTATGGAAAACTCAGAGAAATAGGATTATAATAGTGATGTCTCGTTAAAAAACTAATACTGGCACAACCCAATAGACAAAGTTTCTGTGCTGTAATTCTATGAATACACAATTATGTCTTTTGAGATGGTATAGAATAAAATGATAGTGCTAAAGATTTTTCAGATATATTTTCTATCCAAATGCATGTCTTACCTCTCAGCTTCTTTCTTCCTTTTTCCTGGTATGGAGAGTTGTTTATCCACAGATTCAGACATAGTGTAACTCTATCTCATTAGTTACACAGGCCCATTGTTGAGATTGACAGATGGCCAGTGCCAGCCCTCAGTATATGCATGCTTGCCATCTATTGTACTGAAATGAGGGATGCGGGTAGGAGCAACTAAATGAACAAGTTGTGTGTTCGTGTTCTTTCCTGATTCAAGGTATGAGGCCAATTATGAAAAAGGGAAATCTTGCACAAAGGTTACATGAAATTTAGCATCAAACGGATTCCTTTCATTTTCAAAAAGCTATTCATGAAATATCTATCTACTGTTAGTCAATATGATTAATAGTGATTAATATGATTAATAGAAAAAGTGAATAAATTTGTCACATTTTATATTTGAACATGGAAATTACTTAACAATGTGGACCACACACGTGCAATGCACTATTACTTATTTGTTTGCAGAGGCAGATTGAATCTGGTGCTATTTTGGGTAACTTATTCCCAAGAATTAACTCTACCTGCAGTAAGGGTCCATTTACCTGCACAGCCTTACCAATGTTCTATTACTTCATGGCACCATGATGAAGGATAAAGGCACATCTTCGGGAGAGGCATTGTCCCTCTATCGGGAGAAATGGGAGGGTATTGTTGTGTTATCTTTTCTAATCTTTATATTATTACAGTATCAGCTTTATATTATTGCAGCTGATACTGTGTTCAAGGCTTGTGACTTGCCAATTGCAACAGACCTGGCAGGATTGGAGTGTAAATTCACTGCTATTGGATACTATGGAATATCAATGAAATATTTTTACAAAATGTTACTTTCAAAAGGTGGGCCAGGCTGGCCTTTATGCATTTGTTGGTCATTCCTCTATATCCTGTAAGGAACTTCTGAGCCACCACTATCTTTGTGGCAATGATATGGAGGAGCTGGTGTTGGATTGGGGTGGACAAAGTTAAAAATCACACAACACCAGGTTATAGTCCAACAGATTTATTTGGAAACACTAGCTTTCAGAGTACTACTCCTTCATCAGGTTGTTGTGGCGAATAAGACCATAAGACACAAAATTTATAGCAAAAGATTACGGTATCATGCAACTGAAATGATATATTGAACAAACCTGGATTGTTGTTAAGTCTTTCATCTTTTATAATGGGTTGCATGTTTCAGTTCATTCATATGTAAATCTCAGAACTTCGTTTAAGTCACCTTTTCATGATAACTTAAGATTTTATAACAAAAGATGACATCTCAGCTCAGACAGTGCATTAAAGGTATGAGTTAAGAGTCTGGCTGTATCCCAATCTTGAGTCAGATTGCTTCTATTTGCAAAGAGGAGTTTACAAAATATTATATCTATTGACTGCCTCAGCACCTCAGTACTTCAGTTTACCAGAAACCCACGGATAATCTCACAATGCTACACTTCTCTAGCTTCCACCCTAAACATATTAAAACAGCCATCCCCTACGGATAAGACCTACGCATACACAGGACCTGTTCAGATAAGGAGGAACGTGACAGACTACTGAAGGTGCTCAAGGATGCCCTCATAAGAACAGGGTTTGATGCACAACTCATCAACAGCCAGATCCAGCGTGCCACAGCGAGAAGTCTTAATGACCTCCTCAGGAGACAGACACGGGTTGCAACTGATAGGGTACACTTCATTGTCCAGTACTTCCCGGGAGCCGAAAACCTACGCCATGTTCTTCGCAACCTACAACACATTATCGATGAGGATGCGCATCTTGCCAAGACCTTCCCTACACCTCCATTTCTCGCCTTTAAACAATCGCCATGCCTTAATCAGACGATTGTTCGCAGCAAACTGCCTCGCCTTCAGGGCAACATTGACCACAACAATGTACAACCCTGTCATGTCAACCACTGCAAGACATGTCAGAGTGTCGATACGGATACCACCATTACCTGTGGGGACATCACCCATTGGTAGGTACTCATGTGACTTGGCCAACCTTGCCTTTCTCATACGCTGCATTCAAGAATGCCCTGAGGCATGGTACATTGGAGAGACCAAGCAGACCATACAACAACAGATGAACTTATACTGCACATCAATCACCAGACAGGGTTGTTCCCTCCCAGTTGGGAACACTTCAGCGGTCAGGGACATTCAGCATTGGATCTTCGGGTGACCATCCTCCAAAGCGAACTTTGGGATAGACAACAACACAATGAGGCTGGGCAGAGACTGACAACCAAGTTCAGTACCCATTAGGATGGCCTCAACTGGGACCTTGGATTCATGTCACACTACAAGGTGACCCCATAACACAATACACTCTCTCACACCCATACACACACACTCACTCTCTCACTCTCTTTCTCTCATGCATGCACAGACACACACACACTCATAAGTCTATGAGGTGAATTTGTATTTGCAGAATTATATTTGAGGATACATTATAGTTTGCACAACAGTCAATCCATGTAATATTTTGTAAATTCCACTTTGCAAATAGAACCAGCCTGACACAAGATTGGGATTCAGCCAGACTCTAATCCCACATCTTTATTGCATTGTCTGAGCTGAGATATCACATTTTGTTATAAAACCTTAAGATAACTCGAGAACTAAAAGAAGTTCTGAGATGTACATATGAATGAACTGAAACCTGCAACCCATTCTAAAAGGTGAAAGATTTAACAACAATCCAGGTTTGTTCAATATATCATTTCAGTTGCATGACACTGTAATATTTTGCTATAAATTCTGGGTCTTATGGTCTTATTCGCCACATCCACCTGATGAAGGAGCAGTGCTCCGAAAGCTAGTGCTTCCAAATAAATGTATTGGACTATAACCTGGTGTTGTGTGATTTTTAACTTTGTAGCAATGCTGTTCTCACAATACTGAGACTGTTCTGATTTTGTGATGTTTGTTTTATGTCTGAGTGACTTGCTAGATTCAGTCTGCTAGAATCTTTAGAATAGAATTTAATGTTAAATGAGTTTAGAGAAGATGTGTAGTTCAGGTTGATGTTCTAGATGTAGGTTTGCTTGCTGAGTTAGGTTTGTTTTCAAATGTTTTGTCACCATACTAGGTAACATCATCAGTGAGCCTCTGGAGGAAGCACTGGCCCGCTTTCTATTTATGTGTTTAGGTTTCCTTGGGTTGGTGACGTCATTTCCTGTGGTGATGACATTTCCTGTTATTTTTCTCAGGGGGTGGTAAATGGGATTCAAGTCAATGTGTTTGTTGATAGAGTTCTGGTTGGAATGCCATGCTTCTAGGAATTCTCGTGCATGTCTCTGTTTGGCTTGTCCTAGGATGGATGTGTTGTCCCAGTCGAAGTGGTGTCCTTCCTCATCTGTATGTAAGGATACTGGTGAGAGTGAGTCATGTCTTTTTGTGGCTAGTTGATGTTCATGTATTCTGATAGCTAGTTTTCTGCCTGTTTGCCCAATGTAGTGTTTGTTACAGTTCTTGCAAGGTATTTTGTAAATTACATTAGTTTTGCTTGTTGTCTGCATAGGGTCTTTCAAGTTCATTAGCTGCTGTTTTAGTGTGTGGTGGGTTTGTGGGCTACCATGATGCCAAGAGGTCTGAGTAGTCTGGCAGTTATTTCCAAGATGCCTTTGATATAGGAGAGAGTGGCTAGGGTTTCTGGACATGTTTTGTCTGCTTGTTTAATGTTAAACATTTACAAGACCACTTTTTAAAAAAATCAATGATGACCCTACTGAGAAAGGCACACAAGAAAATAGATTACAGAGAAGTAAGTTAAACACATGTTTCCAGTTGTTTTAGAACCTTTATTGTTATTAATACTCAAGCTAACAACAGATAGATTGACAGAAAGTCACATTTAATGTGTCACATTTCTATTTTATTTTGGATTTTCTGCACTTTTTTGTGTCTATTGTGCCTGAATTTTAAGCATGTAAGACACCAACAGAACAACTCAGTAGATGGGAGACAAGTGGAGTATTTTGCACCTTGCATGGTTCTCTAAGAAACTCTGAGACCAGCATTATAGTTACTTTAATTAACCTGTGCAAGCTGGCTGTGATGCATCTCTGGGCAGATGGGACTTAAACATGGATCTTCTGGCTCAGAATAGAGACATTACCACTGTATCATGAGAATCCTCATGAAGCCAATTTTATAAACTTAATGAATGGAAGTGCAATCATAGTGCTGCTAATTGAATATCAACATCCTTCACAACCACCTTATACTAGTTCTAATAGCATTCCAAGATACTCTGAGCAGAGCATTCTCGTCCCAGAGGTGTCAGGAAGACATCGTAATTAGGTGAGCTGCAGGCATGCAAGAACCCTGCCACTTTCCTGCCGCTGCCTGAGTTATGTTCTGGTAAGAAAGCCCCCAGCTCGATGTTTCCACTAACTTACTGCCATTTGAAGACTGTAAGTGGTCAATTAATGACATATAAAGTGATCACCCAAACACTTTTTGTCTTGCACCATCATTTCTTTTGTCATTCAATCTGTCTGACCTTCCACAAAATGCAGAACTACCCTTTTGTTCTTTTTTCCCATTCCACTTTCTCTGCCTCTGTTTTTTTCCAAGATCAGTGATGTCTCTAAGAAGCATATGGGCTGAATCATCTCAGATTTAGCTAATAGAAATTGCTGGAAAAGCTCAGCAGGTCTGGCAGCATCTGTGGAGAGAAATCAGAGTTAACGTTTCAGGTCCAGTGATCCATCCTCAGACAGTTCTGTGCCAGCATCTTTCTCTGCTATTTCACACTCTCTGTAACGCTGCTACAGCATTCACATCCCACCTAGGCTCATGCTCTATCAATCACATTGTCACACATTAAATACCTTCCCTCACACAATCTATCCCACCCAAACCTCTAAAACCAATAACACTGCATGGCTTCTGCTCCTCGTACTCACGCACCGAGGTTACCTCACCAATTTTCCTCCACAGCACCAGGAGCAGTGCTAGTCCACCCCTTCTCTTTTCTCAATCCAGAAGAAAATGCCCCACTTTGGATCAGATAAGCCAAGGCAGGTGATAGGATGCCTGACATTCGGCTCCACTTGCTTCTCTGATGACTGCCGCCAACCACTGGCTTTCTGTCCGTGCTGAGCAGCAAAGCAAGACAGAAATACAGTGAGCAATTAAGATCTGGCTGAGGGGCAAAGGATATAAAAGTAAGACCTATGAATGCTGTCAGAGTCCAAATAGATGCAAAGCTAAGAGAATGAGCATGTGCCATGAGCTGCTTTCTGGTCCAGCCTGAGAGCCAGGTGCCCATCCCTGCGTATGCAGTCTCCTTGTAGCATTGCACTGATAGGTGCCAGTGCATTCCAAAGTTTAGAACTCCAAATAAGTAGATCAGAAATGTGCAGTGATCTTGAAATGAGGCTGGCATGTATCAGATTCAAACAACCACGTACATGAGATGTGTGCTATTTATGGAGCATATCTGAGATATTGGTGCCGGGTGTCTAAGTTGGAAGGCTGGACAATTGGACCAAGCACGAGCTGAAAAATGTGTTGCTGGAGAAGTGCGCAGGTCAGGTAGCATCCAAGGAGCAGGAGAATCGATGTTTCGGGCATCAGCCCTTCTTCTGCAAATTGGTGCTGCTAGGTGTCCATTCTGACTTTCATGTTGGGAAATCATGATGTCTGTTTTCTATCTAGCCAGGGGAGAATGGCAGCCTGCATTTTAATGAGTTGAGATTAGGTAGTAACGAGGATGATAATGAGTTTACTCGAGAACATCTCACCTTGATGTCCAAAACTTGATTGGAAAATACAACTTTCCTATTTCAAGGCTGAAGGGCCTCACATGACATCATACACTAGTCCCACAAAATCCTCTCCATAGCCCACAGCATTCAGAACTGGGAAGAATCTGCCAGTGGGCCTTAATTATTTCCAGATTTGAACAAGGTCACTAACCTGAAATTCTGGTGTCTTCACAGGTGCTTCCTGACCTGCTGAGTATTTCAGTTTTTATTTCTCATTTCCAGCATGCACAGTATTTTCCTTTTGTATTAAGTACTCTAACTTCATAATATAATACATTCCTGTTTTCTTATTATTATTCAATCAAATTTGATTCAGTAGTTTTCAGAGAACTACTGGCTGTCTGTTATGGACATCACTAATGATTTGAGAACTAAATTACCTTCTCTATGCCACAATAAATTATATAAAGCTTGCCTTCGAGAAGACTCCCCTCTGCAGGTGGCGCATTATCACTGTAATTTTGTGCACTGTGCAATGCAATTTAAAAATAGAAAGTAGAAATCATGGTTGCAACATTATCTGCAGGCAGAAGTATAACCTGTTATACAGGCATCTCACTATGCGTACTGTTTCTTGTGCTATAATGGCAATGTGCACACATTTTCTGAGCTTAGTAGAAAAATGTATCATGCAGAATTAGAAGATTGATAATCTATACTGAGTTCACTGATCCAGCTAAGATAGTGCCCATGGGCCAGAGAGGGGAAAGAAATCACTGCCCAGTGGACTCTGATAAAAGGTACATGATAAATAATAACAGGATCAGTCTGGGCTCGAATGAACCCACCCTACTCCATGTATATGCTGATACTCCGGGTTGGAATTTCATTCAAGGGTCAGAATTATGATATGAGAGCTATTTATAGATTCCAGTGCTGTACAATCCATTACAAATAATCCTACATTTTGAAATGAGGAGCTAATTAACAACTAGGGAGTGAGCACAGTGGGTTGGTATATGATGCTGGAGGGCCATTGCTCACAGATATGCACTTTACTATCTGAGTGCCAGTCTGATGGTGGAGACAGTCAAGGGTAAGGGGCAGTTTTTTTTTCATTTAAAAAAATAGCCACGGCTGCCTAGGCAAGGTTATGAAGGGACAATCCTCCTAGTTCAAAATCTAGGAAGTCTCTGAGAAGCACTATCAGCACAAAGCCTACTGTTATTCAGGGACAAGGCCCATTAGTCTCCACTGGTAGGTAAAATGGACAATAAACATCCTTGCCACTGACAGCTATTTCCTGAAAACAAGTGAGAGAATACTACAGACAAAACAATTGAAAACTTGATAGTCACCTATTGTGGCTCTCACAACGTCCTGCTTACCACATTGGCCTTGACATGGCCGTCCACATTAAGCATTGGAAATCACAGTCAGTGCTGGAACTGGTCTTTATGGTGCCTTGTATTATGACAAGCTACTTGGGTAGCATGCTGGAAATTGGACCCTGATTTTCCTGAAATCATCACAAATGTTAAAGATCTTATTAAGTACACAGAGGTCTTCAATTTACTTGACCTTAAGTTTCAGATTGATAGAAAACGTGGACCAGATTTCTGTACTGAATAAAAATCACTATTTGTTACAAATAGTTAGACGTAGCCACTAGTAAACAGCTATAAACCATTGGCATATATCACAATTAATTAAAACTCAAATCCCTTTATAAGCTTCCCCTTACACACAGACATAAAAATAGAAGGGTAAAATAGATTGTGGGGAGAGGGAAAGACTGTTCAATAGTCTGTGTTCCCAGGTTCTATTGTGAGATGATCCTTCTCAGTTTTCTGCTGGCCAGAAAATTGTTTCAGTTGGCTTCCTCTGGGTGCTTCCACTAGTTAGTAAGAGACACAAGGTGATCGGTTCACCCATAAAAAGTCTCTGACTTAACAGCAAAAACTCACAGCTTGCAACAGTTGCTCCAGGCAAGATAAACTGGTTTGCCTCAGGTTTCCAGTCAGTTTTGAGAGCTGCAGAGAACAGAAAGACTACTCCAGACCTGGGAAGAACTGAATGGTTGTCTGTCAGCAATTGGTTCATATCTCCAAGCTATTCATTTACTAGAGAACCAATCACACCATTTTTGGCAGGCAAAGGGTCTCTGTCATCGATAATTGGTAACTAGTTCAACATTCTGTTGCCAACTAAAACTGCATGTGTACACGCTCTTGGCTGAAAATTTCCTACAACTCAAGCTTTAATAACTGATTACTCCAACAGTTGTTTGCATGCCGCCTGGCATGGGTGTCAGGTTATTCGCTTTCAAAACATACAGTCATTATATCAAACACTATTTTAAAATATTTCTTTCTCATTTCAGTCCATAGTCTTTAGAAAAAAGCACATGTTGTAAAACTCCTTACCTTGTAATTACATTTGTTGTCGTTAATTTACTACCCATCACTTGCTGGTGGAAAGCTGATCTGACTCTGTGTTTCTACGCTTACCCAGCCTGTTTGAAAATAGGGCAGAGTTAGGATTGTGGTAGGAAATTGGCATGTATCACCAAATGTTCCAAAATTGTAGGCAAATTGCCTGCCTCTGATCTGCAATTCATCATTGATTGAAAATTTGTCCCTCCATTTTGAAGGTCGCACTTGAAGTATAGCTATTTGGAAAGGTAGATATTATGAGCTCAATATTATTGTATTGGCTATGATTGGAATACTATGAGACCATATTGGCTTCACATTTTGCATTTCCGGGATCGAGTTATCAATAAATGAGTGCAGTAATTAAGGTTCATGTCTTGACCAACCATAGCATGTAATCTATTTTATCAGCAAACATCAAACCTCTAATTGTCGTGTTTGCAGTATTCTTTTGATTGTTTTTAGGAAGTAAGTGACACTGACAAGATATTTGCTGTCCATCTTTACTTGCCTATGGAGATCAATGATCTTTCTCCGTGAAGCACTGCAGTCTTTGTGTTAATGGTGCTACCCAGAGACAAACCTGTGTTTATCCTAACAATAATGAAGGTCACAGATGAAGCAACTTTGAAGGTTTCCTGCAGCACTGTCCTGGGCCTTTGCTTATTGCTTTCCAATAACGATGGCCATCTCTTTTAGTGTGTCATGACTTTCCCCACTGAAATGATATCACAGTCACTACCTATTAACTTCAGTTTTGCTTGGGTTACTTGGTGCAACACCCAGCTGAATACTATGTTGATGTCAAGGGCGGTTACTCTACTTCCCATCTGACATTTAGTTTTCATGCTTGTGCCTCAATTAACTCACTTTTCCAATTGTAGTTAATAAGCAAATTGTTGCATTTAGACGGGTGTTGCCACTGAGCCAGGTGGATGCATTGTTTCCTGTACTAAAGTTGAACCTTTTTGTTGAATGTTATTAAGCTTTATACATTTAATCTCAGCAGATGACAGCAGTATTAGCATGGTATTGTGAGTTTAACCCACATCCTTTTTTACTGACTGCATTGGCATTTGTTTGTCTCACAGTATAATACTGCAATGGATAAAACCAAATTTGTAGCCTTTATTTGCTAAAGCTTCTTCCTGCTACTCACGCCCTAGACAAATATCAAAAACTTATAATCAAAGACAAAAATAACTTGTGTTCCAGCATCATGTAAAATAGTTCAACTGTGAGTCACATCAAAGCTTGACTGGTACATGGGTAAGTTTTTTGTGCGTGAGGGACCATTTTCTTCTTGGCTCGATAGTTTCATAAGTTTTATGATTTAAACAGAACGGCTGGATAAGTAATAATGAAATTATATTGTTATTAATTCTAGTAATGAAATAACTAATCCCTTCCTATACATACTGCCATGTTCAGGTGCCATTAGAAAATGGAAATGATAAAATACAACACCTCTACTAAAACATGCCAAAACATCAGTCGAATAACAAAGAAAAAGGAAGCAGAGAAGATTACATAATGCTTGTCTTAACAGAGACTGTACAGAAAGTTGGGAATTGTAGGCAGGCAGTTTTCAAAACAAACAGACAAGTTCAAAGTCAGAAGAGTTCAAAAGAGAGTAAGGATATGTACTCTGTAAGAAGAGGGAAAGATTAGGGCATAACTCGTTATTCACTACTTTGATGAGAAACATTATAGGAAATTATCTAACATTTCGTCTAAATCTATGAAATAGTTTTTTTTTAACCTTGCCATTTATCTAAATTCGAAATAGTACACCAACAGTTGGACTTTTCCTGCTGTTTACAGTGAAGTTATTTGTTGTGATACTGGAGACATTTTATAAATATAGATTCATTTAGATTACATTCAGGCATTTCCATGTTGAACTATATTCAGACTCAAAAAACAGGATTTTATTTCAGTTTGTAGACTATATAAAATTGAGGGTGGCACTTCAGTGGATGGGCAGCTCCGTTGAAATAATATTCTTTTGTTAAGGCATTAAAAAAAAGTTCCTCAGCCTGTTCTGGTGACTGAGCTAGATAGATCTTGTGAGAATATTTGTGTGATCTTGCAAAGTACATGTATAGATAACATAGTAATAGCAGTAGTATTTTGTAGTAACTCATTGTGAACTATTTAGGATTTTTTCTCAGATCTGATATGGCTCTTCCTCTGCCTATATTCTGTATTTGAAATAAGTCAAACTTAATGTGAAATTATTTGTGGTATGATATTCAGTGGCCTAACACACTTTCTGGCTGAGATGTGCTGCAGATTGCTTTTGGCATGGTCTGACTACATTTCATGCAGGTGAGCCCTCTGTGTGTGCTCAAAAAGACTCAAAAAAAGCTCAAAAATTGACACATCATGGCATAAGTAACCTGATTGTGCTGATGCAATGCCAGAACATTAACTTTAGTGAACACACGCACTGGCAACATCTTTGGTAATCACTCCTGAAACATTACATGCTATGAAGAAAGATGGACTCAATTCCAGTACAAATTCAAGGGCCACTCAATAAATTGCAGCTGAGGTCCTAATGGCCTACTTTACAAAGGTAAACATTGTGTAAACACCATGGTAAGTTTCTGGTGGAATTTGGAAGGTTTTGCTGCACATAGGATGGAAGACAAAACTACATTCTTAAGTCAGTATTGGCAAAATTGTTATGGTACCTCTCTCTCTGGATCTGAACAGGATGGAAATGAGGGAGGCAGAGAGGGAAACTTCTATGAAGAGGAAGGAAGATGAGTGTTCTCCAAATAAGATGTTACCCATGTAAGGGTGCTATAAGAATACCTCACCAGTTTAATTATGTGTCAAGAGTAGTGCCTAAGAAGGCTATGGTTCACAAAGGACATTGTCACAGGGTTGTTCTAAAAGGAAAGTCTGTTACAATAAAATTTGAGTGTTTAAAATTGGCCACCAACAAGAGGTTTGAACTGCTCTAATCCAACATCACAATAATTTATGATGGTAAGCGGTGAAAAGACGATGATAGAAAAATCACTACTTCTGCCAGAGAGTTTCCAGAGAGTCGTATACTTTAATCAGACTAAGATGTGACCAAAGGGACACAATAAATTTGTTCAGTGTTACATTGCATTTGGTTTCACAATAAATGTACACTTCTTTAAGCAATGGGTGACTTTGTGGACTGCAGTTTGGTTACTCTGGGAATTGATGAGGATAAAGCCACACATGATAAATTTGTTGATACATTGGTGATGTATTTCAATCCTATCAAGAATACCATCATGGAAAACACAACATACCTCAGGTGACCTCAGCAAGTACAGAATTTAAACTTACACTGTTGGCATCATTTTGCATCAAACTAGCCATTGTGCCAACTATACTAATCAACCAATCAGTACAAAAAGAATTACTGAAGTACAGTATTTAATTTAAGGTCAGAAGGGTTAAGCAGAAAGGCTGGCATAGAATTGAATCTAATACATAAAATAGATGAAGTAAAGAATGGTGGAGGTCAGTCAAGACACTATAGAGCAAAATTTTAAAATTTATTCACAGGATTGGGTAAACAAAAAAAAACTGTATTGTAAAGCACTGAACTCAGAAGTAAAGCCAATATACTTGCATACGCCCAGGAAGGTTCCACACCCTTTACTTCCAAAGGTCAAAAAAGAGATTGGCTTGATGGTCAGACGAAGAGTTATTTCACCTATAAATAAGCTAACGAGTTGGCAGTCAGTGTTGCGATAAGTCTTTATATTTAATATTGTTTGAATAACTTAAATTTTGAAGGATTAAGGAGAAAGGAAGTTATTTGAAGCTTTGTGGGCATAGAAAAGGCCTGAAAGATTAAAATTGAAAATTGACTGTGGACATTTAAATGTTTCTTTTAACAAAGCTACCTAGAAATTGCATGACTGCTGGTAGTTGCTTGCTTTGCTATGACCCCTGTTGGGTATGTTTTGAACAGTGACTCGCTTGGAGAAGCACTTGTTTTATCTGATTCGGTTGGGACCCAGTGGCCGAAGTGTTTATTTTCAGAAAGTCCATCCCTGCTGAAAAATCTGCTTTTCTTTTCTCTTTACCTGAAGAAGTGCATGTTTTGGGGTGACACGGTGGCTCAGTGGTTAGCACTGCTGCCTCACAGTGCCAGGGACCTATGTCTGTGTGGGCTTCCTCCCATAGTCCAAGGATGTGTAGATTAGTTGGACTGGCCATGTTAAATTGTGTAGGCTATGTGGGTCAGCCATGGGAAATGCAAGATTATACAGGTGGGTCTGGGTGGGATGCTCTTTGGAGGTTGGTGTGGACTTGATGGGCTGAATGGCCTATTTCCCTACTGTAGGGATTCTATGATTTTAGGAATAAACATTCCTACGTAGACATTACTGAGTATATAGATCTCAACCAAATAATTACACCACAATTTACTAACGTGTTTTGATAATAAACCAATAATAATGTTTAATTAAAAAAAACCCAGGTTGATAGAGCTTTGCTTAAGACTTTCAATAAGAGGCTGAATCTTGCTTGAGCTTTCTTGCATTTTCATCCCAAACATGTCTCACTAACTATCCAATCCATCCATTTTGCTACTCTCTCAGCCAATGCTAGCTCAATTCTACCACTCACCAATTACAGAAGAACGTGACATTGATGTGCTGTCCCAAAATGGACCAGTATCCCTGGTGCCTGCACCACATTTAAAAGGCAGTTGTGCACCCAGATAAGCACTGTCAATCTGGAGCTACTGAGTATGGTTTGTGACATTCACCTTGGACATGGCAAATAAGGGGAAATTGGTGATTTATTCTGTCGAACACATCCTCAAAGCTTCGGTGGATGGATGGTGCAGAGGAGAGTTGTTCTTTTATTCCAATATTGGCAGGAGTAGTCATGACCACAGACCCTGCCAGCCTAGCACCTGCCTGCAGCATCTTCCTTTATGCATTGTCAACACCCCCCCAAGTCCTGACAGGACAAACCTAGCATGCCTCTGCACTACCTACTCACTTGTTCAAGAAAACTCACCCATTTTTCACTCATATGCACTAACAATAATAACTGTGCTGGCCACTCTCATCTCACTTAATGCTTCCTTTTCTTTCTATCCAGGAGGAAACACCCACAATCGGCAGAAGAGTGGTGGGATGCCCAACATCTGACTGCTCAATGTTATTGCTATTGCCCTGAGGTGCATCTTTAAAGTGCAGAACCATACTGTGAGTGAGTCAGAGATGTGTCATGATGATGCATAGAGGCTGAAAAGATTCCAGTGCTCATGTCCTTGATGTGGAGTGCATGTGGCCGGTGCCCATGAAATGTGCCCTGAGATGCTGGTACCATGTTTCCAAGATGGAAGCCTGGAGGTGCACACAACAAGCTGGCATTGCCAAGTAACCACGCTGACTTAGAATATAGAAGGCATAGAAAACATAAACAGGAGTAGACAATCCAGTCCTTCAAGCCTGCCGCTCAATTCAATATGATCATGTCTGATTATCTGACATTTTGCCCTGTCCCAGCTTTCACCCCATACCCTTCAATCCTTCTTGAAAGCATTCATTGTTTTGGTGTCAACCACTTTCTGTGACAGAGAATTCCACAGGCTTATCACTTTCTGGATGAAGAAGTTATTTCTCATCTCAGTCATAATTGGCTTACGGCATATCCTTAGATTGTAACCCATGTTTCTGGACTTGCTAGTCATCAAGAAAACCCTTTTTGACAATAGACAATAGATGCAGGAGTAGGCCATTCTGCCCTTTGAGCCTGCACCACCATTCATTATGATCTTAGTTGATCATCCTCAATCAGTATCCTGTTCCTGCCTTATCTCCATAACCCTTGATTCCACTATATTTGAGAGCCCTATCGAACTCTTTCTTAAATGAATCCATAGACTGGGCCTCCACTGCCTTCTGGGGCAGAGCATTCCACACCTCCACCACTCTCTGGGTGAAGAAGTTTCTCCTCATCTCTGTCCTAAATGACCTACCCCTTATTTTTAAGCCATGTCCTCTGGTTCGGGACTCATCCATCAGCGGAAATATGTTTCCTGCCTCCAGAGTGTCCAATCCTTTAATAATCTTATACGTCTCAATTAGATCCCCTCTCAGTCTTCTAAACTCAAGGGTATACAAGCCCAGTCGCTCCAATCTTTCAACATAAGATAGTCCCACCATTCCAGGAATTGACCTTGTGAACCTACGCTGCACTCCCTCAATAGCCAGAATGTCTTTCCTCAAATTTGGAGACCAGAACTGCACGCAATATTCCAGGTGTGGTCTCACCAGGGCCCTGTACAGCTGCAGAAGAACCTCTTTGCTTCTATACTCAATCCCTCTTGTTATGAAGGCCAGCATGCTATTAGCTTTCTTCACTACCTGCTGTACCTGCATGCTTGCCTTCATTGACTGGTGCCCCTTTACCTAACTTGACTCCATTTAGGTAGTAATCTACCTTCCTGTTCTTGCCACCAAAGTGGATAACCATACATTTATCCACATTAAACTGCATCTGCCATGCTTCTGTCCACTCACCTAACCTGTCCAGGTCACCCTGTAATCTCCTAACATCCTCCTCACATTTCACCCTGCAACCCAGCTTTGTATCATCAGCAAATTTGCTAATATTACTATTAATACCATCTTCTATATCATTAATATATATTGTAAAAAGCTGCGGTCCCAGCACTGATCCCTGCGGTACCCCACTGGTCACCACCTGTAAATTTTTGCATTTACCCTGTCAGGTCCTGTTAGAACTTTACAGGTTTCAATAAGATTCCCCACATTCTTCCAAACTCTTGTGAGCATAGTTTTAACTGATCCAGTCTGTCAACATATGTCAGTCCAGGCAAAAATGAGGACTGAACCAGAGTTTAGATCAGAGTGGTGCTGGAAAAGCACAGCAGGTCAGGCAGCATTCTAGGAGCAGGAAAATTGACATTTTGGGCAAAAGCCCTTCATCAGGAATAGAGGCAGGAAGCCACCAGGGTGGAGAGATAAATGGGGGTGGGGTGGGGCTGGGGAGAATGTAGCAAAGAGTACATTAGGTGATTGGGGGTGGGGATGGAAATGATAGGTCAGACAGGAGGGTGGGGGAAGGTAGCAAAGTCAGTTCAGTCATCCTAGAAATCTATCTGGTAAACCTATGGTGCACTCCCTTCATAGGTAGCTCAGGACTCTTTCAGTTACATCTTTTATCCTTTTTATTCTTAAATTATTTTAAATGGTGCTGGTTTGTGGCAACTGCCTGAAGATTTTCACTGTATTTTACTGTATTATTCACTGTGACAGCAAGTGGCAATAAATAAATCATTCATTCATTCATTTGCTTACTTCACTGCCTGCTGCATCTGCATTTTACGTTCACTGACTGGTGTGCAAGAACACCTTGGTTTCATTGCACCTCCCTCTTTCTTGATCGATCACCACTCAGATATTATTCCTCCTTTCTGTTTTTCCTACCAAAGTGGATAACCTCATAATTATCCACATTATACTTGATCTGCTATCCATTTGTCCATTCACTCAACTTCTTCAAATTGCACTGAATCAACTCTGCATCCTCTTCACAGTTCACCATCTTGTCCAGCCTTGTGTCATCTGCAAATCTGGAGATATATTACTTTTAGTTCCCTCATCTAAATCGTTAATATATATTGTGAATAGTTTGTGATTGCTACGGTCCTCACGGGTCATTGGCTACCACTTGAAAAATAATCTGATTATTCCAATTCTTTGTTTCACATCTGCCAATGAGTTCTCTGTCCATTTTAGTACATTATCCCCAGTCTCAGGAATTTTAATTTTACATACTAATGTCTTTTATGGAAATTCTTGCCATTGCCCTTATTATTAAGGCCCCTATAAGATTCTGCCCAAAGTATTTTAATTGATCACCTTGGTAACTGAAAAATGTATTTTTATTTTTAGTTTTAACTCATGGAGTAGTTGGACAAGAACAATGGTGCATTCCTTTGGCCTTGTTGGAACATCAGGGATGGTACTGGGTTGATGTCACACAACTCAATAAATCTTTGAAAAGAGAAGTCATTACAATAATGTGGGATGAATCCTGGAGATTGGCCAGAGGTAATAGTATTCATTTGAATAGTGGGTGCAGGCACAATAAGTCAAATGATCTGTAATTGTGCCGTAACATTTCTGTAATTCTGAGTGATTGCATGATGAGTGTTTAGCAAAACTAGGAAAGAGCTTAGTATTCTCTAAGTTAGACCAAAAGAGCAGAACTTTACCAATACTGCTTGTGAAGTTTAAACATCTCACAACTTTCATAATATTATTTTTAAGGATTCTTCTCAAGACTTGGCTGGAGTTGTTTGTCATATAGATGACATGTTGATACACAGGTCCACCCGAGCTGAGCATGACATGAAAGTGATGCTGAGAAGATGACAAGAAGAGGCAAGATTGATACTCCCCCTTACTCGACTACAAGTTGGCCTGTCCCTCCATTCATACCATATTCAAAGCCCTTCTAATTTATTCTCCCTATTCTTTATCTCTCATCATTCAAAATTTAAATGGGTTTGAGTACTTTGCAATAGAGTCAGTGTGAGATGTTATTTGATGCTATGACAATCCAGTAAATTACTTATTTTTACAGCCTTAGGGGAAACATCATTAACTTCTTATATAAACATCATTTCAAACCCTACTTTAATTTATGTAAATATTCCTTTAAATCTCAGCTTCAAAAGTAGTGTTTTTTTTCATCTTTTGTGAAAACAATTTTTTTTAAAATCCTGTTCCAAATTATGATCATAGACAAGTGGATACAAACACATACAAGTATCTAAGTTGTTATAGATTACCTTCTCGAAATTGAGACAATGAAATGAGATAAGGTATTGTATTCATTTTGTCCTGGGATGATTGACATGTGGTACAGATTGTATTGGTGATATTGAAGCCAGGTTCCTATTACCATTTCCTTTCACTGCAGAATTATCCCTGTTGCCATTCACCTCTCCTACTTTCAAACTAATCATAGACTTTCCTTTTTTGCTTTATTTTTCCTCCTTCCTTTCTTGCCTCTGTACTTGCTTAGAAAACTGTTCCATAAATAATTGACTTAAGTTATTGAGACCTGTGTAGAAATTTGGCTGAGTGGTAATAGACACAGTAGGGATAATGGACAGAGGCTCTAATTGTGACCAGTAGTGACCTGCAGCGGTCTGTGTTGATCTCATTTATTCATGACACTTATTAGTAATCTATTTTATAATATGAAATATCCTCCTATGCAAGTTTGCTGATGATGCAAAAATTGGCAGTATTTCAGCAGTGTAGATGGAAACATAAAATTAAAAAATACATGTTAGTAGAATATTTGAATGATCAAACTGTGGCAAATGTATCTTTCTGTAGTTAAATGTAATGTCTTCCAATTTGGACCTATAGAAGTACTTTCTAGATGGTGAAAAGTTCAAAACAGTATAGATTCAAAAAGACTGAGGCATTGAGATATAGAGATTATTAAAATGTAATGAAGAGATATAGAAAATAATAAATGCTGAATCAAAATCTAGGTAGACTACACCTTGGGCATGATGAACAGCTGTGGGCATCACCCATGCGGAAAGATCTGTTGGTTGTGGAGGAAGTGCTCTGTAGGTTTATCAAAATTTTAATTGGATTCCAAAGATTCAATTTTGACAAGAAATTACACAAGAGTTGCCTTCCCTGAAATGTAGAAAGTTAAGAGTGATTTGATATTAGGTGAACTGATAGGATAGATAAGGAGAAATTATGTCCTCTAGCTGTACAGTCTAGAGCTAAGCGATATTGTCTAAACATTAGAATGAGATCTTTCAGGAGTGAAATTGGTGAACATTTCTATAGATCACGGTTGGAACTCTCTTCTGCAAATAGCAAATGATGCTAGCTCTCTTGTTAATTGCAAATCTGAGATTGACAGCTTTTGTTCATCAAAGGTACGACGCGATAAAGGTCAAAAGTGGTTACATGGAGTTGGATCATAGATCAATCATGATCTTAATGAATGGCAATATACTCAAGGAGTTCAATGATCCACTCCTAGTCTTAACTTGTTCAGGTCCTGACATAAGTTAATTTACCTTGAAGTATTAAATCTGATTTTCTTTCCAGATCAGCCGTGTATTTTAAGTATTTTCTGTTTTTAATTTCAGAATTTCAACAGGTACATTATTTTTCTTTCATAGTTCAAGTATGGAATCTCATTGCTTCAGATGTTAATGTTTTAGGAAGTTTCAAACATTTCAAACTTATTTTACTTATACTTTTCTCTTTCTTTCTTTTCATAACTCAATTATGTTTCCATTATTTTTCTTTCAGTATCTGATTTAACATTGAATTCATTCACTCTAGCTTACATTTATTTCTCAGTTCTCAGCCAGTTTGAACAGAGCAAGCTCCCTACAATAACAATGAAGTAATGGCCAAATTATCTCTTTTAATGCTTTTGGTTGAGGGATAAATATTGGCCAGAACACCAGAAAAACTCCCCTATTCTGTCAGTAGTGTTGTGGCAGCTTTTACATTCAACTGAAAAGGCAGAAGAAGCTTCAGTTTCCTATCTGATTTGAAAGACAGCACGTTCAGCAATGCAGCACTGCCTCAGTTCAAATCTCTGGCTTTAGATTTGAATTCTTTAATAGGTGTCAATTATAAGCAGTCACTCTCACTTCTATGTTTGATTTGCTTCATTAATAATTTGTATATTTTAATCTTTACATTCTATAACAAAAAATAGACAATTTTCATAGTTTTGACTAACACCTTTTGTATAATCCATTGGAATAACATTGCTTCTTTTTTTAATACCATCCATCAGTAAATGTTCTCAGCATTGTCTCAAGGCTTATGTTATTATTGTACTGAGATGTCAGTTTGAAGAAGTCCAAATGCCAAGCAGGTAGTTGAAGTTGTCAAGTTACTTTTGTTCAAGGAAACCTACAGCAACAGACCTTGTTTGACAGATTTAAAATGAGGAGTAGCTGTAATGCTGTGGTTAATTAATGCATTAAAATATCAGAAATAAATAAGATGCTGAATGCTTCCCTACCACATAACTTATTCATTAACTAGTAAAACAATTATTTAGGAACTGAGCCAAACTGGGTCTTAATTTTTTTCCAATGCACTATTTGACCTTCATTGTTTGCTGGTTTTCTGATGGTTACTATTATAGCCTCAAGTAAAACTGTGCAAACATTCACTTGGTATTGAGGATATCAATCTTCCCTCTCTCTCTCTCTTTCCTAAGTTTGAAATAGCAGGATTCAGATTTACAGGTATGCAATGTTACTTTTTTTACTGGGAATGTTATATATTAATGGATATTTGGGAATGATTACGTGATTAAAGTGGCATGACTTAAGGAGTTCAGTTGCAAAAATCATTGGACTCCTGAGTTTGGAGAACCACTTTGAAATTAGTACTCTGTTTTCTACTGTGCAGTGGTTTCATTTGTTTAGTGATTTTTTTCTTCATTTTATAGTAAAAGTGGCTGTCTAAGAGCCACTTTACAAATGACTATGGTAGTTTACTATATGAATGTCTGGAACTCTTTTAAACCTAAAACTTCAGTTAATACATTTTTAAAAAGAATGTCACAGTGATCCATATCAATAATATATGGAACTATGAGGAAATGTTTTAGAGTGGTTAGAATCTGGAATACACAGCTGGTGGGTGGGGGGGGGGGGGGGGGGGCGGTGTAGAAGCAGAAACCCTCTCAGTTCAGAAGTATTTAGATGTACACTTGCAATGCCAAGGCTTACAAGGGCATGGACCTAGAAAATGGGGTTAGAATAATTAGGTGGTTGTTTTCGACTAGCGCACATTCAGTGGACCAAAACAATGCTGTAAATCTCTATGACTCGTTATTTGTACAACACTCTTGACATTGTCTCTTTACTACTACATTTGGTTTTTATCTACAAGTCATTTTAAAACATGTAATTTCAGCAGAATCTGGTGGTTTATGAAGGAAGTTTGAAGAACATTAACATGAAAAAGAAAAGTGAGAACTACCTATCTTTGGTTGATGTATGGTGTTGTGGACTAATAATAGTTTGCTGTGGTTGTGCAGTTGTGTTTTATATTTTTAAACAACCAATCTTAGTATAGGCTCTCTATTGGCATGGCCTTACTTTTATAGTTTTTTTTGATCATGTTAAATAAATTTGTCTCTAATTTGAGAGTGATAGAGGAATGTTAAACCTGGTCATGGACTACAACTCAATCATGGAAAATGCTTCAATGACACTTTGCTGTATATCCCACAGCTAATCAGTTTTGAATCAACCAGAAAATGTAAGGGTGCTAGAAAATGGAATTAGAATAATTAGGTAGTTGTTTTTGACTGACACAGACTCGTTAGGCTGAAGGGCCTTTTGCTGAGCTGCAGCCCTCTATGACTATGATTTCAATCTATCGATATAGAATGTTCTGTCTGAACATATGATAAAAGATCGAACAAAGATTCATGAAAACTGAAACATTATACTTTTTTGATTATACTGCCATGGCGATAAATCTATTGTAGCAGTTTAAGATTTACATCTTAACTGCTGGACTATAACCTGCAATCTTCCCTAAATTCAAAGTTATGGCCACTTCTCTGCAAACAACTTCATTCCCTTTAACACAAAAGCAAACTATAATGGATGCTGGAAATCTAAAAGAAGACTCCACACTGGAAAAACTCAGCCGTTCAGGCAGCATTTGTAAAGAGAAACCCTGCTGAAGTCTCTGACCTATGCTCTCTGTAAGCATGATACCCTAATTTAAGAGCAAGTTCTGAGAATTAATTCTTCAAGATCATCCAGTTTAAGGGAATTAAAATGAAAAGAACTTAATTCCAAATAAGCTGGAATACATTATCATTTACTTCTAACTGAATCTCAAAGTGTTCATCAGGAAATCAGTGAAACTAAAAACCATTATATTTACTACACTTTTCACTTACAGAGAACTGTTAGAGTTGATTTAGTATATATAATTTGCAAAGAACGTTTTGTAATTTAAGATTTGAACAACCTTTCACTGAGAGCTTGGGATGGGAACACAGGGCCAGATTTTCCCAATTTGGATTGAGATAGAATGGTACCAGTGTGCTCAATGCTGGTTTGCTGCCTCTGTTCCCTACTCTTCTGACTTTCTCAAGGACGTAGGGAAGGGAGTGAGAGGGTCCTTCCTTTTTAAGTCCGTTCAAAGATGGCAACCATAGCGATGACTGCTGATTCAGGCCAGAATGTGGTCGACTTCAGTAGTGTTCTGTGTCCATTCTAACATTGCCCCCAGCCACAAAATTGGCAGCAGACCCATTCCAGTCTCATTCACATCCTGACCCCTGGGAAAATTCTGCTTGTGGAAGACTGGTAACAGAGGAAGAAACTGAGCTGGAATTGGTCCCACATCTCAGTTCCTGCTTCAAATAGAATCTGACCAGTCTTTGGCTGTAGCTTGACTTGCAGCATTCTTACCACTGAGCCAGAAGGTGGTGGGTTCCTTTCCAGGTCTTCAATACAAAATCTAAGATGATTTTATGAAATCATAAGGGGCATGGATAGGATAAATAAACAAAGTATTTTCCATGGGGTGGGGGAGTCCAGAACGAGAGTGCATAGGTTTAGGGTGAGAGGGGAAAGATATACAAGGGACCGAAGGGATAACTTTTTCATGTAGAGGGTGGTGCATGTATGCAATGAGCTGCCACAGGAAGTAGTGGAGGCTGGTACAATTACAGCATTCACAAGGCAACTGGATGGGTATATGAATAGGAAAGGTTTAGAACTTGGGCCAAGTGCTGGCAAATGGGACTAGATTAGGTTTGGATATCTAGTCGACATGAATGAGTTGGACCGAAGGGTCTGTTTCCATGCTGTACATCTCAATGACTCTATGATACCTCAAACCAGATCTGAGGGATACTCACTGTTGAAGATGCTACATGTTAAACTACGGACCCAGACATACCATCAAATGGATATTAATATTTCCATGATACTGTCTTCCAGGTGTTCTGACCAATATTTATCCCTTGATCAACATCAGTGAAACAGAATTAACACACCAGTTAATCTGTTATCTCACTCCTGCTTTCAGGACTGTGATGTATGCAAATTCATTGCTGTTTTTAAGACCATCAGAAATCAGAACCAGACTAGGCTATTTGAGCCTGCTCTATCATTCAATAGGATTACGGCTGATCTGATATTCCTCACATCCACCTTCCTGACTTTCCCACATAACCTTTGATTCTCTTACTGATCAAGAATCCACCTATATCAGCCGTAAATATACACAAGGACTCTTCCTCACAGCCTCGCTGGATGTAGTTCCAAAGGTTCACAACCCTTTGAGAGAAGAAATTCCTTCTCATCTCAGACTTAAATTTACACCACTGTACCTGAGACTATGCCCTCTGGTCCTTGACTCTCCCATGAAGGAAACATACTGTCAGCATTTACCCTTGTATTACAAGAGGAATCACACTTCAAAAGAACTCATTTGGCAATAAAGTGTTTTTCATTGTAATTGTGTCAATGTGAAAGATATTATTGAAATTCAATGCTTCATTTCTTTCCCTGATGTTTAGCTAGGGCTCAACAGTTTTCACTTTATTCATTTTTGAAAGGTCAGCTTTCAAATTGGAGATATTTAGTGAAATTGGTCTTTGTCTGTGGGGGATACCGGCAGCTTGTTTTATATCACATGAAAACCAGTTTCACCCCCACAAATTGTGCAATGTTTTGAGCTAAGTAGCAAGAATTTGTTTATCTAATTTCTTAAACATATTAGGGGAAAAATTCATTTGCGTAGTGTGCTTCAGAGAGCACTATATAGGCTCTATCAATATTCCACAGACAGTGACTGGTGCCGAGCACTATCTGCGCACCCCAGTAGCTATTGTTGAGACCTTCAGTATTTTTATTTTTTATCGTTTTTGGTTTGGAACTGTGAGCTTAGAGCTGAAGATGATCTGTGGACTGTGAGCAGCTGCTTGTGTTAAAAATAGAGAACACACAGTTGATATTTTTTGAAGCCTGGTCTGAAAGTTAATTGCAGGTTGATTCTTCTTAAAAGGGCTCTGTAGGTGCTTTGACTGCAGAGAGACCTTATACTCACACACATGGCAGAAGTTGAATGTAATTGGAACCTGGTGAGGAGATGGCCAGTCCTGTAGAGAGGCCAGAGTTTGAACTAGTTTTAGACAGCACTTGGGTTAGAAGGATTGTGCCTGTGAAAACTACAGCTGGAGATTTGATTGCTCTCTGCCTATCTTCCATTATCAACTAATTGAAAGTTTGGAGAATAGAATCTCAGAGTTTACTGGATGTTATTGGCATGCATTGGTGTTGTCAGATACCAAGTAAGACACAATCTATTATACCTGTGAGATTATGGATCATAGAAACACTTGAGTGAACTGGCCATTTACACCTCATTTATTCCTTTTCTTCTGATTTATCCCTTAACTGTGTCAGCTTGTCTGTCTAGCTTTGTGACAGTAGGGGTCTAGAATAAAAAAAAGGGTTGGGTTTAAATAATAATTAACTACCTTACATTATGGTTTAACTTTCTTCTGCAAAAGCTACTGTATTATTAATAAATTGTTAAATCATTTATTTTAGCTATAAACCTGGTGTCTGATCTGATATTGGTTATTCCCAAAATTTGGACTGGGTATTCAAAAAATCTGATTAGGCACCATTGGGGTCAATGTCAAGGGTCATTGAGTATTTTAACTTTACTTCATTGCAAATACAAGCATAGGGAGGCTGTTTTGATTTGGCTGTCTGTCTTCATATCAGAAGATAATCTTCAATTATATTAATGAGGAATGTTACATGGGTATGGCCTATAACACCATCTGTCCCCAGGGAATGGATGTAAGTTTGCATGGACCCACTTGGACTGTCTCACATAATACCTCATATTTAAATTATAGATTCTGTCTAGCTTTATTGAAATACAAACCAGATGAAAATTTGTGTCTTCCTTTTTTGAGCATTTTAACTTGAAAAGATGAGCACAACAAAAAACTGGAATTTAAAGGCACACACACTTTGCTACAATAATCACAGACATTAAATCTTAAAAAGATTTGCTTACAAAAACTCAATGACTCAAGGATATTTGTAAAATGTTTCTAGACTAGATTAGGCAATCCCCAACCCTGATAAAAAGTCAGGACAACCTTCCTGTGATCATGGTTGCTCTTTCACAGCAATTGAATGCTGAGAACTGTGTAAGTGGCTTTATGGGAAGACTTCTGTCTCTTTCTTGGAAGGGAGGGAGCCCTGCCTTAGAAAGTCGTCAGCCAATCAGATGGTTCTGTAGTCCCAGCAGCACAAGTTAGAAGCAGTAGCTGAACCAGAAGACCAGGTGAGTCTGGGGTTGGGAATTTTAGTGAGGATGATAGGGGGCAATGGATCCAGATGACATTCAAAGGAGATATCCTCCTGACTTCTGGACACCAGCTAAAGCTACTGGGTTTCCCATTTGGCCTGGGAGCAGCCCCACACAATGTGTAAAATATGGCACAAGTGGGACAAAGCCCTTAACTGGCTATTGGTTGGCCATTGAAAAGCCATAAGGATAAATAACTGCCCAATGTCTCCCCGGCCCGTCATAGAACTTCAGGCAGGTTGTGAGTGAGCAGCTAAGTGGAAGATAGATTATTTGCTAGATTTTACTATGTCCCCTACCCATTTTCAAACCTAACAGATGAATCCAGCCCTATGAGTGTGGCCAGTACTGGAAAATCTCTCTTTAGCCTCTTCCATATTAGAAAGCAGACAAGTTGAATTTTAATTGCCAAGGGCTGTTTTTCTCGCTTTGATATAACAACCATTATTTTGTTGGACCGCAACTGGAAAAAGAGCCTGGTCCTTTGTGATTTCAACACACATCTTTCAGGTCCTATGGAATGCTGATGCTGATGAAAATACAGAATTCATCTACATGTGCACAGACAGTAGAAAACACAATTGCTGCCAATTTAAACCTCCTTTTATAATATGCCCCTTACTATTTCTCTGCAATTACTCCAACTCCACAGCCCTCTGTGACCTGTTTTCTACTCCACTTCTGGCATTTTGCACACTGCTATTTTAATTGCTTTACTATTGGCAGATATGCTTTCAGCTGCTTATGCCCTCAATTCATAATGGGTTTCTGTCTAAGCCTCTTGCTTTTCTAAGGCTGTTCCTTCAAGATCCTCTTGAAAACCTATTCCATATATCATTTGTCTTAGCATATTTTCTTGTGGCTGAAGCAAGTTTTGTTAAATGATGTTTCAATGAAATACCTTGGGATGTTTTTATACATTGTAGGTGCTTAAAGTAAGTGATTTTTTTTTGTTGGCTTCAATAGCTGATTTTAGTTTTTAATCAATCTGTTCAGAAATATTTGTACATACCTCTGAAGCAAGTGGGACTTGAACTCAAGTCTTTTGGTCCAGAGGTATGGACAATATCACTGCATCACAAGAGCCCTGGCTACTTTTAATTTTTTAATAATGCTCATAACCAGTAAATGGCTTTTGACACTGTCAGGATTTTGTGCAAACTGTTAATGTTTATGTACCAACACTGTAGATAGCTTTTAAATCAATCTGATTCAGATATGTTATGACACACATCTGGTGCAGGTAGAACTTGAACCAGGGCTTGCTGACTTAGAAGTAGGGGCACTACCATAATGACATGAGAGCCCTGCAGCTAATTTTACTTTATATTTTCACATTAATCTATTCAGAGACGCTATTACATACCTCTTGAACAGGTGCGACTTGAACCTGTGTCTTCTGGCTCTGAGGTAGGGACAAGACTGCTCTACAAGACTTCTGTAATTACTTTTGTTTTTTTCTTTTAAATTCAAATTTCACAATCTG
The DNA here is from genome assembly GCF_004010195.1 of Chiloscyllium plagiosum. Classification (NCBI taxonomy): domain Eukaryota; kingdom Metazoa; phylum Chordata; class Chondrichthyes; order Orectolobiformes; family Hemiscylliidae; genus Chiloscyllium; species Chiloscyllium plagiosum. The sequence goes on along the minus strand of NC_057722.1, from coordinate 50,593,828 downwards.
CGATGCGGAATTTTCTTTTTCCTAGTGTATATGGTGACAAAACAGAAAGAGAACAGAAAGATCAGATTCTTGATGTGGAGAAGCATGTCCCTGATTTCCTCAAGTCTTGAATGGGGACTTTAGAATCTTGCACTTAATTGATGATTACCTTAGTACCGATCATTTGCACATCCTTAAAGGTGTAATTCACCCTTTTTTACATGGCACTTTCATTTATCCTGTCCTCCACTGAGAAACTAATGACACAAAATATCCCAGCAGGTAAAAATAGAATGGGCACCTTGAAGCTGTAACTCACTGAATGCTTGTCCCTACCATCATGCAAATTCTTCTGCACAAAGTCTCTTCATGCTCCGTGGCCACAATCCTCCTGGAATTTCATCCATGCAAGTCAGTGTCAGCAAACTACCAGCCTCACTACATCATCATGCTGCTCTCAGACTAACTCAGCTACCTCTTCGGGCCTTCAACAATTTACTTTGGAGCCGATGGACATCCAAGACTTGCAAGTCTCTGTCAGATTTTGCAAGCAGGTACAGCCATACATCTCAGGAACCTACACAGGATACTTTTGTGTTGACTTGGGGCCATACATTTTATGGCTCTCAGCCTGTTTTCCTAGCACTCACTCACTTTAACGTTTACTTGGAAACTGCAATCCTGTTTCGCTTCACATTAGGTTCTTAGCGCATAACACTAAGTTACAGGCTCCAGCCTCTGTTGCTTAGCTTACTTTTAGCAGAGAGAGGTAGGCAACTTATCACAGTTGGAAACACTGAACGGTTAATCCATCAGTTAGAGAAGGGATATGTATATGACTTTATTGCTGGAACAGCACAGCAGGTCAGGCAGCATCCAGGGAACAGGAGATTCGACGTTTCGGGCACAGGCCCTTCTTCAGGAATGAGCAGAGAGTGTTCAGCAGGAGAAGATAAAAGGTAGGGAGGAGGGACTTGGAGGAGGGGCGTTGGAAATGTGATAGGTGGAAAGAGGTCAAGGTGAGGGTGATAGGTCAGAGTAGGATGGAGGCGGAGAGGTCAACAAGAAGACTGCAGGTCAGGAAGGCGACGTGGTCGACGGTGCCCTCCACCGCATCTCCTCCACTTCCAACTCCCCTCCTCCAAGTCCCTCCTCCCTACCTTTTATCTTCTCCTGCTGAACACTCTCTGCTCATTCCTGAAGAAGGGCATGTGCCCGAAACGTCGAATCTTCTGTTCCCTAGATGCTGCCTGACCTGCTGTGCAGTTCCAGCAATAAAGTTTCAACCAGTTACTACAGCTAACAGGTTCGTGATGCCAACATTGTTGGC
>NC_057722.1:50570697-50590469 GCF_004010195.1 Chiloscyllium plagiosum | reverse complement strand
GTGCGGGTGGCCCAGAGGTGCTCTCTGAATCGCTCCGCAAGTAGGCGGCCTGTCTCCCCAATATAGAGGAGGCCACACCGGCTGCAGCGGATGCAGTAGATGATGTGGGTGGAGGTGCAGGTGAATCTGTGGCGGATATGGAAGTGCCAACCTGTGGCACAGCATTTCAACTCCCCCTCCCACTCCACCGAGGATATGCAGGTCATTGGACTCATCCACCGCCAAACCACAACAACCCGATGGTCGGAGGAGGAGCGTCTTATCTTCCGACTGGGAACCCTCCAACCGCAGGGTATGAACTTGGACTTCACCAGTTTCTTCATCCCCCCTCCCCCCACCTTGTCTCAGCCGGATTCCTCCAGCCCGGCACCGCCTTCCTGACCTGCAGTCTTCTTCTTGACCTCTCCGCCTCCATCCTACTCCGACCTATCACCCTCACCTTGACCTCTTTCCACCTATCACATTTCCAACGCACCTCCTCCAAGTCCCTCCTCCCTACCTTTTATCTTCTCCTGCTGAACATTCTCTGCTCATTTCTGAAGAAGGGCCTATGCCCGAAACATCGAATCTCCTGTTCCCTGGATGCTGCCTGACCTGCTGTGCTGTTCCAGCAATAAAGTTTCAACTTTGATCTCCAGCATCTGCAGACCTCACTTTCTCCCCATATGTATATGACACCTTGCTACACCAATGTCAGAATTTCTGCATTGACCAGCAACTTAGATGGTAAGCACACTGCATGTGTTTCAAGTAGCAATATGTGAAAGTCAGGGCAAATAGTCCTTCTTAGGTAAAGGGGCTACAGTCGGTCAGGGGATATTCCCACATTCAGTCAAGGAGCTCATCCAATTACACAGCAGTTAGTTGGCTACAGACAGTCCTGCAGGTCAGGTGCACGCAGTCCTGGGATTGCAAGTAAATGCACCAGGGACTGTTGAGACATCAATGCATGGGCTGGGATGGTTTTCCTTCCAATGAGACAAAGGGATGGATATGATGCAAGTGAATGCAAGAGTAGTAAGTGATGCATGAGCCAGATAGGTATTATGGTGTTCCTATCGAGTGAGTAGTGAACGTTTACAGTTTGGAATGATGAGTTGGTTATGAGACCTTGAGTGGACATAATGCATGTTATACTGAGAGTTGTAGACCATGACTCCACTGAGTGAGAAGAGTGTACAGTAGCAGGATGAGAGTGAGTGCTGGATCTCTGAGCATGAGGTAGCAGAATGAGGATGGTGATGCTTAACCTTGTGGAGTATAGAAGATCATAACCTTTTTGCAACATCGCTAGACATTTTAGCAACATCGCTAGACACGTTTTAATGTGGGACACAGCATTGGCCCATTATGCACACACTATCCAGTGTGGCTGGGTCTTGTGGTATGGCCTGGGCACTATAAATCTTATTCACAACACTTTAACTGTAAATGAGAAAATTCAGCCCTGTGAATTAAAACCCAACCTGGTTCATTGTGTCCTTCTGGGAAGGAAATCTGCCATCTTCACCCAATCTGGTCTAAATGTGACTTCATCCCACGCCAGTGTGATCCACTTGTAACTACCCTCTGAAATGTCCTAACAAACCAATAAGTTGGTAAGGGTGGCCAAAAAATACTGACCATAGCAATGGCAGACAAATCCCATAAATAGAAAAAGTTCTCCTGCAGCATGAATTACTACTTCTGGCAGAGGAGGAAATTAGAGAGAAGGCTGAAGAAGCCAAAATGGCAAAATAAACTGTGCACACTTACATTAAAATGTACTCCACATAACCATACAGATATGTAGAATGGGTTTTGGGTGGTAATCCTCTTAGTTTAATGGCAGAAGTGAGTCCATGCTAAGAAGGTGGTAAGTTAATTGCAGAATATAAAACAAATAAATGAATGACAGCCATGCTCTTTATTTCTCTGGCTACTTCTTCCTCCCATTAGGTAAAACTATCAGTAAGAGACGTCCACATTTTCAAACTGGATTCTGGCTCTGGATCTGAGGACAAATCATCTAACTTTGTAATGAATTAGTCTGTGGCAATGGGGTCAATAGTGAATATAGTTGGTTGCTATGCTCTCTCAGTTTACAACAGTACAGTTGGAGGGTAAGGAGTGTTTGTCATACTGCTGACATAATGTAAATGTTCTCAAAGCATTAGCACGACCAATTTTGTTAAACCAAGCTTGCATTTCACAATATAATAAATAGACTTTAAAATGGTTCTTTCTGTATTGAATCAGCACATTGTTTAAAGAATGTACTACGATCAGTGACAAGCATACAATGGGGAAGATTTAATTAAACAGCTAACTGAAACAAATTTACTATGAAAGCAAAAGAATACATGTACTCTGCAAAATACATGAGCCAGCCTTCTAATTATTATTTATTTTTTCAGGCAAATTAGATCGAGAAACTTATTCAGTGCTTCCTCTTCCACTCTAACTTGTACTGATAACACACCCAACCAATTTGCTATGACAAGAGACTGTTGCTTTACATTGTTGGGGAATATTTAGAACACTAATCACAATGATACCTTTAATTCCTGTATCAATAACAATTTTATTTAAGTCACCGTACAGTTAAACAAATATTGCAACAAGATAAGAACTTGGGTCTGTGCCCAGCTACCCCCAAGAGAGTTTAGGTAAATAAATGTGTTACCACAGTGAAGTAGCAGACTAAGTGACAGCTGCCCTTTCTCTCCCCACCCAAATAAAGCATTTTCCACTTGTGCATGCAGCTGTTCTAATACCTCCCAGAGAAGAAAAGATTTTCTTTAAAATTATCACCAAGTAAAAGATTTATTCTTTCTTCATCTATTCAAATACTGTTTGATTATGTATCACAGACACTTCTCATCACAATGGCATTTAAGAGCCCAACCACACAAGCAGCTCCACACCTTCTACATCACACTATTTCTCCCTTTCCTCTTATCTTCAATTCTGATGATTCGCAGCTTTCTTTTTTCCTGTGGGTTTATGCGGATTCTTGATGTTTGTGACAGGCCACGATAGGGGAAGCTCTTATCACTGTGGGGTTCGGAGGCCTCAGTAAATTGAAAATTGCAAATGAAATCCACTGAGCTTAAATTCATCAGCTATTATGTCAGATGACCTTTGGCAGTTGCTGATAAAATTGAGAGAATGTTAGCGCTGATCCAATTTTCATCAGTAACCATTCCTTTCACTTCATTCACAGTCAGGTTGCAGACACACGGGAAGTGAAAATGATAGGGTTTCTAGAGAGCTACATTGTATTGAAGATTAAGATTTTTTACCCCTATTTCCAAAGGTTGGCCCTCAGTCCCCTGTCTGATATCTACAATTGTCCAATCAGTTTTAATATCTGCTTCTCAGGACATGTAAGCCATCCTGACAGATAAATGCTTACAGCAGAAAATGTTGAACTTAATAGTTTTGCTTTAGAAGTACTGAGGGTCACAGTGTAAGAATATTGACTGGTGCATGTTGGTTTAATCTGACATTCTGAAGGAATGTGACTCTAGTCTCTTGAAGAAGCTGAGTTCCAATAGGTTTTGTCAGCAGTTCGCAAAATTGAAAATGTATATGTCAGTAACTCTTTCTAGCTGCTCATAAATAGTGTAAATGGTTGTCAACTGTGATTTAACACTGCATCCATAACTCAATTCAATATAACCTGCTGTGTTGCTTTTATTACATTATTAACATTATTAATATTGTTTAATTTTTAAACTTTAAAAAGTAAGCAATTGTTTTCTCTGAAAATACAGTTTTTTTTTCTGTGATGCATAGTATCATTATTTTGTTTAAGTGTAATTTTAACTCTTCAGTTGTAGAGTTTCCATTTGCAATTACAGTTAGCCCAAATTGGTATCCTGTTTGATACCGATTTTTCTTACATACATTTTCTCGGTAAAACCAGCCATCCATAGCGTGAATTTAGCTCACATTCTTGGCTTTATATAGCTCCTGTAAATAATCTAGTCAGTTCATAAAGCTGTAATTCCTCTGCACCACATGGATTTACATAGTCTCTTTGTATAATGTCGATAGCGTACAGGTAGATTTGCACCTCGTGGACTATATAACTTCTCTGTGTGATGTTTTTATTCCACAGTCTGCAGTTTCCTGTATTCCTTATCATTTGAGTTTTGGAACAAATAAGCTCTGAATATAAAGCAATAGATTTGGAAATGCTGGGAATACAGTCTGATATCCAAGAATGAATATACGAGAAAGGCATGGGTGGAACAATCCTTTACAATTATCAATGCAAAAAGAAAGATAATTTGTGAAATATATTCACACTGTAAAATGTCTCACAGTGAGTAAATTACTCAACTCCACAACTGTCAACCATCCAAATTGCACAAGTTGGAGTTTATTGGAATATTCCCCATTTTTCTGGATAAGTGTAGATCCAAAAACACTTAAGAATCTTGACTCTATCCAGGACAGGCAGCCCACTGATTGGCACCACATCCAAAAACATTCACTCCCTCCACCATTGACATACAGTAATAGCTGTATGTGGTATTCAAATGTTGCACTGCAGCAACTCACCAAAACTCCTTAGACAGCAATTTTCAAATCTGTGACCACAATCATCATATGTGGTTGCATACCTGTACATTTCATTGATCATTGATGTCCTGACAGACTGAATCTTGCAGGGTCAGAGGACAATGAGTTTTGGCTCTATCTCTGAATTCCCCCAGATGCAGAGAATCATAAATTGCGCCCCTATTTCTATCATGGCATCCAGCTAGTGAGATCCATTATTCATTCGAAGTCCACTGGGCTAACCAAAGACCACAATAAAGTTAACTCTATGTGTATGTTTTCTTTAGTCAATTACCATGACTCCTTCATTGTCATTTCAATATAGGCTGCCCTAGAGCTTCAAAGTGTATGATAGATCTTAAAGGTCGAGAGATGTCCCTTGAAGAGATGTCTATCGCTTCCTTTGAGAAAACCCCATACAGCAGCTTCGATGTGATGTAACCAATACCACATGCTCAGACACCTATTGAGCGTGCATTGAGTTTCAGAAGAAGCAACTCAGGTGCCTGGACTGGGCAAGATGGTCCCTTCCTGCCATTCCAGAATAAAGACCAAGTCTTTCAGCTTACATTTATATGGCACATCAAATGGAATAGAATCCCTCAAGACACTTCACAAAGCACTTCACATGAACTATATTTTATACACATACAACAAACTATTTCAGGCAGAATGTTTTCATTTGCTGCATCTTAGTAGTTAAAGAGGTCATTCCTTGCCAGGCAGGTTCTGCCACAAGTGCCACACATGAAGCAACTGAGTGCTATTTTATAGATTGGTGTTTTCAGTTTTGGCATCTATTGCTAAGCTGTTATATCCACTGCTTATCGTGATGGTTCATACCAACCCACAGGGGATATCATCATTTTCCTCTTTAATCAGCTAGTGACTGTCAGGTATGATCATATTTGAGGTCTCTATGTAACAATTGCAATGATCCTTGAAACAGATCTTTGGCTTTCTCAGAACAAAAAAAAATCCTTGCACATGCCTTTTGTTTTGATCCTGCAAACATGCCTACGCTAATGGAGCTGTATCTATTTGATAATCACTAACAATCTGAGAGCTCTAGCTTTGAAAGTGCTGCTGAATTTGTGATTTTGTCATGTAGGATATACCTATAATGCACATCAAATGGCAACAATGGAAATTGCTGAATTTCTTGACAGTTGTAAATCATCCATGTTACACATCCAGATAAGAAGATGCTGAGAATACAAGAGGTTGGTTCAAAGGGTTAGCTTGGTGTTTATTCCAGACATATTTTGAGAGCCAACCAAAGGTGGTAGTTGATTTCTCTCTACATGTTTCAAGTCCTGCAACAGGGGACAGATTGTCAGTTACAGTGGACATGTGGTATAAGAATTTGCTAACCACTTTTAGGGGATTATTTAGTGTGATCAGAGCTGGAGATGCAATATTTTGTTTCAAGACCACAATTTTCTTAATTAAATAGTCAGGGAAACAAGTTATAGGCAGGGAGAGACAATTCATGAGTCTTTGGAGCTGTATTTCTGTGTGGATGATTAACACAGCATTGTCATAATAGAGGTGTTTGCTTAACAGGATGCCATGTTTTGACTTTGCTTTCAGTCTTGGTAGATTGTAAAACTTTTCATTTCATCTCATGTGCAAGTTGACAAAAGTTTCTGAGTCTGCTGGGAAGACAAAGGTCAGGCTATTATCAAACAGGGTTGGGGGGCTAGAACACAACCTGTCTCCCTCAATCTTCAATTTGAAAATATCAGAAGTGAAGCAATTGAACGACAAAATGCAGTGCAGCCTATCATGGAAGAAGTGGGTGAAAATGATGAGTTTGGATGAACATTCAGTTTTCTGCAAAATTTTATAGAGTCTTGCTCTGCTGTCAGTGTCAAATGCCATGTGAGATCTGTGAAAGTAAAGAGGTACACCATGTTTCCCATAACGTTTTTGCAACTGGCAAATGGAGAAGATCATATTCAAAATAGATCTGCTGGCATGGAAACTTTACTGTGCTTCTTGGTCTGTAATTGGATGGAATTTCTTAATTATGATCCCAGCATGTGCTGCAATGCTTAGGGGTAAACTTGTCCTGGAGATTTCATAGTCTCCCTTGTTACCTTTATTTTGTTTTTGTAGAATGTTAATCATCACATTATACATATCCTGTGGAATGGAGCTTGCTTTCCAGACAAGAAGGAGGTGGTTATAAAGATGTGGCAGAAGATGAGTCTTTCTGTGGTTGATCAGTTTGACTGGGGTTTCATCCTTGCCAGTGCCTTTCAGTTAAGAAGCAGTCTATAGCCTTCTCAAACTAAACTAAAGCCAACTCATTAACAACAGGAAGCTGTAGGAGAGCATCAAACACAGTGTGGGGAGATGTCCATCTCACAGGAGTGAAGGTCACAGTAATGTTCAGCCCAGCAGGATATATTTATTTTAGTCAATGAGTATTTCACTATTCAGGACTTTTCGGGATGATCACTTGATATAATATTTGGATTACTTTTGATACAAGTTGATGCAATTTTTATTTGAGCAGTATCTCTTTTGTATGGCTATCTCATCTACTTTCAGGTTTTGCAGTGTATTAGCTGTTGGATTTATATCATGTAAGGTTTGTTTTTGGCATCGATGACAGATGTTACCTCAGCCAAGTTACTTGGGATGGGTTCTGTCTTTGCCAATGCATGTGACTGATACTTCACAAATGATTGAACTTGGCAACTTCCAAGTTTCATCAATCCCAGCAGCAATGCTCCTTGGTAAATTTTTGATGAATATCAATTATCCTAATAACATTAATGACATTTGGCACCATTATTTGTATAAAGGATGGTAATGCCGCTACTGTGTTTGGAACTGTGAGACGTTTGCAGATGCACCTTCGGTGAATGACCCTGGATCATTGCGGCTTTAATACGTGAGGAGACTTTGAAACAGCCTTGCTAGAGACTTATTGTTATTCTCAAGGCAACATAATATGAATATAATATTTGAAGAAGTGTGCACATTGCTGTTGATGGAAGGTATCCTGTGAGCTTATATGTTACTGTTTAATGGTGTTTATGTCAGCATGACTGAGTTTTATCATATTAATAACTATGCTGTGGAACTGTCAACAAAAGTACAGAATCATCTGAAATTCTGCTTAACTTCTGAATTATGATCTGCAGCCAAGATGTTATCACAAATCTAGAGATAAATTAAATAGCACCAGAGAGAAGGTAATGATTCCTTGCATGAACCATCAACTCTGGATCTGGATTGAGGGTTCCAATGGAAACCTCTGGTCAATCTTGTCCATGCACAACTTGCTTATTAGGAGTTATGAAGTGTTCCAATCTGCCAAACAAAAATCTGTTTTTGTTGTGTTTCGTTGTACTGGATAGTAATAGTGTGTTATTGAATGAGTGAGCAAGTGCTTACAACCAGACTAAGTTGTGAAGGTCATTGACAAGTGTCATCAGATCATGTGATTATAATATAATGCAAGGCTTTAGGCAAATTTTAAAACTTAAAGTGGATCAAACAGTCTCCAAAGTTAGATTTATTACTATTTTCAAATATCCTGTTCAATTGCCCCAGTCAAGGTAAATAATACAAAAAAAACACAAATTTTAAAATCTGAAAATCTTTTGATTCTAAATGTAATTTCAAAAATATTACTACTGCATTGCATATGCTTTACTCTGCTTTCCATGCTAATATCTTTGTGTCTTTATTTTACTCCTCCATTTTGAAAGTCTTGTAAAAAAAGGTTATAGTGTCTTATGGAGCAAGCAATTTATAATGCTGTTTTGGAAACCCCTTTTTCCCCATTGTAAACAGGTTGTCATTCCCGCTGATTACACATATCAACTGCAGGTTAATATTGAGGTCAATCAAGCTCTTAACAAGCTCAATTGACTTTTGCTTATTTATTTACATTTGGTGGACAGGCTGTCAATTTCAATGTCCGTCCACCCTCCACATTATAAGGGTCAGGTCTTGGTAGGTAGGAAGGCAGAGGACTGGGAACCCACCCTATTCTACGTGCCACCCTATTGAAAATATAACCAGTGAAGCATGTGATATCCAGCCCTAAGCCTAATTCATCCTGAATTAGAAACACACTGTCATTCCTTCACTATTGCAGAATTAAAATTTTGGAGGTTCAAGTTCATCTTGTGTAAATGTAGAATTCCACAATGGAGAGCTGTAAATTTGTTAACCATCTACAATGTACTGCAGCAGAGCATCAACTTCAACAGCACTTTTGAATACACAACCTCTACCACCTGGAAAGACAGGGATAGCAAACACTTGCAGGACAGATGTTTACAAAGCAAGGGGCTGGACATCTTGCTACTCTGACCGCCTGAGCTTCCACTTGCCTGCCACTTCAACATACCACTTTGTTCCCTGGCCAACATCTCTGTCTTAGGCTTACTGCAGTGCTCCACCAAAACTCAATGCAAACTAGAAGAACAGCACTTTATTTTCCACTTCAGAACTCAAAAGCCTTCTGTACTCTTGCCTGAGTTTCTCCCATGTCCTTACTCCAACTCCCACATACCAGGCCTAGTTATCACGTGGTCTGCTAGTAACACAACTCAATGTTAGCCATTAATAGTCCTTATTAATAGCCATTCATTATCCTGATCATTATCCACTCTTTTGTCCAACTGTTCTTCCCTCATTTTGGGCTCTATCTCCACTAATCATTTATTTCTTACTCCCTGCCCCCATCCTACCTTCTGAATGAAATGCATTCTGCATGAAATTTTCCAAGTTACCATCAGTTCTGAGGAAGGGTCACTGGACTCAAAACATTAACTCTTATTTCTCTCGATAAATGCTGCCAGACCTGCTGAGCTTTTCCAGCAATTGCTGCTTTTAGTTTTTGATCTTGCCAATCTGATTGACTGGCAGTTGCAAAGTTCCTGGGTATGTCAGAGTGCCATAGTGAATGCAGCTGGGACCAATAAGCAGACCCAATGAACTCCATCAAAATTGATGGCATTAACCAGGGATGGTCTTTCCAGCATAGGGAGGGAAGTGGAGGGGTTCATGTAAAGTACATGTGGATAGGAAGGAAATGGGATACTGTCTTTTAGAGGAACACCCAATGGACAAAGGGTATTCTTGAAAGTTGGAAACCCCTTTTTCCCCATTGTAAACAGGTTGTCATTCCCGCTGATTACACATATCAACTGCAGGTTAATATTGGGGTCAATCAAGCTTTTAAAAAGCTCAATTGACTCTTGCTTATTTATTTACATTTGGTGGACAGGCTGCCAATTTCAATGTCCGTCCACCCTCCACATTATAAGGGTCAGGTCTTGGTAGGTAGGAAGGCAGAGGATTGGGAACCCACCCTATTCTACATGCCACCCTATTGAAAATATAACCAGTGAAGCATGTGATATCCAGCCCTAAGCCGTACATCATCCTGAATTGGAAACACACTGTCATTCCTTGACTATTGCAGAATTAAAATTTTGGAGGTTCCTCATGCACTACATGGACTGCATTGATTCAAGGAAGTGGCTCTTTGAGGGCAACTAGTGTTTGATAATAAATGTTGGCTTTACCAACAAGGTTTATGTCCCAAGAATGAATATAAAAAAACATGGCCCATATGACCCCATTAAGTCCATTGATCTGTTTCAGCCACTTAAAAAAATGAGGAGTGTTATTGGCAACTTGTATGATAAAATATGCAATTTACTTTGACCCTGATGGCTCACTTTGGCAGTGAGCCTAAAAGGTCAGAAAACGTCCAGGACTGAGCACTTAATCTATGCTGTAATATCTAATCTCATTAGAAAGTGTGATTGTAAACATAATATTTGTCTTAGCACCTACAGGATAGCTTCCAAAAGTAGAAGTCGGGACCCCAGGTGGGTTTGTGAGCTATATTTTTGGGGTCATGAGATCTGGGGCAGTAATTGCTGCCATGGAGTTTGGAGCAAATTACAACAGTCATGTTTTCACTCTGTTAGGCCTTTCATCCCACAGTTCTAACTAAACATCGCAACAATTTCATCGTTCAAAATGGGGTCATAGTGGAAAAATGTTTGGGAAACACTGATCCAGACAATAAAATTGCCTGATTGTTGTTCAGTAGCCCCTCCTGAAACACAGCAAAGAGAGCTGGAAGAATGTGACTTCATGGTTAAATACCTTACCGATATGTAGGATGTCAATTATACGTGCAAGATAGCTGTTTGAACAACATACTGGAGAGTCAGCACCATCTGTAGAACCACAACAATATGTGCCAATAACTTCAGAAACCGTGGAGAATATTTTCATTTAAAAAAAGCTTTTTAAATACAGAATACAAGTTGATATTCTGAATTAACTAAAATCATTTTCAAACATTAAGTTTATGGCCAGATAAGTATACAGAAAAACAATTCATACTGAACCAATTTTTTTTGATTCTGAGACATGAACCACTTGTCAAGAAATAAAATCAAATTGGTTCTAACCTTCTGTCAGGGATATGTATTAGTGCAGGGAGTGATAAAACAAACTTTACAGTCCTATGTAGCACCTGTCACAGGTGCTGAACATTAATCAGTTATTACTGTAGTTTATTCTACCAGTGACAAGTTGCAATTTTCCACTGATTCAGCTAGTTTGTCAGGTGGGAATTATAGCATAGTGTGTGTGACAAAACACATCACCCTTTTGCAATTCCTAGCTTCTCCTCTCCTTTCTGAAAACAATATAAGGGAACTCAGAAGTAATAAGGCGGAATGTATAATTAATTACCCAGCTTGCTCTAATTAGGGTTGAATAAGTTGTGTCCCTCTCATCATCACAAATGTGCTGATGGGTAATACCAGTTTATGCTATATTAACTGCAAATATGCAATCCCTCTGAGAGCACTTTCCTTGATGAATTTGATGAATGTGACAATAATTAGCAGAGACAGATGAGAGCTAAATTACTACTGACAATGTAATGCTATCTGGCTCGAGGGCCTGGGAATGTGGCAAGCTCGCATAGCAGGGACCAGGCCCATTTCTAATTAATAGTCTTTTAGCCAGAGAAAAGGAATGGTAATTGTTTTCGTCAAAGGCTGCAGGGAGCTATCAGGGTAATAAAGTTAATTAACAGAACAAACAATCTTTCACTGCTTTACTAGAAGTGGAAAAGAGTGTAATTCAAACCAAAGAAAGATATGACTAGATGATATGATACCAGCGGTATTTTCATGCAAGAGACTTGGGGAATAATTTAGAATAATCACTTATTCTTCCCATTTTTGTTGGCATCCCTCACATCAGACACACAATAAAACTGTTGAACTATTTTCCAGTATGATTTCAAGCCCTGAGTTTTCAATTAAACATGTTTTTCACTGTCTCCGTTTTAATTGAGTTCATGTTTCATATTCCCATTGGCTTCTCTTCATAGTATTTAAATTGCTATTTCAATACTCGTTTGTTTCTCTTATATTTTATTTTTTGCCACCCTCATGAGAAAACGTATACTTTACCCCTGCAGTAATTTAATGATTTCTGTAATGTTTCACATTACATGTTTATGATACTTAAGCTTTAAGCAGATTTCACTGTGCGCTCCATTGACATACTCTGTTCCAATATGATAATTGACCATACTCACTAATCAGCCATTTCTTCCCAACTGTGCAGATTATGTCGGTGCATTAGAAAATCAAGAACAGGATGTACATAATGCCCTGCTTTTCAAAGCACATTGTGTAGTTAGTTATTCGAAAGCTTTTTTTAACTACAGCATTTTGCACAGTAGACATGGAAATTGATTTCAATACCTTCTACCAGGTACAACAGAACAGTGGCATAATTAAAATAATAGTGCAGACCTTACCATTGTATTCCTGCTGACATGCAGGGACATTTTGGTTAAGACCTTAAAACGGATGGCTGAGTGACTGTTGGAAACAGGCTGAAGCTTCATTAGATTTTGCAAATTGAGTCCTATTATGTTGGCAATACCAAATGGAATTTTCAAGTACAGTCTCTGTCACTTTAGAAGAATTGTCTGAAAACTGTTTGCAATTTCCCATTTCCATCATAGCCTATAAAGTTATAAAGTTGGTACATATGGTATTTATGGTCTGTTAAATATGTTATCTACTTTGAGTAGGAGATGTTGCTGCCTCAATGAAAAAATGTTGCAAAGTGAACAAGTGTTGATTTTTTTTTTAAAAAGTGATATTCTTTGAATTTATCACGTAAATGTTCGATAATGTTCAGTTTTTCCACCTGTCAGGTCTGCTCTCTACCTGCTTCTGAAATCTCTGTTTTCCCAAACTGACTGTAACTGTCTTCCCTCTGAGGAAGTGCCTCATCTTTTGATTCCCATATGTATTGCTCCCCTGCCAATTCTTTGTCAGTGGTCCAAATTCTTATGTGCTTCTCAAAGAGTGAGTAGGATCTCAGGTACAAAATATCCGGGGTGCAGCAGTGCCATAAGTGAAGTATTCTCACATTTAGGTCATCACTTTGCAGGCTAAGTTAACATTGGGTACCAACCATCCTTAACTTGCCTGAACCTGCTGTGCTCTGTGGTGGAATCACAGGATTTCTGCCCCTTTGTACTCTGTGAGGTATTTCAAAAGTTTGAGCAGATCCAAATGGATAAATGATAAGGTTTTTAAATGGTTTTCCTCCTGCGTGGTGCAAAGTATTGTAACATTCTGTAACAAATTCTACAAACAGGAATATGAATGTGTATAACTTAAGATTTAGGCCAAAGTCTTTCATTGCACCTCCTGCTTTTGAATTGTAGAATTTTCTATTCTTTCACACTTGGTTTGTTAACATAGCAAGATTTTGAGAAAAAAAACTTTGTTTTGCATCACTGTCTTCATAAATCCATTAATCTTGAGATGTTGACATCATATTAGCCAGGCATAGATGATTGTTTGAAAGGAGTACACAATTGCAGTGAATACCTTAAAATTGTAACCATTTAAATTGAGACATATATAGTTGTTTAATAAAAGCTTATTAAAAGATTTTTATGTGTTATAAACTAGAATATTTTTATAATTGGGGTTGATGATATATTTTGAGATGATACCTCGAAATTTAAGGTAAATGAAGGAGGTCATGTGACCTATTCTGATGTCCATCTGACAGTAAAACTGGGAAAAATAAAAATTGAAAATGTGAGATAAATCAAAGAGTCTAGAACAATCTATGGAGTGATAAACAGACGCTTCTAATTGAAATGTAGTACAGTATTTTGATTTTTGCGCTTGGGTCGTTTGATGGTTAAGAATCAAATAAAAGCTTATTTTATTTTATAGAGAAAAAGGCATAAAGTATTTAAGTAGGGCTATAATGGCAAAAGTACCTTGGTTCACAATGAGTAGATGTTGAATCTCCAGTATCCCAGAAAATTGTTGAAGGTACCAGTTATGCTGTAATCTGTCCATTTACTCTTAAAATGAAAGAAAATTAAATCAGAGAGACCTAATTAGCATCACTACTGGAATGCAAGGTTAATGTATTTCACATTGTCATGGGATATGTTATTTTGTCTTCAGCAGATGTTTTACCTGATGCGGCAATGTTTATGTTATCTACTGTAACATAAGAATCTGAGCATTCATATCATGGAATTGAAGAATCTAACAGACATTTATTACCTGTAATTATTATATACAAAATTAATAACATTCTTTAGGCACTTAAGAGTTTGTGCTAATATTAAGATATTAGCTTACAACAGAAGGGCATCCTTCCTGTAGAGTATCGTGCTTAAAGTAATCTGTGGTATTAGACCAATATATCCTTTAATACAGCGATTATATCATGAACATGAATATGCCTCATACAAACAAACTAATATACTGACCATGAGACCTAACACAACATCCCCCTTTTTCCAAAGAAAAACCTTTTCCCAAACAGACATATATAGCTGTACATAGACGTGTATTGTCTATTATAAAAACAGGTAAATCGGAGTTCACAAGTCTAACATTTCAAACTTCAATGAAAAACTTTGGAGGTTTGACAAGTCATTCTGATATTGTGATCATATGCGCATCTAAAGAAGTGCATATTGTTCTCAATTGCACTTGTTTAATAACTTGGTTGTTTTCCTTTTAGTTTCTTTCACTTGACATCACCACACAATCAGCACTGTTCTTCTTCACTCTCTTCATGTATGATTGGTGTGCTGTTCCTTTGCAATGTAGCACTATGATCAATCAGGACATTGTATGATCTAGGCTGGTTGCATATTTAGAAACCTTTCCTGGTATCTAAATATTTGAATTTGGTTTCGTAACTTGCATTGCCTGCCCAGTAGGGGTGGTGCGCATCATGTGCTATACATGCTTTTGCTCATTATGTATTTCTTTCATTCTCTTCTGTTTGTAAAGAAGAATTTATGGGCAGCATGGTGGCACAGTGGTTAGCAATGCTGCCTCACAGCGCCAGAGACCTGGGTTCAATTCCTGCCTCAGGCAACTGACTGTGTGGAGTTTGCACATTCTCCCCGTGTTTGTGTGAGTTTCCTCCAAGTGCTCCGGTTCCTCCTACAGTCCAAAGATGTGCGGGTTAGGTGAATTGGCCATGCTAAATTGCCCGTAGTGTTAAGTGAAGGGGTAAATGTAGGGGAATGGGTCTGGGTGAGTTGCTCTCCTGAGGGTCGGTGTGGACTTGTTGGGCTGAAGAGCCTTTTTCCACACTGGAAGTAATCTAATGTCCTGTGTCTTGGATAGATTTAAACAGTTGGTTAGTGGGCAAGGTCATTCCCATTAGGCTTCCAAGCATAAATTCTTTTAGGGACAGTAATAATCTCTTATTCATTGTTGATGCTTGAAAATACAGCCATGCAATGTAGAAATCTTGCTCTGTTGCTTGATACTTAATGATCATTGATTTGATAATATGTACCATATGCTCTGTTCGACTGTTGGATGGTATCAGAATAGATTATATGGCCTTAATTTGTCTTAAATATGAAAGTATCATTCTAAAATATATCATAAAATCAGTTGTAAAAATCTTATAGCTTTTAATGATTAATGCATTGATCATGAGACGATGATATGATATTGGTCACTCCCCACATTGTATACATATCATAGTACATACTTCTGAAAACCTGAAACTGATATGGAGGTGATAACAAACTCAATGAACCTTTATGACAGTTCCTGTCTTGAAAAATGATGCTCATGACCTTTGCTGTGGCATTCTCCAACAAACTGGTCAATAGACTCTTGGGATTCCTGTCATATGACACCAGTTGGAGTCTACGCAAAAGTGAGGATTGCAGATGCTGGAAATCAGAGTCTAGATTCGAGTAGTGCTGGAAAAGCACAGCAGATTAGGCAGCATCCGAGGAGCAGGAAAATTGACTTTTTGAGCAAAAGCCCTTCCTGATGAAGGGCTTTTGCCCAAAATGTCGATTTTCCTGTTCCTTGGATGCTGCCTGATCTGCTGTGCTTTTCCAGCACCACTCTAATCTAGACGAGTTGGAGTCTATTGATCTGCATGCACTGGCCTTGTATCCCAGCTCAAAAATGAACTTAAGATATTTTTCAAATTAGAGCAATATAGTAAATTTCTTTTATCCTGAAATAATTTATACTCTAATCAAAAATAAATTAGTTCTGCTTTCTTCATGGTGAATACCCAATATATAGCTGTCTGTACTACAGAAATTAATGCTGCTTCATTGTGAGAAACTCTCCTTTTGTCTGAAGTCTCTGTTGTCTAAAGTTGGTGTTCAGCTAGTCTTCAAGTCGATTTCCAAATTTCTACCACCAAGATACTGGAGTCTTTTTCGGCAGACATTGCTTTACATTAGTAGCATTTGTAAGCCTCCAGCAGATTTTTTTTACCTGATGTGGCAAAGTTTATGTTATTTCCTATGGCATAAGAAATTGGAAATAAATGTTGTAATATTGAAAAATCCATTGAAATTTATCATAAACTATTATATACAAATATCATATTCATCAATTACATAGCTGGGCTAATATTAAGTATTGATATTGTGGAGTTGTGAATAATGTAGAAGTTTGTCCGAGGATACAATGGGATATATGGGAGATCAAATGTTAAGGAAATGTATACAGGTAATGGCAGGACTCTGAACAGCATTGATGTACAGAAGGATTTTAGGGTTCAAGACCGTAGCTCCCTGAATATGGCCATGCAAGTAGATCGGTTGGTAAAGAAGGCTTTTGGTATGCTTGCCTTTATTTGTTGGGGAATTGAGTACATGATGTAAGTTTGCTCGCTGTGCTGGAAGGTTTATTTTCAGACATTTCGTCACCATATTAGGTAACATCTTCAATGAGCCTCCGAATGAAGCACTGGTGGTGTAGCCCACTTTCTGTTTATATGTTTGAGTTTCCTATGGTTGCTGATGTCATTTCCTGTTATTTTTCTCAGGGGGTGGTAAATGGGGTCCAAGTCAATGTGTTTGTTGATACATGTCCGATTGGAATGCCATGCTACTAGGAATTCTCGTGTGTGTCTCTGTTTAGTTTGTCCTAGGATGGATGTGTAGTCCCAGTCAAAGTGGTGTCCTTCCTCATCCGTATGTACGGATACTAGTGAGAGTGGGTCATGTCATTTTGTGGCTGGTTGATGTTCAAGTATCCTGGTGGCTAGTTTTCTGTCTGTTTGTCCAATGTAGGGTTTGTTACAGTTCTTGCAAGATATTTTGTGGATGACATTAGTTTTGCTTGTTGTCTGTATAGGGTCTTTCAAGTTCATTAGCTGCTGTTTTAGTGTGTTGGTGGGTTTGTGGGCTACCATGATGCCCACATGGTATCATCATCACCATTGGGAATAATGTCACCACAGGAAATGACATAACCAACCAAAGGAAACTCAAGAAAGTGGGTACACCACTAGTGCTTCATTCGGAGGCTCACTGAAGATGTTACCTCGTATGGTGACGAAATGTCTGAAAATGAACCTTCCAGCTCACCGAGCAAACCTACATCCAAAACCTCAACCTAAGCTACAAATCTTCTCAAAACTCACTAATTGAGTACAGGGTCAGGATGCCATGTTGCAGCTTTATAAGACTTTTGTTTGGACACACCTAAGAGTATTGCATTCAATTCTAGTTGTCACTTTACAAGAAGGTTGTGGGGGCATTGGAGGGGGTGAGAAGAGATTTACCAGGATGCTGCCCAGATTAGAGGGTATGAGCTCTAAGGAGAGGCTTGAAAAATTCAAGTTGTTTTCTCTTGAGTGGCAAAGGCTGACGGGAGATTTGATAGTTTAGTAGATAGTTATGAGATGCATTGATCGGGTTGATGTTCAGAATCTTTTTCCCAGAATTAAAATGTTTAATACTAAGGGACATGCATTTAAGGTGGGGGAGGGGGGAATTCAAAGGAGACATGAGGGGAAAGTTTTTTATACAGAGACTGATAGGAGTCTAGAATGTACTGTATTGGTGGAGGCAAAAATGATGAGGCCATTTGAGGAACGTTTAGATAAGCACATGAATATGAAAAATTTAAAAGAGGCACCATTTTCATGTAGATTGTGGTGTGTTTGTGGGCTACCATGATGCCCACGTGGTATCATCATCACCATTGGAAATAATATCACCACAGGAAATGACATCACCAACCGAAGGAAACTCAAGAAAGTGGGTACACCACCAGTGCTTCATTCGGAGGCTCACTGAAGATGTTACCTAGTATGGTGACGAAATGTCTGAAAATGAACCTTCCAGCTCAGCAAGCAAACCTACATCCAAAACCTCAACCTGAGCTACAAATCTTCTCAAAACTCACTAATTGAATACAGGGTTAGGATGCCATGTTGCAGCTTTATAATACTTTTTGTTGGGACACACCTAAGAGTATTGCATTCAATTCTGGTAGTCACTTTATAGGAAGGATTTGGAGAGGGTGAGAATGAGCTGCCAGAGGAAGTGGTGGAGGCTGGTACAATTACAACATTTAAAAGGCAATTGGATGGGTATATGAATAAGAAGTGTTTTGAGGAATATGAGCCAAGTGCTGGCAAATGGGACTAGATTAATTGAGGATATCTGATCAGCATGGACGAGTCTGTTTCCATGCTGTACGTCTCTAGACTGTATCACTGTATGAATGGAGGCATATGGACCAAGGGTAGGCAGGAGAGATTAGTTTAATTTGGCGTCATGTTCATTATAACATCATGGGCCAAACAGTCTGTCCCTGTGCTGTTGTACTATTGTATGTTCTATGTTCTATTATGTAACAATAGAAGGGCATTCTTCCAGTAGATTGTGATGCTTAAGTGATTTGAAGTATGATGCAGCATGAAACCTTCATAGACTCAGGTCACACTCTGTGATACAGTGATGATATCATGAGCATGCCTCTTAAAACATACTGGCTTATGACATAGACAATAGTGGGAAAACGATTAGAATAAACCATTTTTAAATCAATTTACAGATTCCTCTACAAATTAATGGATATTACAGACAGGCAGCAATTCTGTGTGGAATGAAGAAAAAAAAACCATTTGGCTTTGTGATTTACTTCAGCCAGAACAAGCAATGAAGGAGTCTGTAGTCAAGGAATGTATGAAAATTTGCACCCATCGAAGAATATGTGGAGATTTGCTCTCGCATTACCGGCAGAAGAAATTGCCGTCAGGCTTTACTGCTAGTAGTAGATTTATGAAGTTCTGGAAAACTGAGGAAAGGATCTAGCGATGGTCACTTGAAGTTGTAGTTCGGTAACGTCAGGATATGGAAACCCAATGGAAGCTGGAAGCAATTGTGGACTTTTACTAAAAGGACTTTAACTCAGTGGAGAGTACAATAGGTGCCAAGTTTAAAGGGGAACATCATTTTCTGTTTTCTTGAAGTATATAGACAAAGGTGAAGTCAACATAGTCCTACTGGACAATACGGCTGTGTCTCATTTGAGAGAGATGGCTTGTGGTGGTTTAACCTAAGGATGACCATGCCTCAGGCGAGGAAAGAGATTGAGAAGTAGTCTTACTTCGGTGGTAGGCAAAGTAATGGAAAGGGTACTGAGGGATAGGATTTATGAGTATCTGGAAAACTGCTTGATGATTAGGGACAGCCAGCACGGATTTGTGAAGGGTAGGTTTTGCCTTACAAGTCTTATTGAATTCTTTGAGGAAGTGACCAAGCATGTGGATGAGGGTAGAGCAGTGGATGTAGTATACATGGATTTTAGTAAGGCATTTGATAAGGTTCCCCATGGTAGGCTTATGTGGAAAGTCAGGAGGCATGG
>NC_057722.1:50500044-50570614 GCF_004010195.1 Chiloscyllium plagiosum | reverse complement strand
GGTGGAGGAACAGAGGGATCTTGGTGTCTATGTACATAGATCTTTGAAGGTTGTCACTCAGGTGGATAGAGTTTGTAAGAAGGCCTATGAGTATTATCGTTCATTAGCAGAGGGATTGAATTCAAGAGTCGTGAAGTGATGTTGCAGCTGTACAGGACTTTGGTTAGGCCACAGTTGGAGTACTGTGTGCAGTTCTGGTCGCCTCACTTTAGGAAAGATGTGGAAGCTTTGGAGAGGGTGCAGAGAAGATTTACCAGGATGTTGCCTGGAATGGAGAGGAAGTCGTACGAGGATCGGTTGAGAGTTCTCGGCCTTTTCTCGTTGGAACGGCGAAGGATGAGGGGTGATTTGATAGAGGTTTATAAGATGATCAGAGGAATAGATAGAGTAGACAGTCAGAAACTTTTTCCCCGGGTACAAAAGAGTGTTACAAGGGGACATAAATTTAAGGTGAAGGGTGGAAGGTATAGGGGAGATGTCAGGGGTGGGTTCTTTACCCAGAGAGTGGTGGGGGCATGGAATGCGCTGCCTGTGGGAGTGGTAGAGTCAGAATCTTTGGTGACCTTTAAGCGGCAATTGGATGGGTACATGGATGGGTGCTTAAGCTGGGACAAATGTTCGGCACAACATCGTGGGCCGAAGGGCCTGTTCCGTGCTGTATTGTTCTATGTTCTATGTTCTAATCTTGCATGGTAACCTCAGTCAGGATGGGAAATGAAATTTTGAAGTATAAGATGCTTAAGAACAAAAAGTAATGTTTTGTCAAAAGCATTTTGTGGTACAGTAAAAGTTTTAAAACATTAAATATTTTGTTATTATTTTACAAAATAACTGGAAGATTTAATTTATTTAAAAAGTCAGCAGTCTCTATGGCAATCATAATAACATCAATGTTTGAAAACAATGTGGTTGTTGCTCATTAAATTGAACTGTTTACATAAGTAATACGGCCTGAATGAGTGGATAAGCTGGTATCATATTAATTAAAATGTCCTGTATGTTATAATCTTCACTAAAATCAGTCTTACAATGAAATGCTTTTAAAATACAATTTGTCATGTGGGTTAAGATGCAGTAAAAATGGTATATTTGAATGGAGTTGATAAATATAAGTCACGGAGTCATGGAGCTTTACAGCATGGAAACAGACCAAATATCCTCAATTAATCTAGTCCCATATGCCAGCATTTGGCCCATATTCCTCTGAACCCTTCCTGTTCATATACCCATCTAAGATGCCTTTTAAATATTGTAGTTGTACCAGCCTCCACCATTTCCTTTGGCAGCTCATTCCATACAGGCATTACTCTCTGCATGAAAATGTTGCCCCTTAGATTGCTTTTAAATGTTTCCCCTCTCACCTTAACACTATGCCCTCTAGTTTTGGACTCTCCTACCCTGAGAAAAATACCTTAGTTGTTCACCCTATCCATGCCTGTTGTGATTTTATAAACCTCTATAACATCACCCCTCAGCAGAACTCCAGGGAAAATAGCCCCAGCCTATTCAGCCCCTCCCTATAGTTCAAACTGTCCAACATAATACTCTCTTTGACTTCAGTGACATGCTAAATTAGTGGTTGGTGTGTATAATGGGCAGTCAATCCAATATTGCCTGTTTTATATTATCATTACATTAGAGTAGAACATTAGGTCTCTTGAGCCAGTTTGATCATTCAGTGACATTGTGGCAAATCTGGAACCCAATTCCATGTATCTGTCTTTGCCCCATTCCCTTCATACCTTTGGTTAACAAGAAACTATCAAACTGGATAGAAAAATAACAGTTAATCCAAAATAAATTGATGTTTTCAGTAGAGAATTTCAAACCGACCAACTTTTGTACGTAGGAGTATTTCCTAATCTCATTCCTGACATCTAGATTTAACTTGCATACGAGTCCTAGATTTTCATCCTTCATATAAATGATTTGAATGAGAATATAGGAGGGATATTTATTAAATTTGTGGATGACACTAAAATTGGTGTTATAATGAACAGTGAAAAAGGTTATCAAAGGGTACAACGGGTTCTTGATCAACTGGGCCAGAGGGCCAAGGAACAGTAGATGGAGTTTAATTTAGGTGAATGCAAGGTGTTTCATTTTGGTGCGATAAACCAGGACAGGATTTACACAGTTTATGATAGGGCCCCGGGGAGTGTTGTCAAATAGAGTGACTAAGGGGTGCAGGTACATAGTTCCTTGAAAATGGCATCACTGGTAGACAGGGTGTAGCAGGCGGTGTTTGGCATACTTTGCTTCCTCAGTCAGAGCATTGAGTACAGGATTCAAGATGTCATGTTACGACTGCACAAGACATTAGGAAGGCCACATCTGGAGTACTGCGTACAATTCTGATTGCCATGCCATAGTGAGAATGTTATTAAACTGGGAAAGTGTACAAAAAAGACTTTCGAGGATGTTACAAAGACTGAAAGGTTGGAGTTATAAGGAGAGACTGGAAAGTCTGGGACATTTTTCCCTGGAACATAAGAGGCTGAGGAGTGACATTCTCCAGGTTTTTAAATCATGAGAGGTATAGATAAGATGAATAGCTGAGGTCTTTTCCCCAGGAGAAAGGAGTCCAAAACTAGAGGGCGTAGGTTTAAGGTGAGAGGGGAAAGATTTTAAGCAGACCTGAAGGGGCAACTTTTTCCACAGAGGTGGACTGTACATGGAAAGAGTTGCCAGAGGAAGTGGTAGAAATGGATACAATTACAACATTTAAAAGGTAACAGGTAAATGGGCCAAATGCAGGCAAATAGGACTAGTTCAGTTTAGGAAACCTAGTTGGCATGGACTTGTTGGGCCGAAGGGCCTGTTTCTGTGCTATTTAACTCTAACTCTACAAAACTAGCAGAAAAATGTTTTTGCGATTTTTGAGAAGGTTTGTAGCTCAGGTTGATGATAAGTATGTAAGTTAGCTTGCTGAGCTTGACGGTTTGTTTTTAGTCATTTCATCACCGTACTTGGTAACATCATCGGTGAGAGTCTCTGGTGAAGCGCTGGTGGTATGTCCTGCCTCTCTATTTAAAGGTCTTCGTTTCTTAAGGTGGGAGATGTCATTTCTGTTTTTTTTTCAGGGGAAGGTAGATAGAGTCTAAATCGAAGTGTTTATTAAAGAAGTTCTGGTTAGAATGCCATGCTTTTAAGAATTCTCGTGCACATCTTTGTTTTGCCTGTCCTAGGATGTGTGTGTTGTCCCAGTCAAAGTGGTGTCTTCCTTTGTCTGTGTATAGAGAAGCTCGTCAGAGTGGGCCGTATCTTTTCCTCGAAATATTTTGAAAACTTTAGTCAGATTACCTATAAACCTTATAAATTCCAGGGACTACATCCTATTTGGTTCAGTCACTCTTCATAGTCCAACCCTTGGAGTCAAGTTGTAATGCTGGAAAACACTGCATGCTGTCCTTACCTGATATATAAATTCTAAGTTGCAGTCCCTAAATCTGTCCACAATGCTCCCGGTGTAACCAGGGACTTATGCTGTCAAATTATAACATCTACTCTCTTGCATTTTTGTTATCTAAAAATGAAAACTTCCAATGTAAATGTAAATAGTACTCACTAAGGATATTTTGAATACATGGGCTACCATTCCACCATGTCTGTTTTGTTCAAATCTGCTTCTAGCTTTTCACCATTTAGGCCTAAAGTAGATTTCTTCCCATTTTTCCACACTGAAATCCATTTGTCTCAGTTTTACCCATTTACTTAACTTTAAATAATTTTATACTTCCTTCTACTCTGCTTACAGTGACCCTTATCTTTGAACAGTTGGCATACTTAGCTATGTAACTTTCTTTTGCATAATTATATCATTAATAAATACTGTGAAAAGTTTAGACCCTAACAGGAAGGTCTTCAAGAGAAAGCAAAAGAAAATTGGGAAAAAGACCTAATTTTAAAATAGAGATCATACGTCCCAATGAATGAAATAGACTGTAGTTACAATCTCTTTGTCTCCGATTGCTTCTCCATTTTGATGTGCAGAGAGATTTGCATGCAAATAATTATTTGTACACAAGATGGTGATATGAGCACAAACTGCTTTTCTATCAATGCTAAAAGATAATCTTCTTGGATTATAATAGCAAGGCTATTCTTTTCTAAGACTATTATTGAGACTGATAATGAGACTGAAAAATATGATAAGTAAGTTTTTAAGATTTGGCAAAATACAAATTTCCATTCTCTGATGAACAGTATCTTTAACTAAATATCTTCAAACATATACACAGTATAGAGCTAATGGTATGATCTACAGTTCCCTGCAACAATCTGTGCTTGTGTGGGCAAGTGGAATTGGGACTAAATGAATACAGCACTGTCCTCATTCTAGGCAAATATTGTTTGCGCACAGGAGAATTGGGGCTCTGCAATTTTAGCAGCCCTCTGGAATCTGGGCTAGAAGTAGGATGGCCTGAGAAAATGTCAATGAAGGATTTTGGCCGAAAGCATAATGTATTTCCATCACCATCAGATATTTCAAGGACCAGATACATCAGTGGCTGAGTCATATGCTGTTTGGAGGCAGTTAGTCAATAACAATAATTAACTGGCCTATTAATGATTTTATATTTCTGAGGGCATTTTATTGGCATCAAAATGGCTACACCCTTTGTTTGGAGTCTGTGGGCACCTTAAGGCCACCTCTCAGTGGAAGTGGATGGAGGGGTTCTTCTCCACCTGGAGGTTCCATGTCCATCAATGGCAAATGACAACCCCATGGTACAGACACCATCTTGGAGTAGCACCTTCTCTGACCAAGAAGCCAATCTGCTTTGTCCCAGCACAGTTAAACATTCTGGCTTTTTGGGAGCATCTCGCTGTCGAGGTGCCTTCTCCTTCTTACAGCAATACCTCAGTTAGGGGCAGTGTTGTGTTGCTAGGCCATTGATTAGGCTGGCAGCTTTGGGAGGCAAGCTACCATCCCTTAAATGAAACAGTGGTCTCAGCAACATCCTTTCATTTGGCTGCCACTGGTAAAATTCCCACTGCATGGCCATCTCTCAGTTTCCCAGGCATTTAGTTCTGGCAAAAGGACACATAACATGCCAGTAAACTTCAGTCTGTGTCTCAGTTTTTCACCTTATATGTCACTTTGAATATTAAATGCTATAACATTGTGGCGGAAATGAGGGCTGCAGAGACTGGAGGTCAGAGTTGAAAAGTGTGGTGCTGGAAAAGCACAGCCAGTCAAGCAGCATCCAAGGAGCAGGAGAGTCAATGTTTCAAGCATAAGCTCTTCATCAGGAATGGGGGAGGGATGTGGTGCCCAAGGGGGCTGACAAATAAATGGGAGAGGGTTGGGGCTAGGGGGAAGAGGAGTTGAAGTGTTTGGTCACAGGGCAGTGGGGTTGATTGGTGCGTGCATCCCAGAGATGTTCTTTGAAACATTCCGCAAATGGGTTTCCTGTCTCCTCAATGTAGAGGAGACCACATGGGGAGCAACAGGTTGTCCTCTGCCTTTTCTGCCACCTACCATCAGAACCGACCACCAGGGATATATTTCCGTCCCCACCCCTATCTGCATCCCACAGAGACCATTCCCTCCGCAACTCCCTTGTTAGGTCCATAACCCCCACCAACCCACCCTCCACTCCCAGCACTTTCCCTTTCCATCACAAGAAGTGCAAAACCTGCGCCCACACCTCCCCCTCACCTCCATCCAAGGCACCAAAGGATCCTTCCATATCCAACAGAGATTTACCTGTCCTTCACTACACATCATCTGCTGTGTCCGTTGCTCTTGATGTGGTCTCCTCTATATTGGGGAGACAAGATGTCAACTTGTGGAACATTTCACAGAACATCTCTGAGACACACGCACCAATCAAACTCACCGCCCTGTGGCCGAACACTTCAACTCCCTTTCCCACTCCGCTAAGAACATGTTACCTCCACCGCCAAATTCTAGCCATCCGACACCTGGAGTAAGAACACCTCATCTTCCGCCTTGGGACCCTCCAACCACATGGGATCAATGTTGTTTTCACCAGCTTCCTCATTTCCCCTGCCCCACCTTATCCCAGGTCTAACCCTCTAACTCGGCGCCACCCTCTTGAACTGTCCTACCTGTCCATCTCTCTTCCCATCTGTCCACTCTGCCCTCCTCTCCAACCTATCACCATCATCCCCCACCTTCATCTACCTGTCGCCTTTCCAGCTATCTTTCCCCTAGCTGCACCCTCCCTCCCATTTATCTCTAAGGCACCTTGGGTCTGCCCATTTCCTGATGAAGAGCTCATGCTTGAAACGTTAACTCTCCTGTTCCTTGGATGCTGCCTACAGGCTGTGCTTTTCCAACACCATACATTTCAACTCTGCTGTGACATTTTGTTCAGTTCTGAAGAAGAGTCATATCAAACTTGAAATTTGTTTCACTCTCCACGGATGTTGCCAGACTTGCTGTGTTTCTCCAGCACTTTCCATTTCTATTTCAAATTTCTAGCTCGACAGTATTCTGCTCTTATTATAATATCGTGGCAGTGTCCATTGGAACCATCTGGATTGCCTTGGGTAGGTTCACCACCATCGATCCTTTTTCTTGGTATTAGGCTGTTACTAATATCAAATGTGGAAGGTTGCCCAATGAAAGTCTTTGGCAGATGGTAAAGTCAGTCTTGATAAACTGAATAAATTTATTTGCATATTACATGTAGGATTCAGTTAGCTCAGTTGCTGGATGGCTGATTTGCAATGCAGAGTAATGCCAATCACACAGTTTCAATGGCCACACCACATGAGGTTACCATGAAGGTCCCGACCTCTCAGTTCACTCCATGTAAATACACATTTCTGCAAGTGAAACATTCTAGTATGCAAGACTACATTGGTTCACTCCTCCCAGGAATCTGGTGGAGGAGCTTATCTCATGATATCTATCAATGCTTTGAAGTACCAACTGCATGATACACCATTAAAGTGCATTTAAATGCAAAAACTTAGAATTTACATGTTTAGTACATTATGTTAATATTATGTGTGCACAGAAAATGTTCATGCATTAAACAGATCAGCTTTGAAGAAAATGAACAAAACATTTGCAGTGATAATATGATTCCTAAGCCTGTAACTAAACAGCAGCAATTAAACAATAATAAATCTATATCCCTAATGACAAGCAGATTTTTCTGGAGTTACTAATGGGTTCATTAATGAGTTGATGTAGATATCTGCTGTTGTCAATGATGTCCATTATTTGGTGTGCATTTTGATAAAGGATGAAAAATAATTATAGCCATTCATGGGAGTGGCAGAAATCCGCTTTTATATAAATCTCAATAAAAGACTTACCTTTTCATTAAGATGCTTTAGTATATAAATAAACTAAAATCAGTTTAATAAATGAGAAATAAATTTAGACACCTTTTAGCAGGTAAGAATGGATCTGCAGGCATACTTCACAAAATTATGGAGCATAATTTAAGTATATTCCAAACCAATGTTTCTCTTTTGTGTGACTCATGTTTCATGTGGATAAAGAATTCATTGAAAAATAAATTATAGACAAGGAGATTAAATTTCTCTGTCAAATCAAATTATTCAGTTCAGGTGTATCCTTTACAATTATAATTTCCCATTTTGGTACTAGGAATCACCTCCCCACAAGTATCCTATATCCTATTGAATGTTAGGAAATGCCAATAATATGTCCATTTGAATAGCTTTTAATGCCCTGCATTCAGGGTCTCAAAGTAAAGAACTGTTTACGATGATGGGATATGATGGCAGCTGAAAGACAAAACCAGACAAGGGAGTGATTATGACAGTTGTTTGCAAACCCTGCCTAGTGTACAGTGTTTTCAAGTGTTGCCTTGTCTTGATGTGCTGTCAGTCTTTCTCACCTGGGAATAGCGATAGCTTATCAAAGCCTAAACAGTCCTTCTTTACCAGGGCCTGATAATGGTGGCCCTCAATTTATCATCATATTGGAACAGTGAGGGAACCATGGTCAGCTGACAGCTAGATGGACAGTTTGACAGTTGTTGAGGCATCATGGGAAATAGCTGTCACCTGATATTCACAATGACCACTAAGATAACCTTCAACATGACAGGGAAAACAAAGATGCGAATATTCTTAACATCAGTGATTTGATAATTAAAGTGACAAATTTGCTCCTTAAAGTTGTCATTTTTGACTGAATTTTGTTGGAATTGTTTAAAGGTTTTTTTTTAATCCTACTTGTTATTTCGTTATAAAAAAGTGACTTTATCTTTCAATTTGACTTATCTATCAATTTAAACCATCTATGAAAAGCTTTTATACATTTTCATCTTGTTTTGACAGCCTTTTATTTAAGGCTAAAGAACCAATTTCTGTTGTTTCAGTCAAGAATACCAAAATAGTCTCACAGTTCAAATTCTGAGTTTGATGGTTTGTAGTTCAGTTTATTTATTAGTGTCCTGTGAAACTTATACTTTTCTCTCTAAACAATTTTTAAAAAATTTACAAAAAATTTTACTATGTGATCTTGGAAATATGTTTAACTTCACAAGAAAGTATAATAAGAATTTAACTGATTAAATCACCCACCATCGACCTAAGCATCCTACCCAGCAAATCCTAAAAACCCCACACATTACAATTGAGGACCTGTACCAAACTTGCAAAAGCTGACCAATAGACTAGTCGGGCAACAGCTTGATGAATTGTTTCTTTCAACGAGCATTCATGGTATAATCCTGTTCCACTGACAGGACAAAACCACAAGAGGCAGCAGCACGGTGGTATGCAGTCAGAAGGTTGTGGCCCTGGAAATCCTTGTATTGGCTGTGATTGTCATGGAGTAGCATGGCATTATGTCAAAAGCAGGCAAAAACAAATTTCCTGCTGATTATTACCTACTACCTTTCATCAGCTGTTCTATCAACATTTCTCTATGATGAGAGCCACCTGGAAGCATCATTGGTGCTAAAGGAGCAAAAGCATTAATGTCCATCCCTCAAGAAGGACAGCAGCAACTGACTGATCTAGTCAAGTAGAAAGCAAACAAGGAGGAGTAGCCTATTGAGTTCCTCAACCCTGTTCTGCCATGCAATAAAATCATGGTTAATCTTATTGTAATCCCAAATTCACATTCCTACATAGTCTTGATAATCTTTCATCTCTTGGGTTTAACAAGAATCAAACTATCTTTAAGAATATTAAAGAACTCTGCTTCCATCAACTTTTCAGGAAGAGAATTCCAAATAATTCTCTGAGATAGAAACAATTGCCTCTGTTTTAAACATGTGACCCTGATTTTTAAACAGTGACTCCATAGTCTAGATTCTCCCATGAGAGAAAACATCCTCTCCACACTATCCCTCCATCTCAGATACCAGTCTTCAGTCAGTTTGATCCACTGCACATATTATATCTTTGTATTTGATATGGAAATAAATATGGGCCCTGACAACACCTTATCAGTAATATGAAGACTGCTTCAAATTTAGCCACTCTGTGGACCATGCTGCCCTGGTACACTACAAAATTGCTAACAAAATGCCCAGGTATGTCCTGTCTATAAATTTCAGGGCAAATCCAATATAATCAATTATCATCCAATTATCCTACTTCCAATATAATCAATTATCATCCAATTATCCTACTTCCAATCAGTAGCAAATATTAGAGGGTGTTATCAGCAATGCCATCCAGTTGTATTTATTAGCAACAATCTGCTCATAGAGGCCCAGTTTTTGTTCAGTTGGGACCACTCAATTTCAAACTCATTGATAAAAGAGTTGAATTCCAGAGGTGAGGTGAGAGTGACTACCCTTAACATTGAACAACTTTTGAGGAAGGACCCCAAACAAATTTGACATCTGTGGACATCATGGGGAAATTTCTCCATAGGCTGCAATCATCCCTAAGACAAAGGATGCTTCTAATTATTGGAAACCAACCGTCTCAACTCCAGGACATTGCTGCAGGAGTAGTAGATAGTACAATAGGCCCAATCTTCTATACCTGCTTTGTCAATGACCTTTTTTCTATAATAAGGTCATAAGTGGAATGTCAACTTTTGCTTGTATAGTTTTCAGTTACATTTACTGTTTTATTTACTGTTCCTCAGATAATGAAACAGTCTGTTCACATCAAGAAGATTGGGACAAAATCTAAGTTTAAGTTGATAAGTGACGAGTATCATTCACACCATGCTAGTGGCAGTCAACAGCAATCTCAACAAGCAAGAGTACAGCCACCTCCCCTTGACATCTATTGACATTATCACCATTATTCTGGTCACCATTGGTCAGAACTTAAACTGGAATTGCCACTTAAATACTTCATTTGCAAGAGTAGACTGGGTATTCTGTAGTGGGTAATTCCTGACTTTCCAAAGCCTACCCACTATCAATGAAATGTTTCAGAAGTCTCCATTAGCCTGGATGAGTGCAGCTGGAACAACACTCAAGAACCTCAACACCATCCAAGGCAAACCAGTTGGCTTGATTGCCACACCCTAACTCTTGAACCCTTGTCAATAAAAAAATGTCTCACTTAGTTTTACATTACATCGTTGAAACAGGCCCTTCGGCCCAACAAGTCCACACCGACCCGCAGAAGCGCAACCCACCCATGCCCCTACATTTACCCCTTACCGAACACTACGGGCAATTTAGCATGGCCAATTCACCTGACCTTCACATCTTTGTGACCATGGGAGGAAACCGGAGCACCCGGAGGAAACCCACGTAGACACGGGGAAAGAAAAATCTTTATCACTATCTTAAAAGGAATACCCCGATTCTTAAACTTTATTACCTAGGAATAGTGTCAAGATTAGAGTGGTTTGGAAAAGCACAGCAGGTCAGGCAGTATCCGAAGAGCAGGAAAATTGACATTTCAGGCAATAGCCCTTAATCAGGAATGAGCCTTCCTGATGAAGGGCTTTTGTCCGCAACATCGATTTTCCTTCTCTTCAGATGCTGCCTGACCTGCTGTGCCTTTCCAGTACCACTCTAATCTTGACTGTAATCTCCAGCAAGTGCAGTACCCATTTTTACCCAGTCCTAGTGTCCCAGTGAAAGAAGACAACCTCCTGTCATGCATTCTATCAATCCTCTAGGGTCTTGTAAGTTTCAGTAAGATTACCTCTTGTTATTCTAAGCTCCAAAGTTTAGATCTTCTATGAGCTGCTTGTAATCTAAAATGGTGTAAATGTCCTGTAACTATTCTATGATTTTATGTTGTCACTTGTATCGTAAAAGCATTAGTAGGGAATGATCTAATCATTCCACATTGCATATAAAATGCTCTAATTATTTTTAGGAAAAATAGATGATAACAGTAGTTATCTAATGATTCTCAGGGTTATTCAGGACTGGAAATAGGGAGAATTCAAAGGCCACTGATTAAAGTAGCTCTGTTTTGAGGTCAGGCAGGCAATTGCCCTGACTGTAGGTGTTCACTGATTCTCTTTGTCAATACCACTTAAGGGACAGATACTCCCTAATTTTTACATAATTTGCTTATCACACTATTTCCAATTATTTAAATGGAGAGAGGTTCCAAAAAAGTACAGCACAGAGTGATTTTGTACATGAAACACAAAGGTTTTGCATGCTGTTGCAGCAAGTAATTAAGAAGGCAAATTAAATTTTGGCCATCATCACTAGGACATTGAGTTTAAAAGTTGAAAAAAATTATTACAAGTTTTTGGTAAGGCCCCTTCTGGACTATTATGTACAATTTTGGTTCCTGTATTTAAGAAAGGTTATATTGACATTGGATGTTGTTCAAAAGAGATTCACTAGGATGATCCTGGGATAAAGAGCTAACTTATCAAGAAGTACTTTATAATCACTGTTTAGAGGAATGGGGAGTGGTCTTATTGAAACACGCAAGATTCTGAGAAAGCATGACAGAGTAGATGTTGAGAAGATGTATCTACTAGCGTGTGAATCTTGAACCAGGGAAATATTAGAGAGTATTAGATGTCTACAATTCTCTACCCAGAGAGTTACGGAGGTCAAATCACTGAAAGTATCTAAAGAAGAGACATATATTTTTGAAATATTGGGACTATGAAGACTATGATGAGCTATCATGAAAGAAGAGGTAAGGCTGGGGCAGATCAGCTATGATCTTAAATGGCAGAGCTGGTTTGAGGGGCCAAATGGCCAATCCTACTCCTACTTTTTTGATGATCATTTATCTTTCCAGTTTAATCCTCCCGTTGCCAACTATTTTCTCATCTTGCATCTGTTAAAGAGATGTAATTTCCTTTGGTTAGTTGCCTGGAAATGGGGAGAATTCAAATGCCAGTTCCATTAAGCACAGTAGCTCTGTTTTGAGGTCAGGCAGGCAATTGCCCTGACTATAATTGTTCTCTGATTCTCTTTGTTGATACCACTTTCGGGGCAGATTCTCCCTACGTTTTACATATTTTGCTTATCGGATTATTTTCAGACTATTTCCGAAAACTTCTACAAAATTCCGGTGCCAAGATTTGGATTAAGTTTTAAATGGCTCCTCAAACTTGAGGTCTAGCACATCAGCTGATTTTATGAGTGCAAAGCTGCTATTTTTTAGGGGTTTTTTCATCTTATTACTGCTTTGATTTAGACAACAGTTGTCCTACTTTGTTTGTTAGTAGTAGATTATGCTATTCTAAAAATAAATGAGTTTCTATAACGTATAAAGTGCTTTATGTCAAGTTTTGGATTATTTAGTGCTTAGATTAGATTACTTACAGTGTGGAAACAGGCCCTTCAACTCAACAAGTCCACACCGACCCGCCGATGCACAACCCACCCAGACCCATTCCCCTACATTTACCCCTTCACCTCACACTATGGGCAATTTAGTATAGCCAATTCACCTAACCCGCACATTTTTGGACTGTGGGAGGAAACCAGAGCATCCGGAGGAAACCCGCGCAGACACGGGGAGAATGTGCAAACTCCACACAGTCAGTCACCTGAGGTGGGAATTGAACCCGGGTCTCTGGCACTGTGAGGCAGCAGTGCTCGCCATTGTGCCGCCGTGCTGTATCTGCCTTCCTCATAATTCTTCCTTAATGTTTCCTTCCAAATCTGTCTCTTACTTGAGTCCCCCTGACTTGCTTTTCTGTTTGTATCCAACTGCCTTTCTCTCGCTGTACTAATGACAGATTATTCTCACTGTGTGGTCTGTCTGTTTTGGTCAGGACTAGGAAAAGTGTGCACTATATCTAAGGTTAGTGACACTGAACAAGGTGGAGCATGTTTGGAAGAAGAGTCATTGGTTTATGCATCTAGTGGGCACTTGGGACTGAGCCCTGAGTCCAACATCTTTCGGAATATTTGGGGCCTGTGTCTGGTTTGGCACAGGATTAAGACACAAAATGAGAGCTGAGAAGTGCGGGCAAAGTGTGGGCTGTCTCTGAACTCTTGATGGCTCTGAAATAGGTGAGGTATGGAGTTAATTGCTGAGGAGGTGGTGTTTGAAGCCAAAGGTATAGAAGGAGTTTGGATGATGAAAGAGAGATAGGGAATGGCAATCAGTGGACAGATTGAAAAAGGATCATGGAGGCATGTGGATAGTTGGGGAATTGGGGAAAGGCAGTCATGGGGGTGAAGGACTAGCAGCCCGTGCTGTGTACAGTAATGATTCTGAAGTGGTTAATATTCTTGTTACATTGTCTCCACTCATTCTACTGATGTCACAGACGGTAAGCATGGTGACAGGGAGTTGTGCTTAGCTTTTGGAGGGAGCAGATGTGTCTGTACCAGCTCCCTAAGATACCAGTAATTATTCTTGACCAAAAGTAGTTATGAATAAACCTCTTGTTACTTACGATCAGCACCTCTTTTGTGGATACGCTTTGGTTGTGTATTTTCTACAGTGAACCAACAGACCAAACAATGAGGAACGAGAATCTGTGGCATCAAATTACTTCAACCAGGACCTTACTCAGTAACATATACTGATTGAGGTGGTAAATAAGACAAGATACCAACTGGAAACGTATTGCAGTCAGGATATTGGGACTGTAGAAAATTAGAGCATGAAATAGGCTAAGGAGCATGGGGTTTGCACTTCTGTCAGAGCCACAAGCAACAGCACCATGCTAGTGAGTGGGAGTGGCTCTGAAAAAAAAAAAGCTGTTTATAAAAGGTTATGTGAAATCAAGTGAAAGATTGGGTTGGACTTTTCAATGTGTTTTGGGACTCCAGCAGCAAAACCAAATGGAGTCCTGATTTTGCATTCACTGGCAACCAAACTCCTGGGAAGTTGCTCTGTAATTGGCCCCTATTACTTAGTGTCCTGTTATGGATCATGCACAAGCTATCAATATCAAGAGCCAGTAAGAGGCCAGCAGCTTTAGAGCCTTTTGAGGACCACACATGGGTACAGCTGAGCCAAGCAGAGATCTAATGGATAGCTTAGCTTGGAGGAACAAACCTGTTGAGTGCCAAGGAGAAGGAGAACTGCTTCTGGAGAAACATTTAGCTTGAGTCTGTGGCCTTTCCTACCTATAGCCTTGTCATCAGGCCATTGCCACTCTTAATCTATTTAAGGTTCCCTTGAATTGTGGAGCCATCTTGAATCAGTTTCTAACACATTTTCGTATCTCTCCACCATGGAAATGGGGCCATGGAAATTCAGCCAATTATGTTCATTATTAGATGAATGGAGAAAAAGGGAACAGAAAACTAATTTTCACTGGCAGAAATGGGAAAATGAGGAGGAGGGTTCTTGAATTGAGGGCTGTTTGGGGCAGAATTTCACAGGCCCCCATCAGCCTTCCCACCTGTCATCAGAGGTGGGTAAGGCCTAGGGATCACCCACACCTGTCCAAGTTAAAGCCATTAGTTGTTACTAAGAGCCATTTCCCACCAATTTGCAATTTTGAGTCTGCAGGTTACCCTACTTATGCTTTGGGTGTAAATAAAGGCCTTTCTGCTCAATCCCCCTCAAAGGGTCTCCCTGATCCCACCAACCACTAAGCAGTTCTCTCTCTCTCTCTCTTTCCCCCCACCCCTAGACTTTTCAACCCATCCCCAGCCCCCACTCGATCCGAGGCCATCTATCCAGTCCCCAGGGCAAGAACCCTCCCACCACATAGCTAGCCCTGGAATTCACGGTGCTTAGGTTCAAAGGACTGCATGTAGTCTCAGCTGTGCCCCTGCTCCCAGAAGCACTGCTGACACTTTAGCACTGCCAACTGATCAGATTTGCTGAGGAAGCCTATCTACCAATAAATGCTGTGACTATTGAAATAGAAATTAAAAACTTAGTTTCAAAGGGGATTGGGTAAACTTGAAAATGAGATACATCTTTGGGGGTATTGAGAAATAGGATTATTAGAAACAGCTCTAAACACAGAATGACCTCATCCTGTGTTACATTTTATTGTAGTAGGACCTTTGGCCGTAGCTGGTCATAGTGACAGAAGGCATTGACCAAGGAAGCTGATATTTTTCTGATGCCTCCACCAGCAAGTGGCAATGATGTGGGAGGGCTGCCAGAACAGTTTAATGGACTCTTGCTGACAAATAAAATGTGTCATTGGTGGAGAGAGGGATGGGTGAGGGGTCAGTCAAAGGAATTCCTCAGCCCAGTGAAACTCTCACAGTTGTTCCAAGTATGTGGGATAACTACTTCCATTTATATTATTATTTCTCTTCCTGTTTGTCATGAATTTGTGTCAGTGGAATAAAGAATCCCTGCTTCATGATCTTTGGGCCATCTGTGTGTTCAAAACTCAAATTAAATTATGAAATGAATTCCTTTTCAAGTGAGAGCTCAGAGATTGTTTAAAACAGTGTAGCTGAGCTAAGTTTGGGATTAGCACAGCAGGTTATGATTTTGGGGTGAAATATCATTGGGTTAGAGGAATGCTGTGTTTAGCTACAGGTCAGATATTGGGGCTGTAAGCCTATTACTACTAATTACATGTGGAGTTTCAGTGAATTCTTGAAACGCTGTTAGCTAAGATGAATTGATGAGTTTTACCCTTATTGCTAATAATTAGCAGAGGAAATTGACTTGTGGTTAGTTACAGTTTGAACTAATGTTCATCCCACTTTGATCCACTCTGCAAACTGTTCCCCTACTTTTTGACTCCCCCAGTTTCATTTCTCCTTGTTTTTCCTCATTCTGCAGTAGTGTGTTATTCTCCTTGACTTGATATATGTTCATTCCTCTTCTGCAGTACTGTGTAATTTTCTACTTTGTATGGGCATAATTGTTTAAACATAGATTTTTATCTTATAGTTAATTTTAAAAGGACTCAGATACAGGGATACTGGATTAATATACTTTATTCTATCATGTGACCTCTCCAGATGTGCCTGGCTGAATATCTCATCGACAAGATTTGATTAATAACCATTTACAATGTTATCTCAAACCTGAAGCCTGCAAATACTTCTGCAGCCAGGAGGGCTAGCATGAATCTTTACCTCAGTATAATTAATAAGATATTTAATGTACTCTTAAAACCTCCACTGTACAACTTCTATTGCTTCACTTCTTGGTACAGGTTAAAAATGCAGCAGGTTCTTTTTCTCAACAATAGGGAACAATGATCTCGATGTAATGCTGTCAAACATTGATAGGATGTTTCCTAATTTCTGCTGTGTAGCAATCATAAATAATTGGATATCTGTAGACTGTATGTGTGTACTACGTATACAAAAATATATAAAATACCTAAACCCAGGGTGGTAAGGTGGCTCAGTAGTTAGCCCTGCTGCCTCACAGCACCAGGGACCCAGGTTTGATTCCAGCCTCTAGAGACTGTCTGTGTGGAGTTTGCACACTCTCCCCGTGTCTGCATGGATTTCTTTCGGGTGCTCCGGTTTCCTCCACAATCCAAAGATGTGCAGGTCAGGTGGATTTGCCAAGCTAAATTGCCCATAGTGTTAGGTGCATTAGTTAGAGGGAAACTGGTCTGGGTGGGTTACTCTTCGGCGAGTCGGTGTGGACTTGTTGGGCTGAAGGGTCTGTTTCCACACTATAGGGAACTTAAAAACAAAGCCAAACCGAAAGATAGAAAATACATAATGTTTAGTAATATATTTGTCATCAGGCATACCACTGCACATTCATTAACTTCTGTAAAACTGTTCTTTTAAAATAATAGTTCACCCAATCCAATCCTCACTTAGTGCGTGAAAAGTAGATTCTAGAATCTGTACAGCTGAATATAGACTCTGCACCAAACAATCTCTTTAGTTTGTTCTTGCATGCTATCACTCCACCATCATTCCTCACAAAAATAATAGAAATTGAGGTTTCTGTGCTGTACCATGATTTTTAATAGCACGATGATATCTTGCTTTGGTATTCATTTGTTCTCTATTGGTTGTGAATTCTCTCAAAACCAGCTGGGCACATCTAATAAAAAGTACATTCCTCTGTAATCAGCACCTCAGATAATCGTTTGCATTCTGTGATGTTTGGGAATTGTAGAGTTCTTTTTGAAAACAGGCCAGAATTTACTGTACAACTAATAGTCAGGCTAAGGGCACTCATTGTTATGTTGTTGTTGTTGTTGTTAGTGCAAATTCAAGAGAAACATCACTATCCATGATATGGAAGTCCATCATTAGCTTTTCCTAAAGTAGCATCTCAATGTCAAATTCAGTACTGAATGTATTGAACAGCACTTACATCAACTTGCAGAACGCCATAGAAGTTCAGTGAGTGAGGGCAAGTTTGGTTGTCAGTTGCAAGGATGTCTCCTCAAAGATATGTGAGAATTGATATTAGATTATGACAGAATAAGCAAATTTCACTCAAAAGATTCCACATTGTGTGCCCATTTTCAATTATCGCTTAGTTTAGTAGTGCCTGAGTTTATAGCCATTTGTGTACAGGATAGCATGCAAAATGAGATCCGAATATGAAAAAAGTTCCTTTTGTACCTGCTAATTGGAACTGCAATCATTGTAGTGTTGAATTCACCACAATTACATTTAAAAATTACTGTAGTGATCAAAAACAGATTAATGTTAACTGATATGCATCCATATATTTAAATAGCATAAAATAGAACTGATTTCTGCCAATGAATATTCAGTTAAAGCACAAAGGTTCTCTCCAAGGCTTGACATGACCAAGACCACATACCAGCAAGAATGAGCATTTTCAGCAGAAAAGCTGGAAATTTTCACATTAAGTAAGTAAGTTAGAGATGCTCAAGATTTCAGCTATGATCTTTCAAGTGATGCAACACAACCTCATTCTATTCTTATAGTCCATGAGACAAAAGCAACTGTTTGTAAGGCTACTGGATTTTGGCTAAATGTCAATCTCATTTGTTTTTTGTAGAGGATTTCTCTCAGCAAAGCTCAGTGGTTTTCATGTGCTATCATCCCAAACTTGCCTTATTAAATACCTATCCCGCCCCTACAGGACTCTCCAGTTTAATGTTAATCTGACTCTCCCACTCACTGTTGTTGGAAGAATATGCCACTGGTTGGATATCACAGAACAGACTGGTGTCCTTGTTGGTGGCACCTTCTTTACAACATTGTTGTGTTCTTGGATCACTGCTGATGTTATAAGCTACTTGGGGTGTTTGCACACAGTTTGATAGACAAGGGAATATTGGCACCCTGCTTTGTGGACATAATCTAGATGACCTGGTAGACAGTTGGTACAGCAGAGGGATATCCTGTTCCCCTAGGACCATCAGATCTTGCCAGTCTGGTCTGAGGACCCTACTTAGGTTGAGAGGATTGCCCAGCAATCTAGGAAGAAGTTCAATGGTCTTCTTCATTCCTCCAGGGCAAATGCCTCTTCTTCTTTCTTCTACTTTACACTCACTCTATCTCAGTTACTGCAGACCATGGCTTACATTCTACCACTCTCACTTGCCCATGGAGCACCTTCCCTACCTCTCTCTTATCTACTTGAACGCATCCACAGTTTTAACCCTGCATGCCCACTGCTGCCTTCTCACTTGCTTGGGACACTACATCATCTTTTCCTCACATGCATAGCACTATAGCTATGCCACTCAATATCATCTCACTTAATCCCACCCCTTCCGTCATTACAGAAGAAAATGACCCCAAAGACGAAGGGCCATGATGGGTGGTGGTGTGTCCATCTCGCTCAATCCCTCCTCTTCTCTCATTACAAGAGAAAATGGCCCTCAAGAAACAAATTTATAGTGGGGCATCCAACATTTGGCTACGAGGGTGAATAACTATTAATAGGGACTGTTAGTTGTTAACAATGTGCTATGAGAAGTTTTTAACCATGAGGACAAGCTTGAACAGGCGGAGAAAGCTGGTGTTTGATGGGGACAGTTCAGGCCCTTGTTACAGGAAAAAGTGGAGAACCCTGAGACCATCTTGCTGGGGGATGGACAAGTAAAGGGATTGCATATCCATGGTAAAGAGAAGGCGGCTGGAGCCCAAAAACTGGAAATTGTGAAACTGGCGTAAAATGTCAGAGGAATTGCAGATTTATGTGGGCAAGGACTGAACCAGGGGAGAAAAGACTTAGTCAAGGTGGTAAGAGATGAGTTCTGTGGGGCAGGAGCAGACAGAAACTGTGGGTTTGCCTGGGCAATCCTGTTTATGGATCGAAGCTGGAAGAACAGCGCCTCATTTTCTGCATGTGGACCCTGCAGCCTTCTGGACTCAATGTTGAGTTCAATAACTTTAGGGCGTGTGCTCTCCCATGTCCTTACACCAACCTTGACATACCAGGCCTTGTCATCACATGCTCTGCCATTACACACAACCCATTGTTACCCACTAACAGTCCCCATTAATAGCTATTCATCTTCCTAATCAGATCCTTATCCATTTATTTGACTATCCAATTGTTCTTGTCTCTCTCTGGGCTCTCTCCCTACCTAACATTTATTCCTTACCGTGTCCTTCACCCTATCTTCAGCACAT
The DNA here is from genome assembly GCF_004010195.1 of Chiloscyllium plagiosum. Classification (NCBI taxonomy): domain Eukaryota; kingdom Metazoa; phylum Chordata; class Chondrichthyes; order Orectolobiformes; family Hemiscylliidae; genus Chiloscyllium; species Chiloscyllium plagiosum. The sequence continues at coordinate 50,550,770 of NC_057722.1, read as the reverse complement.
AAACAGATATTTTCCTATCTGCCATCAGTTCTGAGGATCACTAGACCTTGAATATTAATTCTGAATTCTCTCTACAGATGCTGCTAGACCAGCTGAGCTTTTCCAGCAATTTCTGTTTTTGGATCATCCACTTGGTAGTGTTAGCTAAAGGCTATTGTGAATACTTCAGTCTTGTTTTTTGTACTGATGTAGAGACCTCCTCCAACTTTGAGGCTGAGGAGGTTTGTGGAGCGTCCCTCTTCAGTGAGTTCAGAGAATTCACAACTGGATGTAGCAAGAGTGCAGAGCTTGGATGTGAACCATTGGTTGCGGGATTGCTTAGCCATGTCTATCATTTGCCATTTATGCTTCTTGGTATGCTGTTTTATAACTTCACCAGGCTGACGTCTTCTTTTTAGGTGTGCCTTGTGCTACTCCTGGTGTGTCCAAGTGTATTCTTCATTAACTGTGTTGCCAAATTCAAAATGAACACCATCAATAAGTGTGTTGACGTCACCACTGCGGCAGGATAGATATCTAACAGTGACAAGTCAGAATATAGAAAGGAGATAGAGGGCTTGGTGATGTGGTGCAACAACAACAACCTCTCTCTCGTCAGCAAAACTAAAGAACTGATCATTGACTTCAGAAAAAAAGGGATGCCCCATCTATATCAATGGAGCTGAGATTGAGAGGGTGGAAAGCTCCACCCTATGATCGGTATGTCCTTGCTTACCATGATCTGCCTATACTGCTCATAAACAAAGTTTTTCACTGTACTTGGCTACAGGTGACAATTAATGAATCAAATCAAATCAAACCAGGGGTAAAGTGAGGTATATGCTGGGTCATGAGTTTCCTGATTGTGTTGGAGTACAATTCTGTTCAGCTGATGGTCCACATCATCTCAAGGATGCCCATATTAAAGTTGCTAGATCAGTCTGAGGTCTCCCATTTGACATATGATGGTTCTGCAGAACATGATGTAGCATATTCTCAATATAAAGACAAGACTTGTGGTGACCACTCTTACTGATACTGTCACGGACAGATGCATCTCTGGCAGACAGATTTGTGAGGATGAATTTGCATCTTGTTTTGCCTCTCATGCCACAAACCTAGTCCAGCAAACCTTTAGAACTCAACAAGCTCTGTCAACAGTGTTACTGTCAAGCCACTCCTGAAGATGAACATTAAATTTAAAATCATGTAATCCCTATCATGTAGAAAGAGGCCAGTCAGACCATCAAATCTGCACTGACCCTCCAAACATCATAATACCCAGACCACACAACCCCTCATTGCAACACCCCTCCCCCCTACCAATCCAACCTCACGTTGGCTAATCCACCTAGCCTGCACATCCCTGGACACTTTGGGGCAATTTTGTATGTCCAATCACCTAACTTGCACATCTTTGGACTGTGCGAGGAAACCAGAGCACCCAGAGAAACCCATACAGACACAGGAGAATGTCAGGGCTCCAAGGGCAAGTCCCTCCCTCCTGATTGTGTATGACTGTCAGCTGGTGGGGTGGGATGTATTCAGAGTTGGTTATGGAGTTGTGTGGGACATTTTATAATGAGTATGGTTCCATGAGTATGACTGTGTCAGGATATTATTTGTTGAGTCAGTGAGAGAGCTCTCAATTTCAGCACTGAACCCCAGATATTACAAAGAAGGGCTTTGCAGGATTGACATTTCTTTATTTTCTGTTGTCATTTCCAGTGTCAGGGCCAATATGTGAAACGATATTGGGTTTATTTCTTTTGTTTTGAAGCGTTTTAGCAAATGAATTTCAGAAAGCATGTAAGAGTCAATTGCATTGCTGATAGTCTGGAGTCCCTGTGGGCTGCAAGGACAACAGCTTCCCTTCCATAAAACAGGGCACAGTGGCCAAGCAAGAAGACATTGGTCTCGTAAACTAGAAATTGTGGGTTTGAAATCTGCCCATGCCTAGAAGCACATTGATTGCACGTTTCGGAGCTGAAGTGGCTACTATTGGCCTTTTGGACCCTGACCCTTTCTTAGAGGGAAGACGCTACTAGGTAGCAGTGATCACAGTATGACTGAGTTTCCCGTTTACTTTGACAGAGGAAAGATTGGATCTAAGAAAAGCAGTTCAAACCTGGGGCAGCACAGTGGGTTAGTGGTTAGCACTGCAGCATCACAGTGCCAGGGACCTGCGTTTGATTCCAGCCTTGGGTGACTGCCTGTGTGGAGTTTGTGTGTTCTCTCTGTGTCTGCATGGGCTTCCTCTAGGTGCTCCAGTTTCATCCTACAATCCAAAGATGTACAGGTTAGGTGAATTGGCCATGCTAAATTGTCCACAGTGTTCAGGCATGTGTAGGTTAGGTGCATTAGTTAAATGTAGGGGAATGGGTCTGGGTGGGTTATTCTTTGGAGGGTCGATGTGGACTTATTGGGCCAAATAGCCTGTTTCCACACTGTAGGTTTTCTATGAAAAGGGGATGTTGGCGAACCAGACTAATTTTAATGACCATCGGCAATAGTTACATAGTCACCGTTGGATTTTTTTTCTTGAATTCAAATTTCACCGTCTATTATGGTGAAACCCAGGTCCCCGGAACATTACTTGTATCTCTGGATTACTAGTTCAGTGACAGTATCATCAGACATCAACTCCCTCTTTCTGGCCCCACTGCAAATGAACTGAGTCATAATTAGTATTTCTGGTTTCATTGTTATCCAGTTAGTTTCACTGGAAAGTTCCCTTTTGGAGATCAGATAACTGAACTTGAAAAACTGACTGCTCTTATTTCAGAGCTACATAGAATTACATTAGCAAATCTCTTCTACCTCTTTATGTCCTTAAATTGTTGTGCCAATAATTGGACACGGACCTTCAACTGGCTATATTCACTCTTGATATAAGGTTAGCATAATCTCCTGGCTTTTGTACTCTGTGTCTGTATTTAAAAGGCCCAGTGGAGATGATGGCTTAGTGGAATTATTGCTGGACTATTAATCCAGAAACTCAACTAATGTTCTGGGGATCCATGTTTGAATTCTGGCACAAAATATCACAGAATCTGGAATTAAATATCTACTGATGACCATGAAACCATTGATGATCGTTGGAAAAATTTATCTGATGTCCTTCAGTGAAAGAAATCTGCCATCCTCACCTGTTCTGACCTACATGTGACTTCAGGTCCACAGAAATGTGGTTGACTCTCAGCTGTCTTCTTGAAATGGCCTCTCAGTTGTATCAATCGCGACACCAGAAAAGACAATGGCAGAAACAGACCTGTCAACCCTGCAAAGTCCTCCTCAATAACATCAGGGGGCTAGTGCCAAAGTTGGGAGAGCTGTTTCATAGCAACAGCCTGAATTAGTCATACTCACGGAATCATATCTTACAGACAATGTCCCAGAAACCACCATCACCATCCCAGGAAATGTCCTGTCCCAGTGGTAGGACAGACCAGCGGAGGTGGGGGCACTGTGGTATACAGACAGGAGGGAGCTGTGCTGGGAGTCCTCAATATTAACTCCAGAGCCCATGAGCTCTCATGGTTTTAGATTAAACATGGGCAAGCAAACCTCCTGCCCCTGTCCTCCCTTGGCTGATGAATCAGTACTCCATGTTGAACAATGTTTGGAGGAAGCACCGATGGTGACAAGGGCACAAAATGTGCTGTGGATGGGGTATTTCAATGTCCACCATCAAAGGTGACTCAGTAGCAGCACTACTGATCAAGTTGCTTGGGTCCTAAAGGATGTAGCTGCTAGACTGGATGTGCAGCAAGTGGTGAGGGAACCAATAAGAGAGAAAAACATAATTGGTTTCATGCTCATCAATCTGCCAGCTACAGATGCATCTGTCCATGACAGTATTGGTAAGAGTGACCACCATTCAGTCCTTGTGGAGATGAAGTCCTGACTTCACATTGAAAATACCATCCATCATGGTTTCATCATGTGTGTGGCACTATCACTGTGCTATAAGGGACAGACTTTGCACAGGTCTAGCAACTCAAGACTGGGCAACCATTAAGCACTGTGGGCCATCAACATTAGCACAATTGTTTTCTAGCACAATCTGTAATCTTATAACCTGGCACATCCCCCACTCAACCATTACCATCAAGCCAAGGGATTAACTTTGATTCAATGGAGAGTGGAGGAGGGCATGCCAGGCATAGCTAAAAATAAACGGACAGTGCATTCCAAATCTACAGCCATTTCCATCTAGAAAGCCAAGGACAACAGATACATGGAAACGCCACCTCCAAGCCACTAGAATTCCCTCCCTTACGGCATTGTGGGTTAACTTACAGAACGTGGACTGCACCAGTTCTAGAAAGCTTCTCACTACCGTCTTCTTCAGGGCAAATATGCATGGGCAATAAATGCTGTCTAATCAGTGATGTCCACGCCCCATGAGTTTATAAAAAAATTCTATATGAGACAGCTCACTACCAGCTTCTTGATGGAAATTAGGAATGGGCAACAAATGTTGGCTGAGCCAGCAATGTTCACATCCTTCGAATGAACTTTTAAAAATCTTTATTAACCTTCTTCTTCAAAGGTTTTTTTGCACAGATACCCCAGGTCTCCCTTTTTTAAAATCCCATTAAAATTATATCATATAGCACATTTTGTTTCACATCATTCTTCCTACCAAAATGTTTCCACTCATATATTCTGCATTGAATTTCATCTGCCATATGTCTCCCTATTCCACCTCATGAAGTCTATTACGATATTCTTCACTGATTACTGCACTTCCAAGTTTTACTCTATCCTCCTGTTCTATGTGTTAGCAAAAGCTAACTGCTTTTGTGAAGGGTTCTGCTTGTTGCCAATGTAGCCACTGGGTAGTACAGAAACAGACTTGCTCAGAAAGAGCTCAACTTGGTGGCATACAAGGAGTGAAGTGGTTAGCAGCGATGGAGGGAAAGCGAGCAGGGGCCAGCACTATAGGGGCAGTTGGTGATGCAGATGCAGAGGTGGCAGAGGTCCAGAGATATGCAGGTTAGGTGGATTAGTCATGCAAAATGCAAAATTACAGTTAACTGCTACAGCCAAACAATTTCTGTTCGAGTAGGCTTTTTAACTAGCTTGGAATCATACAGTCAGAAAGTCACATGTCTAATAATCTTAATTATGACTTAAGAAAAACCGTGGGCAGCACGGTGTAATGTGGGCGGCACAGTGGCACAGTGGTTAGCACTGCTGCCTCACAGCGCCAGAGACCTGGGTTCAATTCCCGCCTCAGGCAACTGACTGTGTGGAGTTTGCATGTTCTCCCCGTGTCTGCGTGGGTTTCCTCCGGGTGCTCCGGTTTCCTCCCACAGACCAAAAATGTGCAGGTTAGGTGAATTGGCCATGCTAAATTGCCCGTAGTGTTAGGTGAAGGGGTAAATGTAGGGGGAGTGGGTCTGGGTGGATTGCGCTTTGGCGGGTCGGTGTGGGCTTGTTGGGCCGAAGGGCCTGTTTCCACACTGTAAATAATCTAATCTAATCTAATGAGAAAAACTTACCAGAGCTATTTTACCTCTAAAATTTTGCAAGTTAGCGCTTGTTTCACATTGAATTCAATCCTTGTCATCTCCAGTTTGTACTCATTGTCTCATTGAAAGGTCAACAATCTGAAAGCAAGAACTGAATTTAACCCAAGTGATGGTCCTTACCTTTCAGAACAACAGCCAGTGAGAGGCCAGTGCTGTTTCATTTGAGTAAGGTCTACTTCCCAGGCAAGTCCATAAAAGATCACTTCTGGGCCTTTCACGGAATCAAGGACGACAGATGCACAAATCCGGCGCACTTTGCACTCGCAACCAATCAGAAGCTGGCAGTTCCTCAGTGCCATTGGTGTTGCCCACAAAACATTAGTAACAGTCTGCAATGTACCCACTAGAGGCCCAGAAGTCCTAAGGGACTGAGGCCACAAATGAGTGAGAGTAGGCTGAGGTAGCAGTGAGCACCACTGATTGGAGAGCTGCAGGGGAAGTTAGAAGAAATGTAAGAAGGATGATTCTGAGCAGCACTGATCAATCAACCCTTCTAAGGCAGGTCCCTTGATAATAAGAGACCCTCTCTCTTCCCAGAGACACTTAAACAAACTCAATTTGAAACAGGGGAACTAAAACCTTTCTGTCCAGTCTTAATCAAGGTTTGGACAGGAAGGCAGTGAAGTCCCCATGCTGCACCATCCAAACAAATTAAACCCTCCTTGGTTCACCCCAGGCAGACCATTAAAGTTTGCCCATTGATATGTTCTCTCCACAGATGCTAACTAAACCTGCTGAATATCTCCTGTGTTTTCTGCTTTTGGTACATTTCATTAGCTGGTTGGGGAGATTAGGTTCAGATTAAATGCATGAGAATATAGAACACATTTGCTCTGTAGGAATACCTGCAGGAGCTGAATCATGTTGTTTGCTAATTGGTCAACTCAGTGTGCTGTAATGTGATGATTTTTCTCTATAATTAATTTTTTGTGACACATGAAAAGACACCTGTGTTCTGCTTACAATAAACCAGCTGTCATTGTTGAAGCTCTTCTTTCTTGAAGTTAATCAGAAACTAATCAGTTCAAAGCAAGCAGAAGTTCTCAGTTTCAGTTGTGAAGGAAAAGCAAGCTAATAATATATTTTGCAAGAAAATGTATCAAATGAAGGGAAATGTCAATATTTTTGTATTTGCCATTGAGGGCATGTTGTGCTGGTGGAATCTTTTCATTAGACCATTCAATATCAGTGCTCAGCATTGTCCTTCAGGTCTTGTAATGTCTTTTTTTTAAACAGGACTGTAACATTCTCTGTTTCGGATAACAAGGTGAATAAGCAAAAAAAGAAGTCTGCAGACAGCTTCTTTCAATGTCTATTTAAGTGTAGTAGTAGAACAGACTTGTTTTTACTTGATTATTCCAATAGCGTGACTTTGATCTTCAATAATGCATGCGGGAATACAAAGGGGCAGGAAATATTTTGCAAGCCATCTTTTAAAGATATGTCATTCAGGATCTGTTATGAATGAAAATGGTCAACTGATATCAAAATATCACCTTCAGAAAAGAGAAGAGATAATCTTTTTATCTATGTTGGGCCTCAGATTTAGCACCAAATTTTACAACGTAAGCTGATTGATGTTGATCCAATATGTTTCAGAGAACTTGCTGATAGGAAAGATAAGTGTAAAACCACAGATGGCTTACTTTCATTCATTGTCTGTAGTTATGTTGTTTTCAATAGTTACTTATAAAATGTTTGGAGTTATATTTTAATTCAATCATTAACTCACTAATCGATGATGCCATAGAATCCCTACAGTATGGAAGCAGGCTATTCGACCTATCGAGTCTGCACTGACCCGCCAAACAGCATTCCACCCAGACCCAGCCCCCAACCTATCCCTGAAATCCTATATTTCCTACAGCTAATCCACCTAACCTGCACAAATTTGGACTGTGGGAGGAAACTGGAGCATCCGGAGGAAACCTACACAGAATGTACAAACTCCAGTTGTCTGAATGTGGAGTTGAACCCACGTCTCTGGCACTTAGACAGCAGTGTTAACTACTGAGCCACCATACCACACCTATTGTATGTGTTGCTCGATAGAGTATACTGTCACATTCAAATTCAAATGTATTACAGTCTGAGAACTAGCTGTTAAAATCTCACAGATTCTTAGTTTCTTTGTTAATTCTTTGTAACTTGGCAGTGATATACTTATGATGTCACAATAAGGAATTGTTTGTACAGTGCCCTTTTTTTTCAGACCAGCAGCTGTGCTTTGTAATTACAGTGTTCATATTTTGATATCTGTAATGCTTTTTGACTGTGCAACCTAAGGCCAAGGATGTGCAGTTAAGAAATGATAATAAGAAAGAAAATGAAATAGAAATATTAGAAACTAAAATTAACATTGAAAATGCACAAACTGCTCAGCATTTGAAAGATTTTTTAAAAAGTTTTCCATGGTAACCTTCATCAGAGACTTTTTTGGGTGAGTCACATTATTGGGTTCCTTCACTAAGTCCTGCCAGTCAATCTGAAAGAAAGAAAGAGTTGCACTTTTATAACATCCTTCATAACATCAGGATATCTCAAAGTGGTTTACAGCTAATGCAATATTTCTGAAGTATAATCACTGTAAGAATGAAGAAAACATTTAAACAATAACATCTTTCAAATGTTGACTGATGAGCATTTTTAATACAGTCAGTTCTTCTATAGTGCGATAGTTGCCTTCTTGTGCAATAGAAATATCGTGCTTTAAAAACAGCATTTAAAGTGTTGCTGCTGTAATCATGTTACAGCCAACACACATTTTGGAAGTTCATGCTTTAGAAACAGCGTCCCCAATTCATCAATCGCATTAGAGCGAATTCGCATTGACAAAACACGCGTTATAACAGAGTGACCTGTGCTTTGAGGTATTTGTGTAGGGTTAATGTAATAAGCTATCTAAGAGTATCTGCAAAACTTTCTTTCCCACAAAGTTTCTGAAAGTTAAAGCTGACAATGGTGCACCAACAGAATTCAAGGTATCAGGTCCTTTGGCAACAAGGACAACAAATAGGGTATCTCCTTAACTAATGATGTTTAATGTTTAGGAAATCAAACAGCAGTTGGTTGATATAGAGAGTGTGGTGGAATTAAATGGGGTGGTGACTTTCATGTAAGTGTACAAAAAGAGAAATGAAGAAAATGAAAAAAAAGATTGAATTAAGAAGATAAGAATGAGAGGAATGAAAATTTTTAACAGGTTTAAAATATTGACATTTTAAATTGGTCTAAAAATGAATAACCTGGAAGAATGTGTCTTCACATTTATAATTGAAACATGGAATCATGCACTCCTAAAACAAACCAATTGATCCATTGTGTCTGGCAGTCTTTGAAAGAGTTATCAAATTCATCCCATTCTCCTGCACATTTCCCATGACCCAGCAAAATTTTCCACTTCAAGTCCCTTTTAAAAGTTATTATTGAATTTGCTTCCATCAATTGTTCAGGTATCTTATTGCTTATCATCATACCTTACTATATAAGATGTGTGTTCCTCACATTTCATCTGGTTCTTTGACCATTTACCTCAAATTTGAAGACTCTGGTTACTGAACATTCTGTTCATGAGAACAGTTTATCATTATACCATCAAAAGCGCTCATTTTTTAAATTTATGTAATTCAACAAATTTTGAACACCTTGCTCTTGATGTTCTCTTCTCGAACAGAACAATTCCAATTTCTGTAGTATTTTTCACGTAATTGAACTTTTCCATCATTAGTACCTTTCCTTTTTCATCCAATGTATCTGTTCCCATTGTCATAGTCATAGAGTTGTATAGCATCGAAATAGACTGTTTGGTCCAACTTGTAAACAGAAGAGCCTTGAGAAAAGTTGATGAGCAGGGGGATCTGGGAATTCAGGCCCATTTTACCCTGAAGGTCGCTGCACAGGTGGATAGAGTGGTCAAGAAGGCATATGGTATGCTTGCCTTCATCAGATAGGGTAATGAGTATAAGATCTGGCAGGTAATGTTAAAATTGTGCAAGACTTTGTTTCAGCCACATTTAAAATACTGTGTACAGTTCTGGTTGCCACATTACCAAAAGAATGTGGACACTTTGGAGAGGGTGCAGAGAAAGTTTACGAGGATGTTGCCTGTTTGGAAGGTGCTAGCTATGAAGAGAGATTGAGTAGGTTAGAATTGTTTTCATTAGAAAAAAGGAGATTGAGGGGCGACCTGATTAAGGTCTACAAAATCATGAAGGGTATAGACAGGGTGGATAGAGATAAGCTTTTTCCCAGAGTGAGGGATTTAATAACGAGAGGTCACGCTTTCAAGGTGAGAAGTTTAAGGGGGATACACGCAGAAAGTACTTTATACAGAGGGTGGTAGGTCCCTGGAATGCATTGCCAGCAGAGGTAGTAGAGGCAGGCATGGTAGATTCATTTATAGTGCGTCTAGACAGATGCATGAGCAGGTGGGGAGCAGAGGGATACAGATCCTTAGGAATTGGGCGATAGGTTCAGACAGTGGATTTGGATTGGCTCAGGCTTGGAGGGCCGAGGGGCCTGTTCCTGGGCTGTAAATTTTCTTTGTTCTTCTTCTTCTTTGTCCATGCTGACGAGATATCCTAAACTAATCTAGTCCTGTTTGCCAGAATTTGGCCTATGTCCCTCTAAACCTTTCCTCTTCATGTATCCATCCAGATGCCTTTTAAATGTTGTAACTATACCAGCCTCTGCCACTTCCTCTTGCAATTCATTCCACACACTCACCATCTTCTGTATGAAAAAAGTTGCCCCTTAGGTCACCTCTCACCTTAAATCTATGTCCTCCAGTTTCAGTTTCCCCTACCCTAAGAAAAAGATGACTATTCACCATACCAATGCCCCTAATGATTTCATACACATGTAAGGTCAACCCCGAGCCTCTGACACGCCAGGGAAAATATCCCCAGCCTATTCAGCCTCTCTCTATAGCTCAAACACTCCAACCCCAGCAATATGCTTGTAAATCTTTTCTGCACCCTTACAAGTTTAATATCTTCCTCATCCTTCTAGATGGTATGGTCATATGTTTAGAAGGCCCTAAGGAATGTGAGTGAATTTCTCCAGTGCATTTTGTATCATCTGCCTGTTAATTCATGTTTCATTTACATTGAATTAAGAATTGCGATGAAGTAAAAGTTTCTAAAAGTGAAATTTTGATGGTAATTACTTTTTTGGTAGTCGTTTGATTATTTTGGTTTTTGGTTCCTCCATAGAAGTCATAACAAATGTAATAATTCTTTGTCTGTTAATTGTTTTCTTCTGACCTGTGGATTTGAAAATATGTGGAGTGTAATTGAATATAAATGATCATAATTCTATTACTTTCAAAATAGTTATGGTAAAAGGATAAGCCTTCCATAAAAGTTAAAGGTTTAATTGGAGTGAGGCAAATTTTAATAACATGAGACAAGAACTTTTAAAAATTGATTGGAGTAGACTGTTCACAGGTAAAATGAGGAGAAAGTGAGGTCTGCAGATGCTGGAGATCAAAGTTGAAACTTTATTGCTGGAACGGCAGCATCCAGGGAACAGGAGATTCGACGTTTCGGGCACAGGCCCTTCTTCAGGAATGAATGAAGAAGGGCCATTCATTCCTGAAGAAGGGCCTGTGCCCGAAACGTCGAATCTCCTGTTCCCTGGATGCTGCCTGACCTGCTGTGCTGTTCCAGCAATAAAGTTTCAACACAGGTAAAATGATGCCTGACAAGTGGGAGGTTTTCATGAGTGTGATGATGAGAGTTCAGATGCTTATGTTCCTGTTCGAGTGAATGGAAAGGCTGGTAAGATTAAGGAACAATGGATGAATAATGATATTGAGGTTCAAGTCAAGAATAGAAGAGAATCTTATTTTAGATATAGGCAACTTGGTTCAATTAAATCTCTTAATCAATACAAAGAGTGTAGGGGCATTCATAAGAAAAAAAATCAGGAAGGCAAAGAGGGGATATGAGAAAGCATTGGCAGATAAGGTTAAAGATAATCCAAAGAGATTCTACAAATACATTAAGAGCAAGAGGGTAACTAAAGAGAGGGTAGGAATCTTTAAAGATCAAGGAGGCCATCTTTGTGTTGAACCCCAGGAGATACTAAATGAATATATCACATCCGTTTTACTGTGGAGAAAGAAATAGAGTCTAGAGAATGCAGAGAATTCTGATAAATTTTAATGTTTAAAAAACAGTTTACATTACAGAAGAGGAAGTTTGGGAGGTCTTAGAGAATATAAATATCTGGGACCTGATCTAATGTATTCCAGAACATTCTGGGATGTAAGGGAGGAAATTACGAGACCCCTTGCAGAAATATTTGCATCACCTGTAACTATGGGTGAGGTGCCTGATAACTGGAGGGTGGCAAATGTCATACCTTGGTTTAAGAAAGGTTCCAAGGAGAAACAAGGAACTATAGATCTGTGAGTCTGACTTCAGTTGTGGTCTCAAATTGTTGTAGATGATTATAAAAGATAGGATTTATGGACATTTAGAGAGGCAAAAATTGATTAAGGACACTCAGCATGGTTTTGTGCATAGAAAACCATGTCTCACAAACTTGATTGAGTTTTTTGAAAAGTTACCAAAAAGATCAATGAGGGCAGAGCAATTGATGTTTTTTACTTGGACTTTAGAAAAGCCTTTGACAAGGTTCCATGTGGTAGACTAATTAGTAAAGTTAGTTCACATGGGATTCAGGGTGAGCTTGCCAATTCGATACGTAATTGGCTTAACGGCAAGAGGCAGAGAGTGGTAGTGGAGGGTTGCGTTTTGGACTGGAACACAGTCACGAACAGTATTCCACAGGTTCTGGGTCCTCTTTTGTTTGTAATTTATATAAATGATTTAGGTGAGAATATGCAAGGCTGGTTAGTAAGTTTACAGATGGCTCCAAAATTGTTGGCATGGTGACAATGAAGATGGTTTTCTGGAATTATAAAAGGATCTTAATCAAATGAGTCAATGGGCTAAAAGATGGCTGGTGGAATTCAATCTGGATAAATGTGAGACATCACATTTTAGTACAACAATCAGGGGTCGGGCTAATATACATAATAGTAGGGCCCTAGGTAGCACTGTAGAACAGAGGGACCTAAAAGTGCAGATACATAATTCTTTGAAGTTTGCGTCACATAAAGACAGAGTGGTTAAAAAGGTGTTTAGCATGCTTGCCTTCATTGCTCCATTCTTTTGAGTTAAGGTGTTGGGAAATCATGTTAAGGTTGTAGAGCCCAGTGAGAAGAAGGCTATTGTTAAGCCAGAGAGATTCTGAAGGGACTTCCCAGGACATTGCCGGGTATGGAAGGGGTTGAGTTTATAAAGAAAGGCTGGATAGGCTGGGACATCTTTCACTGGAGTCGTGGAGGTTGAGAGATTACTTTAAAGAAGTTTACAGTATATAAGAATGAGGTAGACAGATAGAGTTAATGGTAGTTGTCTTTTCCCTAGGATGGGAATTTAAAGACTAGGGAGCACATTTTAAGGTGAGAGGAGAAGGATTTTAAAAGTTATGAGGGGCAAATCTTTTACGCAGAGAGTGTGGAATGAACTTCCTGAGGAAGAGGTGGATATGGATACAATTACAACATTTAAAAGACATTTGGATAAGTACATGAATAGGATGAGTTTGGAGGGATATGGACCAGGAGCAGGCAGGTGGTAAGAGTTTAGTTTGGCATGAACTAGTTGGTCTGAAAGGTCTGTTTCCACGCCGTATGACTATGATTCTATAAGTGAGAAATACAGTAAGTACAAATATTGTAGTATATTATGTAAAAAGGCAAAGGTAGCCTGGGACAAATCTTATCCCTAATACAGTAAGGGCCAATTTCCAACAATAGACCTTTAGAGTGTGGAAACATATTTGATATTAAACAAGTGTTATCAAATATTTTGTTATTTGTTAATGAATTGTAACTCAAAAACATATTTGCTCCTATTTACATTTCACTCATTTGTGATGGTATTATAATAACCTTGCATTATGTAGATAGCCAAAGCAGCAATAACTGATGAAGGAAAAGCATTGTAGTTACTAAACCCATCTTCTAATATGCTGACTAGCCTGCTCTGTAATTTTTAACACTTTTTTTGGTTACAAGAATGATGTGTAATGATAACACTTGAGGTCACTAATTGTTAAAGAATTATACGTTGTGTTACAAGTCATTTTGCAAAGTGTAGAATCTATAAGACCTGGCTATAGTAAATATCTTTCTTCAATTTGACAATCAGTTCAAAATGTACTGTTCTGAATTTATCTGACTGGAATAGTCATCGAACACTAATCTCCAAGCTTCTTTGTGATGCTGTATCACACATAGTGCATTTATGGAATACTACTTCATAAACTTCTTTTGTTGAAATCTGAAGTGCCAAGATCAGGAAAAGATTCTGAGCTGTCAAATGTGAACTTACAAATTAGAAGCAGGAGTAAGCTACGAGTTGATCGAACCCGCTCTGCCTATCAGAAAGATCATGATTGATCTGATAACTCCACTTTTCTGCCTGGCCTCAAAAATCTTTTACCTCTTTGCTTATCAAGAATCTATCTAACTCTACCTTAAAGATATCCAAGGTCTTTGATTCTAACACCTTCTGAGGAAAAGAGTTCCAAAGATTCATGACTCTCACTTCTTATCTCTGCCTTAAGTATTTATTTTGAAATAGTGACCCCAGTTCTTGATTCTCCCACAAATACATTAAAATGACATCTAGGAATCACTACCTTGTTGTTGTTACTGTTCTGCAAGTTTGTTTAGAAGTTCTGAAAGATCTATTTTTGTCAACTGATAAAATTAGTATCAATGGGCTGAGTATTATATTTTGTTTGGCCAAGTGCAAGTCGTGTTGAGTGTTTTGGAGGATTTCTCGCCATGAGGCCTAACCGGTTTTCTTGACAAATCCTACCAAATTCACCTCAGAAACTATCTACCCCACCCCATGCCAAGCCTCATGACTAATCCTAGCCCCACCTTACTACAGGTTGTTCCTGGAACAATTCATTACTCTCCAGATATCCACCAAAAGGACCATTATGCCTCCACAGTCCTTAAAGGTCCATTGTGTACCTGGACAAGCACTGTCAGTCAGAGCCACCTGCAGGGTTCCCGACATATGCCCTGAATCTGGCAGAAAAGGGAAAATTGGCAGTTTGTGTGCTGGGACCTGGAGTGCTGGGGAATGGGGTTGTATTGAGCCAGGCCATCCTCCTCCCCCAGGACTAGTGTTGGAGGCCATGACACCAGACCATGCTACCTTGGCATGGTTTTAGTAGTTTTAACCATCTGGAGAAGTGTACAATAGGAAGATTAATGACCTTCTTCACTCCACCTGCATAAGTGCCACCAATTTTCTTCCAATTTTTCACACTCACTCTATCTCTGCTAATGTAACCACCTCCAACCAAGGCTCATGCTCCACCACTCTTAACATTGCCTGCAACATCTTCCCCACGTCTAACCAAACTAAACCCTGAGTTACCATTTCAAAATGTTTCTGATACACCTAAAGCCATCTTCCCACCACTCACTTCCAATCGGACCCACAACCCCACTTCATACTGATAGTTCCTAACTCGTTTTGGAACTTGACATTAACCCCCCACAGCCCCTTCAACTACCCAGTCCTGAAATTCCCCCAACTGAAACCCAAGCCTCTCCTTCCAACTCCACGTGGACACTCGAAAACATTCCCCTGCAACTGACACTCCATCCTCATCATGCTCAACATCTCACCCTGGACCTGACATCACCCAACCCAACCTGACCTCCAACCTTTTATTCCAACCTCTACACTGATAGCAGACATTCCTCCCATACCTGACAATCCCCTATTTCTATTCCCTCAACACCAAATCTTTGTTAACACTACTCTGCTCAATTCCTCCCTATACTCAATCTAATCCAAATGCCATCCCCCTCCCTAACTGCCTAGTCATGCTCTGATAGTGTCCAACACCTTGCAACCTACCCTAAACTCTTATCTACTGACTTACTTCCCATCCACATGCCACCCATTCCTTTCTATTTAAAGTCCAGCTGTGCATTAGGTCAAGCATTGCCAGCCAGGAATATCCCTCCACAGTGCTCTTAGTGGGAGGCCAATGAAAAACAAAAGCTTCTGAGGGTACATAGATGATTCAGGTGTTATTTCATTGCAAATGGCAGCCTGTATTTGTAGATGTATTTCTATCACTTATCAATTATAATCTGGTCAACTGTAATTGTAACTGCAGCAACAAAATGAAGTTACACATGTTCCCTGCTTTTAGCATCATACCACCTTAGAACTGAATCTGAAGACATGCTACTCTTTCCCTCTTGCCCAGCTTGTCATTGTTTAATGTTGGAGCATTGCATGTTAGAAAGCCTTTAACTATTATATAACATTAACTATTATATAACAATAACCAATCTAAACCAAAAAAAGCCAAAAAAAACTTTGCATTTTCTTCAGGGAACAAATAAGGGCCACTTGCCTTTCAAACAACAATCAATTCCAAACGGATGATGACTTCAGCCTACTCACATTGTTGGAAATGGATACCAGTTTTGTCAATCTGGTTTGTTGCACCCAATGCTGCACCACCCTATAATGGCAAGGGTGATGTTCCTCTTCCTCAATGTCCTCATCTTCCTCCTTGGAAACTGCAGCAACTCTCCCACCTCTTTATCACATTCCCTTATTTGCCTGCTCCAGGTGTGCAAAGCACAACATGCTGGATTAGGATACTATGTCTGGACTGTACCTCAAAGCTCTCACAGACATCAGAACCTCATCTTCAGGAGCCTGTTGTCTGCTCCACCATGGCCTTGACCAAATTGTGGGTTGCATTACATCTATGCTTGATCTGATCAGGCTGCTGCATCATGGAATCATATGCCATGGTTGTGAGGTTTACTCTATTTTTCTGTAACCATCTTTGTAAGGCATTAACCCGATTGATTGAAACCATTTCCTATTGATGAAGTTTGCTTAATTTGATACGGTGCTCTTTACATAAGACATTTGCAATCTATTGTGCCCTGTGAATGGGGTAGTCAACTATGTTGACAAAGATGACTGCCTGTGCAGCGGTACTGACCCCATCAAAGGAAAACAAGATGAAGCAATGTGGACTGGCACAAATTGGAGGGTAGCAGCATTGATATACTAATAGGTAAAGGATTGTAAGATCCCATGCCGATGCCCAGCGGATCATTAGAAGCAGCCAACTGCATAAACTTTCAGCTCATGTTTCACCATGATGGCCCCCGGATAGTAAACTGAAACCTACCTTAATCTTTATTGTTCTAATTCTGAATGTCAAAGATCAACAATTGTTAAGTCTGTTCATGACTACATTTCTGAATTTTATGTGCTCAAAATACTATTATTGAGATTCTACGTTCTCTCTTTGATGCTGCCTATTTTCCTTAAGCTATTTTGCTAAATGACAAAAAGCTAACTGAAAGAAATTGAAGCTGAAAGCATGCAAACAGATAGCGTGGTTCATGGAGCCAAGACTAGATTCCAAATTCAATTTGACATCGGTTTTGAATCCTAACTGACTTTCAGAAAAAATCAGCAGTGCAATGAAGTGTCAATATTTGGCTTTTTAACAAGACTTAGCCCCACTGCTAATTTAAGTTTTAAAAAAATTTAAATTCTTCCTTCTACTTCACAAGTTTCATTCACACTTTATACGAATTCCCTAAATATTCTGAAATAATTAATAGTGTGTTTAGACCTTTCATCAAGTGTTTTGAAAGCCTGTGTAAAGCTGCTGCAGACTGTTGAAAAATCCCATGGTGGAAAGTAGGAAGTGTGTGTGGTATTTCACTCTTAGTGGAGAGGATGTTTGACATCTCAGCTTCTGAAGAGTTTTTTTTTCTGTCTTCAAATTCAGTACAAGTGTCAGTTTATTTCTTTGCCCTGTGGGCCATACACCTTGATGAATTATATCACAAAATATAATGAGAGCTTTTAATTTAATCAGCAGCTTTTAATTTTAATCAGCAGATGAAAATTGAATTGAGATTTTGAAAAAGGTAGGTGTAAGCATCAAATCTGATGTATAAGTCACAAAATAATGTATTTGCTTGTCAGAGCAGTCTTTGTTCTTCCCCTGAAAGTACAAAGTCATGTCTTATGAAGATTTTAGCTGTTTTTACTTGGTGGCCTGCATTAAATTTCCAATCCTTGATATCTCTGTCTAATTTAATTGATATTTTTTTTTATTTTTGAGTGTCTACAGAACAAGAATGTGTTATTTTTTTAAATATTGGAATTAGACATGATATGTTTTGTAAGATGCCACACATGAAATGCAGTTCTACACACACAATTATGTTAAGGAAAATAAATCAAAAAAGGTAGCGTGAACATTTATTTTATTACATAGGATATATGGCACAGAAACAAACCATTGCACTCAATTAGTCCATTTCTGGCAGTTATGCTCCACACAATTGCTTTCTTTCCTCATTTAAATCTAGCATTGCACCTCTCCATTCCCTTCACCATCACATGTTTATCCAGCTTCCCCTCAACTACATCTATTCTATTCTCTTAACCAACCCCCTTTGGCAGTGAGTACCACATTCTGAACATTCTCAAGATTAGGAATTTTCTTTTGTATACCCCTTGAAACCTGGGTTATTATCTTATACTGAGGAAGCATTTCCTGTATCCAGTTCATCAAAGCCTTTCATAATTCTAAGGCTACAAATAGACATCACGAAGCTTTCTTATTTCAACAGCAAAGAGGTTCACCTGGCAATCCTTTCCTCACTTAGGTACTCATGCATTTCTGATATTATTCTTATATACCTTCTCTGTGCTCTCTCCAGTGTCTCTTTTTCCCTTTTCATAATACACACACCAGTCTGACTGTGGTCTAAACAGGTTTTGATCTAGGTTTATCATTTCTTCCATACTTAACTATTCTATTCATGGAATCTTAGAGTCACACAACATAGGAACAGACCTTTCCATCCAACTCATCCACGACAACCAGACACCACAATCTGACCTAATCCAATTTATCAGCATTTGTCCCATATTCCTTTAAACCCTCCTATTAATATACCCATCCAGATACCCACCCACTTCCTCTGAGCTTGCTCTATTCATGCACTACATGAAAAGATTACATCTCAGGCCATTTTTAAATCTTTCCCCTGTCACTTTAAATCTACGCCTTCTAGTTTTGGACTCCCTATCCTAGGAAATAAACCTTGTCTATTTACCCTATCCATGCTCCTCACAATTTTTAAAACCTCTATAAGGTCACCCCTCAGCCTCCAGAGCTCCAGGGAAAAAAGCCCCAGACTATTCAGCCTCTGCCTATAACTTAAACCCTCTAATCCCAGCAATATCCTTTCTACAGCCTCTCTATAACAATACCCTTCCTAGAGAAACAATACTCGTCTTACAAAAGAATTGTAAGCAGTATTCCAAAAGTGCTCTCAGCTATGCCCTGTACAGCTGCAATATCCAACTCCTATATTCAATGTTCTGACTAATGAAGGCAAGCATGCCAAATGCCTTCTTCACCACCCTGTCTATCTGTGACTCCACTTTTAAGGAACTATGCACCTAGGTCTCTTTGTTAGCAATACTCCCCAGAGGCCTACCATTAATTGTATAAGTTCTGCCCAGTTTTCCTTACTAAAATGCAACACCTCACATTTATCTAAATTAAACTCTATCTGCCATTCATTGGCCCATCTGATCAAGGTCCCTAGCTTTTCCTACAGCCTTCCTTAAATAATGGCATCACATTAGCTAACCTGCAGTCTTCCAGCATCTGACCCATTGCTGTTGATGATGCAATATCTCAGCAAGGGGCCCAGCAATCTCTTCCATAGCTCGCACAAAGTTCTGAAAAACTCCCAATCAGGTCCAAGGGACTGATCTACCTTTATGTGTATAAAGACCTCTAGCACCTCCTCTTCTGTAACATGAACTCTTTTCAAGACATTGGAGAAAGTGAGTACTGCAGATGCTGGAGAATCAGAGTTGAAAAGGCTGGCACTGGAAACACATAGCAGGTCAGGAATCATCCAAGAAGCAGGAGAGTCGGCATTTTGAGTATGTTTTGGGCATGAGTCCTTCATCACTCCTTACTCTTTTCAAGCCATCACTATTTATTTCCTCAGTTTCTTTGTTCTTCTCCACAGTAGGTACTGACGCAAAACATTTGCTTATTATCTCACCGATCTTCTATGGTCCCACACATTTTCTTTGAAAATAAAGCCTAGAGCTTGCCTTGCTAATTTAATGGCCTTGCTAACCAATGGCACAACTATTAGTTCCAGCCTCACAGGAGTGTTACAAAACAAAATAATACACTAAGCCACATAGATCAGATAACGGAGAACTTGTTCAATGAGGTGTGTTTTTCAGTGTCATAGAGTCATGCAGCATGGAAACCGACCCTTCGGTCCAACTCGTCCATGCCAAAAATAGTCCCAAACTAAACTACTCCCACTTGCCTGCTCCTGGCACATATCCCTCCTATTAATATAGTTACCCAAATGTCTTTTAAATGTTGTAATTGTGCCCACATCCACCACTCAGGAAGGTCATTCCATATGGGAACCATCCTCTATGTAAAAAAAAAACTGTCCTTTATATCTTTTTTAAATCTCTCTCCTCTCACCTTAAAAATGTGCCCCCTAGTCTTGAAATCCCCCCATCCTTGGGAAAAGACACCTACCATTAACCCTATCTATACCCCTCATGATTTTGTACACTTCTATAAGGTTACCTCTCAACCTCTAGCCTGTTTTTCTCGGCCACATCCTGATAAATCTTTTCCAAATTGTCTCCAATTTAATAATATCTTTCCTATAGCAGGGCAGCCAGAACTGCACACAGTACTCCAGAACAGGCCTCATTAATTTCCTGTACAACCTTAACATGATGTCCCAATTCCTATACTCACAGGTCTGAGCAATGAAGGCAAGCGTGCTAAATGCCTTCTTAACCATGTTGTCTACCTGTGATGCAAATTTCAAAGAATTAAGTACCTGTACCCCTAGGTGTCTCTGTTTTATAACACTACCCAGGGCCCTACCATTAATTGTATTAAGTCCTATCCTTGTTTGTTTTACCAAAATATATTACCTCACTTTTATCCAAATTAATCTTCGTCTACCATTCCTCAGCCCATTGACCCAGTTGATCAAGATCTCTATGTAAACTTAGGTAACATTCTTCACTAGCCATTGTACCACCAATGTTTGTATCATTTGCAAATTTACTAATCATTTCTCCTATAGTCTCATCTGAATCATTCATATAAATGACAAACAAAAGTGGACCCAGTACCGATCCTTGTGGAACACTGCTAGTTGCAAGCCTCCAGTCTGAAAAACAACCCTCCATCACCACGCTCTATCTCCCACCGTCAAAAATTTTGCAACCAATTGGCGAGCTCACCCAAAATCCCATGTGACCTAACTTTACTAATTAGTCTACCATATGGAACCTTTTCAAAGACTTTACTAAAGTCCATGTAAAGAATGTCCAACGCTCTGCCCTCATCAATGTTTTTGGTTACTTCCTCAAAAAACTCAATCAAGTTTGTGAGACACATCTTCCCTCGCACAAAACCATGCTAACTATCTCTAATCAGTCCTTGCCTTTCCAAATGCATGTAAATCCTATCTTTCAGAATCACCTCCAACAACTTACCTACCACCAATGTCAAGCTATAGGTCTATAATTCACTTATGTGACGTGGGTATCACTGGTTGGCCAGTATTTATTGCCTGTCTCCAACTGCATTTGTACTGAGAGGATTGCTAGACCATTGCTGTGGCCCTGGAGCTACATGTGGACCAGACCAGTTGAGGATGGCAGATTTATTTTCCTGAAGGACATGAGTAAGCCAAATGAGAAATGCGAGTGCTAGAAAAGTGTTAAAGTGCATTTTAAAAAGTCAGATATTGCTGGGAAAAGCTCAGATAGGTTTGGCAGCTTCTGTGAAGAGAAAACAGAGTTAATGTTTCAGGACCAGTGACCTTTCTTCACCGAAGAAAAGGTGTACTGTACATGCTCAAGAAAGATGGGGAGAGGGAGGGAGTAAATGATAGGTGGAGATGGAATCCAGAGAGAGAAAAATACAGAAAAAAGACTGGATAAAGATCATCCTGGGAAAAAGAATAGCTGCTAATGGCGACAATTAGTGGCTGGTAATGGGTTGTTTATGGTAACAGTCATGTGATGAGAAATAAGATAAAGACTGTAGATGCTGGAAATGTGTGGAGGTTGGGGTAAGATCATTGGAGAAGGTGCTCAGGCTCTAAAATTATTGAATTTGACGCTAAGTACAGAGGGTTGCAGGGTTCCCAAGCAGAAAATGAGGTGTTTTTCTTCCAGTTTGCACTGAGCTTTTCTGGAGCACTGTAGCAAGACCAAGTCAGAGATGTTAACCAAGGAACATGGTGGTGTGTTGAAATGGTGCAGAGGCCCATCATGTGCCAGAGATTTAACACCTTATAGTCTCATTTACTTCCTCAAATATTACTTTTGCAAATAGTAATTTATTTCAGTTCCACACTCTCATCAGACCTTTGGATATTTCTAATTATTTCAGTGAGATTTTTAAAATGTCTTTTTAAGTGAGGATAGACTTAAAGTACTAAATAAGCATCTCTGCCAATTCTTTACTTCCTATTGGAAATTCTCCTGTCTTTGCTACTAATGGATCGGCATTAACCCAAACCTTTTTATGTCCAATGGAAGCTTTTACAATCCATTTTTAATGTTTCTTGTTATTCTACTTTCATATTCTATTCTCTTTCTTTAAGCAATTTCTTGGTCCTCTTCAGGTGACTTCTAAAATTCTCCAATGTTCCAGCTTACAATCTGCCTCCTTCTATCTAATCCTATTTTTAACTTCTTTAGTTATACATTGGTCTCCCACTTTCCTGTTGGGTAATTTTTCCTTAAAGTAATGTATTTGAGAACAAAGCACTCATTCTTCAAATGCTGGGTTCCTATTAGTCTTCTCATGATGGACCCTCTGGGTGAGTTTACTTGCAGGTTGTAAGGACAAAAGATGATCAGTGGGGGCATGGGTTGGTATGACTTAGTGTACAAGTGGCCTGTGGAAATGAGTAAGAGTTCATGAGTTGGTAACAGCAAGAAGAGTACTGTGGAAAACATGATGGCCTGGGGTGTAGTAGAGTGATCTAGCATGAAGGGTATGGGGTCCTGGGTAAGTGAAAGGACAACATGAAATACCATGGTTTGGCATAGATAGGGCATGAGGGTGTGGGGTTAATGAGGAGTTGCGAAGAGTGACTGTTACAGGACTTAACTATTTTTATTTTCAAAGAGACGAAACACTGAAATGGGCTTCGTAAGCTGCCTACTCAGTACTGAGCAGTCCCTGGGCCTGTCTATTGCATTACTTCTGAGGGCATTATCCATCCACCCTTCCCCAACCACCACCCCCCATTCCGAATAAAACCTGCCCAATTGTAAATTAGACCATTCAAGGAAGCTTCTCTCAAATTGTATTTGGGGAATTGGAAATTTTCTCAACTTTGCATACTGTCCTAAGTGTGAAAATTCAGTCAAACAACTCAAGGTAGGGTGGTTCTATAACTGCCTCCTGCTCAGTTTACATAATAATGAAAGTTTCATTTTGCCACAACAACACATGGAAGTCAGAAATATTCTGTGAGTTGCAAAGAATGTCAGAAAATATCTCTATAAATTAAAGATCCCAAGATTGGTAGACATTGAATTACTTCTAGACATTCTTGTCAGCAAACTGAGAGGAGTGTCATAGTCTTGTGACAGCTTTAGAGCAAGTTATTTCTCTCATTGGCTGTGCTGTGGAGATACTTATTAGCCAGTTGAACATTGAGGTATGCCTTTTCAACAAAAGATGGTGTAAATAGCAAGATTTTAGATAAATCTAATCTGGACATTCACGGCCACTTTGAAATGACAGTGATCTCAGTATCCTTGTCAGGGTTAATATTTCGTACAACATGATAAAATCTGGAAGTCAACACTGCAAATGGAATAAATCTATGGTGAAACAGAATATTAAATTGTTTGTCAAGAATTAGGTTGATTTAGGTATACCAGTAAATAGCTAGTCTAGTGTAAATTCATATTGCTCATTTAAAAAGAATGCAAAATAATAACAAACAATGCATTTTCAGTATTCTGTTATTGTTTAAGCAATATGTACAGGGTGGTGCAATTTTTCATTTAATACTGCAGTTTTTATTTTTATCAAGCTCTTTAGCTGAAAGATCTGTTCTTTAGAACCATAGAACCATATAAATGATACAGCACAGAAGGAGGCCATTCAGCCGATCTTGTCCATGCTGACCAAAGACACCCAGATGTCCTTTGCAATCTTCTGCACATGGCCCATAGCCTCGCAGCTTATAGCACTTAATGTGCACATCCAGATACTTTTCAAACGAGTATAGGGTGTCTTCCTTGATCACTAACTCAGGCAGTGTGTTCCAAACACCCACTACCTTCTGCATAAAAAAGTTGTTTGTCACATCCTCTCTGATCTTGCTGTACTTAGCTTTAATTTATTAACTCTGGTTGTTGAACTCTGGGCCAAGAGAAACAGGTTCCTCCTATTTATTCTGCTCTATTTCTATCCCTCACAATTTTGTATACCTCAATTATGTCACCTTCAGCCTTGATTGTTCCAAGGAAAATAATCCCAACCTCTCAAAACTCTCCTCATACTTACAATTAGAAAGACAACAGCAAATATTAAAAACTTTAAAAAAGATAATTATTCTTCATTTTTTGGACTTTTAGTAGGATTATATGTCTGAAATTGTGGTAATGGTGTTCTAATGATCTTATTCTTGATCATTTGGCTTGAATTCAGTTCCTTGCAGACAAACGTGAGGACTGCAGATGCTGGAGATTAGAGTCGAGAGTGTGGTGCTGGAAAAGCACAGCAGGTCAGGCAGCAATCGAGGAACAGGAAAATCGATGTTTCGGGCAAAAGGCCCATTCCTGATGAAGGGCTTTTGCCCGAAATGTCGATTTTCCTGCTCCTTGGATGCTGCCTGACCTACTGTGCTTTTCCAGCACTGCACTCTTGATTTCAGTTCCTTGCAATCAATGGGAAAGATAACAAACTGAATTCCTGTTCCGGTTGCCGAAGGATTTTTCTTACTGGCTTACAGGATCAGGAGTGGTCTTCAATTTTCACAAATCCACATGAAGGCAGAGTTTAGAACTTGAAAATCAATTATTCTTTATATTCTATTTATTAAGTATTTGATCTCCAAATATCTAATTGCATTATCATGGTCACACTAGTAAGTAAGATCAAGGAACAATGGCTAGGTTCCTCTTGCTAACTTTGGGATAATTGATTGTATTGAATTACAGAGAAAAAAGCTAAATAAATACGTTACTTCACCAATTTTGCTAAGAGGGAGATTTCTTGTTCTCAAGCCTGAGAAAAGTGATCATTTCAAACTTCTAATGGTCTGTGAAGTCAATATTTGCTGACAAAAAATCTGCTTCATTATATTAACCACCTGCAGAATAAAATCTTCAGTACTACTTTGTATGTCAACCCCTTAATCAGATAGAATGTTAAATAAATTGATTTTTTCATGGATTATTTTTAAATATATTTTTATTAAAAAATAGATTTTTAAAAATATTACAACTAATACAAAACAATACGATTCAAAACAATAAAAAAGAAAGAACATAAAAAATTGTAAAAAGTATAGAAAAATATATATATTTAAAAACTCCAATGAAATACTTAACTAAGTAAATAATAACCAATGACAAACTAATAAATCATAAAAACTCCACTCAGCCAATCAAAACATTAACTCTCAACTATCGAGAGAATTAGTTTTGACATATTCATACATTCACAGCTCCCCCTCTCTGGATATTGGACTCACAAAGCACAATCGTTACTGCTGTATAAAAGCCTTTATTAGTGTGGCAGATAAATCTGTGTCCAGGTATTCAAAAAAGGGCCGCCATGTCTTATAGAAATTCTCAGTCATGTGGTGTACCATACTTGTGAGAAAATCTAAGGGGGTATGCTCCATAACAATCTTCCGCCAACCTGATAGCCCCTGGGGATTTTCGGATACCCAACCGAACAAGATATTCTTTGTTGCCCAGAAAGTGAGGATGTTGAAAAGGTTTTTCTTATGCACATCTACAGGGAACACACTGGGCAGGCCAAGAAGAAGAGAGATTGGGTCCTTCTCCACCCTTACACCCAAAATCCATTCCATTGCACCCGCCACAGTGCTTCAGAATGTTTGAAGCCTCCCATAGGACAAGAGACAATGGGTAAGAGTGCCCGTATCAACCTTGCACTTGGGACATGTTGAAGATACCCCTGATTTAAATTTTGACAAATGATCCGGAACCAAGTGGACCCTGTGGAGAAGATTCAACTGTAAAACATGGGTCCTATTGCAAATTAATATCCTGCTTGCATTTTCCTAAATATCTTCCCATGCCTCTGAGGAGACCTCAACACCTGGCTCTGTCTCCCACACCCTGCAAAGTCGATTGAACTCATCTGAGGGGCGCCCCTCCCAATTGATGATATAATGTGCTGACAGAAAGTGTACTCTTAGCACTGAGCATCCTCCTCCCCATGTTGGATTTGTAGGGCTCAGTTAGAAGTGTAGTCATTTTTTGAATAAAATCCCTAACGAGAAAAATGAGAAAGGTCCCTGTTAGATAGCTCATTCTTCCATGCTAATTGTAAAAGGACATCATTAATCATTATGTCTCCCTCAAATAAATTGCCCATGCAAGACACACACCTAGCTGTCCAATGTTTAATCCTGAATCTATCACTCCTGGTTGAAAACGCAGCATACCCACTGTAGGTGGAAGAGAAGACATTTTGCCAAAATTGCCTTCACTCTGCCGAATTGCCCTCCATGTTTTAACAGTATTGATAACTATTGGGTTATGGCAATATTCCCTAACTGTCCTCATTTTGTCCAAGAACAGCAAGTTAGTAAGGGGCACCCTGCCTGAGAGGTTTCAATATCTAACCATATTGAAAGAAGGTCCCCACAAGCCCAATCACTCACATAAGATAAAAGTGAGCTTAGTTGATAGTTTTTAATGTCCGGGAGCTCGACTCCACCCAGCCTGTGAGGCAGTTGCAGTTTAGCTAATTTAATAAGAGGCCGCTTACGATGCCAAATAAAAGAGCTGAACCAGCTGTTCAGTGCCCTGAACATTTGCTTATCAAAAATCGGGGGAGCATCCGTATAGGGTACAACAAACAGGGGAAGAATATTCATCTTAATAAGCACTATCTGACCTAACCATGAGACCGGAAGCACTTCCCATCTTTGAAGGTCTCGTTTAATTTTGTCGAATAACTGAACAAAATTAGCTTTGAACAACTGATCAAGAACTGATCAATACACAAACCCCCCACCCCCCCCACCCCCGTGACCACTTAAATGGGAATCAATATTCACCCTCAAGACCTAGCACCTTCGTAAGACCCCCATAGGCATAGCCTCTGATTTTGCAAAATTAATCTTGTACCCCAAAAAGATGTCAAACATCTTTTTTATCAGCGAGGTACCAAAACTGCTGGATTTGACAAAAAAAATGAAGACAGTGTCCACTTACATTGAAATCTTATGTAATTTTGACTCCACTGCTGGAGCCGATATATTAGGATCCCTACAAATGGCCTCCGCCAATGGTTTAAACACCAATGTAAAAAGCAATGGCGAAAGGGGATAGCCCTGCTGACTGCCCATGTTAAAATTGCTGGATCATACCCCATTTGTGATGACCACAGTGAGAGGGTCACTGCAGAGAACCTTTACCCGTCTTATAAAGGCTTCACCCAAACCAAATTGCTCTAGAGGATAAAAAAGGTATGGCCACTAAACTCGGTCAAACGCCTTCTCTGAATCTAGAGAAATCACCAATCCCTGTATTCACTATTGTTGACACGCTTGAATTATATTAGGCAGCCTCCTAATATTATTGGAACTTACAGAATACTGACAGGCCTGGATGGATAGGATGTGGAGAAAATGTTTCCACTCGTAGGGAAGTCTAGTATGCAATCCTAACATTATTGGAGGATCTGCGGTTCTTTATGAAGCCCATCCTGTCTTCTTTTACAATAGAAGGTAACACAGTCTCCAGGCTTAATACAAGAGTCTTAGAGAGGATTTTGAAGTCCACATTTGAGATTGAAATGGGACTTTCCTTTTTTAAGAATAAACAAAATATTGGCCTCTCTCAGGAGACGGCCATGACTGTATGAGTCATTAAACATGTTGAGCATCGGGTCTGACAATATGTTTATAAATTCCTCATAGAATTCTCTGGGAAGTCCATCAGGACCGGGCACCTTTCACTCTGAAGCTGCTTCACAACCTCCTGCCCCTCTTGCTCTGATAAGGGGGCTTTGAGAAAAAACTCATGTTCGGGGGGGGGTCATGCCTGGGACTCCAAATCCTTGAAAAAGGACTACATCTTGGCCCAAACCCCTCAAAACCCTCAGATTGGTATAGCTTAGAATAAAATCTCTGGAATGCCACATTAATCTTTTTGGAGTCACATGTTAGGTTCCCAGACCCTTTCCTAATCAACATAATGGCTTGAGGGTCCCTCCTTTTCCTGGCAAGATATGCTAGGTACTTGCCTGACTTGTCACCATGCTCATATAACCTTTGTTTTGTGAAAGAAAGCTCCTTCTTTGCTGATTGCATGAGCATGGAATTCAATGCAGACTGTAGCATCGTAATCCTCTGTAGCTTAGCCAACGAGGGTCTGTCAAAGTAAGCCTTCTCGGCTGCCTTCAGCTGTGCATCAAGGAGACGTTGCCGTTCACCCTTCTGCCTCTTCCTCCTGTCAGAGTAGGAGATAACTAACCCCCGATTAGGCTTTGGCAGTTTCCCAGTTTGAGGGGATGGGCCAGAGGGCAATAAACATTTAAAATACCATATTCTTCCCTGTTTATCAGGGATTTGAGAATTACAAATCTCCGGTGTGTGTCTTTAACCAGTCTCTTAACTTAAATGGGAGATTCCTCCCAACCAATATAGCCACTCCCCTACTTCTGGTATTAAAAGATGGAAAATAAACTCAATCAAAGCCATTCTGCTGTAGTTTCAAATGCTCCCTATCGTTGACCAAGCTACAGAGGATTACGGCGCTACGGTTTGCATTGAATCCATGCTCACACAGACAGAAAAGAAGGAGCTTACTTTCACAAAACAAAGGTTATATGAGCATGGTGACAAGCCAGGCAAGTACCTAGCATATCTTGCCAGGAAAAGGAGGGACCCACAAGCCATTACATTGATTATTTGTCTCCTGTAACAAAGCAATATTCACTTCTTCCTTTATTAGACTCAAAAGTACTTTCTTCCTCTTAGTTGGTGAGTGACTCCCCTTGATGTTCCAGTTACACTATTTAATCAAGTCATTAGCTATAACTTCAGTAACATTTAACAAAATTGTACAACATACAACAAAAACCAAACCAATATATAAAGCTTCAATGGTGTTCAATAGAGGAAATCACCCCCTGCCAAAAGGGGGCAGCTACACATCCCAATTCCCCATCCTGCTACCAATCCTGCATCCAGGCAATTAAATACCTGAACCAGGCATAAACTGCCCGTAAGTCGACATCTAGCCATTCCAACCATTTTTCCCTCCTCCTAGCTAGAGCCGCAACACAAACACAGGCAGAAAAGAAAGAAAATAAACCATGGGATAGCAATGTGAATAAAGAAATGTTAAAAAAAGTTAGGTACCCCACCCGTCCTTTGGTATAACTTAACTTAGAAATTGAAAGTACACAGTTCAACCGCCACCAAACATAGTTTAAACCAGATTATTACCAATAAAAAAGATAGGAAAAGAAAGCCCCAACTGGACTTCCTCTTTTTTTTAAGAGAAAAAATAAAGACATACCCAAACAACATTACTATTTGTACGTACTAAATTGTTCAGATTAAGTTAATTTGTCCACAAGGTCTCTTGCCTTCTTCAACATGTCAAAGAGATGTACAGATCCATCTAAGGTGATCCGAAGCACCGCCAGATACCTCAGCAATTACTGGATCCTAAGTTCCCTCAGACTTCTCTTGACACCGTCATAGGATTTTCTTTTCTAGATCACCGCTGCCAAAAAGTCCTGGAAGAACATGATCTTAGAGCCCTCGTAAACTAAGGCCTTCGGATCCTTCCCTGGATTCTGGAAGTTTCCACAATTCTGTCCTTATCTCCATAATGATGAAACTGCATCAAGAGGGGACATTGATCCAAACATGACGTCCACGCCATGACCCGGTGAGCCCTCTTAATCTTCAAGCCTCTCATTCCAGCCTCCAAATTAAGGAACTTTGGCAACCAGTCCTCAATAAATTCCATTGACCACTCACCTTCCTTACCCTCTGGAAGACCAACGATCCAAATATTTTGTCTCCTTCCCCTGTTCTCGAGGTCATCAACTTGGTCAAGCAAATTACGGACCTGCATCTCCAGGGCTTGAATCCTATCCTTGGAAGAACTGGTATCAGCTTCCACCACTGTGTTCTACCTCATCCGTCCTTTTCTCCAGGTCTCTCAGCTGCTGTTGATGCTTCTGCAACATGATAGAGATCGGCGCCAGCTTCTCCTCTTTCTGCTTACCCAACATCTCGCAAGATTTCGCGAGCTCCTTCACCAGGGTCTGGTAAGAAATTAAGTCCGAGGATCCTGCAGGTTGGGCCGCGGGCCTGGCCTTGGATGCTCCTCCTCCCTCATCGGCATCCCTGGGTGGCGAAAACCAAGATAAGTTGATTTTTTAACAGTTTTGTGGGACGCCACGACTTTCCAGATTTCCAGGATATCACGGTGATCTGAGTAGGGCGGGTTAAAAGTTCATCATGCTTGCGCTGTATTGGGGAGCTCTGCAACACGATCTTCCTCGATTGCCACCATCTTGGATTCCTCCTTTCATGGATCCTTAAATGAAAGATTTTCTTCTGAAGATGAAGTGATCCAAGTACTTAAGGGTTGTGAAATTTGCAGTCCACTATCGTTATACAACAGAACAAAATGTTGGTGAAGAAAAAGATAAGAAAATATGTTGCCAGTTTCTCAGGTATGCAATCTATGCACTGAAAGTAGACAATATGGTTATAGTGAATTAAAGTTTTAATAAAGACTGTAAGGTAAATATATATTCTTGGAACTGGTATTTAAGCTATTTAGACTAAGCTATTTAGACTAAGCTTTTCTTTTTTTTCTGAAATGCTATAAAATCTGCCATCCCTACATTTGCAGTTATCAACACAAGTGACAAATGTCTACCATATAATTTATGTTGCTATTCAGAAGTATATATACATATATATCTTTATAGTTCTAATACATGTCATCCATGACCCATTTCTTTTAATGACAGATTAACTGTTATTTGCTGCAGCAGGACAACAAATGATATCAACCATTACTTGGACCTTGCCCTCTTGTGACATTTAGCATCGTAAGTTGCTGAAAGTACAAGTTAGTGTTCTTGATGACTGGAAATTCAAGAACTAAGGGTTACAGTCTAAGAATAAGAGGTCATTTAGAACTGAGATGAGAAAAAATTGCTTCACACACACAGTGATAAGCCTAAAAATCACACAACACCAGGTTATAGTCCAACAGGTTTAATTGGAAGCACACTAGCTTTCGGAGCGACGCTCCTTGCACAATCACCTGATGAAGGAGCGTCACTCCAAAAGCTAGTGTGCTTCCAATTAAACCTGTTAGACTATAACCTGGTGTTGTGTGATTTTTAACTTTGTACACCCCAGTCCAACACCGGCATCTCCGAATAGTGATTAGCCTGTAAGAGTCTCTGCCACAGAAAGCAGTTTAGATAACATTGAATGTTTTCAAGTAGGTAGATATAGTTCAAAGGGTAAGTGAAGATAGAGGGAACAGGGTACTGAGTTCGATGATCAGCTATGATCATATTGAATGTTGGAGCAGGTTCAAGGGGCGGAATGGTCTCCTGCTCCTCCAATTTTCTGTTTTTCTATTATTGCAAGGGTCAAAGGACATCTGTGACATGAATGAACAGAGCAAATTATGGATCTCCTTGACCCTGCTACATTTGTAATGGGTTAATTTTTCAAGGTTAGAGAGGTTGCTAATGCACATGAATCACATCCTTTCAATTTTGATTGAATTTTGACTGAAATAGACTAGAGTTTGATTTCTATGATAAGTTTAGTTTGTGTCTATCATGCAGGTATAGCAACTTCATATTATTCAATGCATTTTAATGGTGAGCATGTTACTTACAGTAGATTAATGGCACATTAAGTTAATCAGCACAACTTGGACACCTGAATTTGTGAAAATATATGCATACATAATGGCGAGCACTATTATTCCTTTTGTTTTGATGGTATGTTTGCCCCATTGTGTAACACGAACCTTGGCATGTTTTCTGAAGCAATATTGAGGCAGTAAACCTAATAATTAAGAAACATTTTGAGAAGCATAACCGGTATTACAGTTGTAAATGTGCACAGAAATATGTGAAATACAATTTGCTGTTTTTCTGAGCTTGTATATGGTATTGCACTCCAAACAGTTCAATGTTGACATAGAATAATTAGGTAAAATGGAATATTTTGAAGTTTTAAAGTGGATTTCTTTGAAATGTTATTTTTGTATGGGATCACAATAGCATTATAGAGAACTGCTCTTCATTTTTATTTTTAAATACAAATTAAGAATGAGCAGTCCATTCATTTTTGATCATTGGAATTTGGCTGTATTGGAAAGTATTTCATTAGCCATAAAGTACTTTATGATGTCCTATATTGTTCAAGGCACTATATAAATGCAAGCCATTTTTTTTTCTTTATAGAAGAAACTGTTATCATGATGCCCTCATTGCACGAAATAACTTTATACGAAGGGTTGCTGTTTGATTTGCTGTTAAGAGAAGACTTATATTTTCCACAAAGTAGCATATTGATTGCTTCTGATCAATTTTGATGAAATAAAATTTCTTATTAAAAATCTATCACCTGTGGTTTCATTCTAAAGAAGTTTGATAAAATTACTGCCCTCGGAGCCTTTGGGATTTTAGATATTTGTCAAATTATGTGAATAAAGAAACATGGAAGTGAGACAGAAGATTTTGTGGCTAAGTAAAAATCTGCAATTAAAAGCTAAAGAAATTAATTCACAGAGAGATAAATGTGTGAGTTTTATTTGAACTGAATCAAATTAAAGAAAAGAATGTGGTTTAACCAAAGACTTTTTTTCATTCTGTTGTGACTGATTCACGATAAGTCTATGATGCAGTCAGCCCAGATGCAACACTTAGCCAGTTCACGTTGAGGGTAATTTTAACTGATCCACCTGGTGGAAGACCAACAGATTGAATCTCATGCCTGTTTTACAGCTGGCTCAATTTTTACTTTTCATTGATGTCAATGGAAAGTACTTATGGGCAGAGTGTGAAACAGATGCTGATGCAATCCTCTGAGTTTCCTGCTGGGTGGTTTAGGTTAAAATTAATCCCGTGTTTCAGAATTGACCTTGTGAAGAGATTGAAAAACAGATTAATCTAAACCAGTAGTTTAAACATAGTGCAAAATAAATTAAAGTTAATGGACTCTGTGATTTTGTTAAATGCATACATTTATAAAAGCTTGTGAAAAAATGTTTTAGAATTTGTTTCTACGACTATTTTCATGTATATCTCTTTGCAGTTCTGCAACTACCATGTTCCTTCATGAATATACAATTTGAAGCCTCCCTCGAATCTTTTTCTGGCTTTGATGTGAAATATTGAAAACCTATCATCTTAATTCTAGGTGAAGATTACAGCTCAGGTGGTCATTCTGAAGTAAACTGTTGTTATTTGTAACTCAAACTGCTATTTTGGTTACATTATCTGCTATGTTCTTTCACATGATTCATAGTCATCAACTCTCTAGAGAGTATTATCAAGGCTTCCTATCAAAGTCTCAACAGACAAGTACAAAATACTCTGCTCCCAGAGGATCTGACGGGAAGCAGCAGCCCTGTGCTACTTTTACAGATTGCTGTAGGGTGCTTTTTTAGCTCAAATTGGAGATACGTTTACAAGCAGCTGTGAATCTAAAGTTTCAGATCTATTTTGCACTCCTTTAAAATCCACGACAGTGGAATATTGTCTGATTGTATCTAAGCATAAATGAACCTAATGTTTCTATTGTGGATCCTAGACAAACTGATACTTTAACAGATCACTGTACTAAATGACTGTAGTGTCTTCTTGTGGGAAAATACTATGAGAATTTTGTAATGAACTGGTTTGCTTGTTTTTCCAGATTGGTGCAAAGAAATCTGCAAGTTGTACATTAAGCTTAGTGGTTTAATAGTTAACACTTACAATAATGTGCACAACTAATTAACTGGTACATTATTATAAATGCAGTTAATATGTTTGTTCCTGAAGCACCTGGTATTACTTATAGAATAGTGCTTTTGGTGCTTGCTGTGAACACATTTGTCTGGTAAATCCTGTGAGAACATTGTCTGAAAACTTAGAGAAGTAAGTGATAAATTTTCTTTGTTCAAAACATACAAAAAGTAAATTATTCCTTTATAGGGTAAGTGCAGACATGTCAAGCCAAGTGATTTAATCAAACTTTGAGAATTATTAATAGAGAGTGCACCGCAGCAAACTCAAGTTATTAATATAGTTCTAAATTGTAGTTTTAAAGTGATAGGTTTAACTTTTTTATTCTGTACTATTGTCTTTCTGTCAGTAGGTGTCACTAGGAGTGTTCACCACACATTTCAATAAGTATTTCACATGCTGATTTCCTTCCTTCAGTAACTTTTTTTACTATTTAATTATCTTGTCTTTGTTTTGGAGAATCTTTTTAATTTTGCTGTTAGTTTTTTTTTTATTTGTCATTATTTACTGTTTTGACAATTGTACGTGTGATTGATATCTTAATTTTTCCTTGATGTCATACACTGAAAGATATTCATTATTATTAGGCAGTGAGCTGGTCAACTGATGTTCAGTCATGAACACACAGATTATTGACATGCTTTGATAACACTGGCATTCTCACGAAAATAAACCAGAGTTAATTTTTCAGGTCCCAATTTTTCATCATAGCATAAACCAAAAATATTCACACTCTCACCTTTTTTTGCAGATGCTGTCAGATCTACTGAGTATTTCCAGCTTTTCTACTTTATTTCAGACTTCCTGTACCAACAGTATTTTGTTTTTGTATCATTCTCGTGATTCTGCTATTGGAGGTCAGTAAACTCTGTTGGCTCGATAGCAAGAGTGTGTTGCAGAATAATTCCAATTTTCATACTCACTGTAGTAACTCATAGAAGCCTCATGTTGTAAAACCATCCTATCTCCTTCTATCAGAGAATAGTGCTTATGGTTTCTTATGAACTAAGGCTAATTTACAGTTATCATAAGTCTGTCTCTATGCAGTGATCTATTATTGTTGACTGACTTGTTTGCTAAGATATTTGACTGAACTGTGGTTAGTGCCACAGTTAGATGCCATAGCAAAGCCCATAATTTGTAAAACCTTGTATGGGGGGAGGGAGAAATGGTGGCTCGTGATTAGCACTGCTGCCTCACAGTACCAAGGTTTGATTCCAGCCTTAGGTGACTGTGTAGAACTTGTATGTTCTCTTTGTTTCTGTGTGTGTTTTCCTTCAGGTGCTCTGGTTTCCTCCCACAGTCCAAAGGTGTGCAGGTTATGTGTGTTGGCCTTGTTAACTTGCCCAGAGTCCAGGGATGTGTAGCTTCGGTGGATTAGCCATGGGAAATGCAGGGTTATGAGAATAGAGTCAGGGTTGGGTCTGAGTGGAATGCTTTTAATAGAGTCTCGATGGACCATATCTGTAGCTTCCACAAAGCAGGGTGCTATGATTATCTGGTTACTTCTCCTTGTTTCACTGATTATGATAGGTTTAAAGTCTGGTTCTGTTATTCAAATCCACTTTCCTGAAATCTTTCTTACCGATTTTGCAATTGAACTTATTGCAGGTGAGAAAGATTTTCCAAATGTTATTGTCACACTTTGTAACAGCTCTGAAATCTAACTTCCTGTCAGAAGTCACATGACACGAGGCTTGCATCCAACAGGTTTATTTTAAACCACAAGCTTTTGGAGAGCTACTCCTTTGTCAGGTGACTTCACCTGACGAAAGAACAGCATTTCGAAAGCTTGTGATTTTAAATAAACCTGTTGCACTATAACCTGGTGTTGTGTGACTTCTGAATTTGTCCACCCCAGTCCAACACCAGCATCACTACATCATAACTTCCTGTCATCATCCTGTTGAAATCAAAGCATTCATATTCAATCTTTCCTGCCCTTATGGAAAGGTTATGTTGACTCATTCCTTCTTACTTTTTAATAAGCTCAAACACCTCAATACTAAGGCTTCTGATTTCTTCACATTTAAGTGTGGCTTCCAGGCCTCTAGAAACTACTGGCAATGAACTTGAATGCTATTATGCTAAAGCAAACAGTTAAAAAAAATTCAAATCACTCAACAGTTATCAAACACTGTGGGATCTTTTCCCAGAACACTGTCATTAATCATGCTATTTCTTTCAAAAGCACCCATCTTATTGAACTTTGACTTCTATCCATAGTTTTGTTTTACAGAAGCACATCAATAGTTTTCTACATAATTACTGTTTCAGTTCTGTTCAACTGTTGTATATTTTTATTTGCTAATACTCTGCACATTTAGACATAATGGAATTGATCAATCTCATACACGGGATCTATCATGTCCATACCTGTTTATGTGATTTCCAAGGTTTCTCCTTCAATAAAATGGTGATGTTCTGAAATATTACTAGGACATATGGTCAGCCCTAATTGCACCATTCAAATAATGTGACAGAGTAATGGGTATGGGACAGCTTGTGTAATGGTCTAAGTTAGACTTTCAAAGTCACATATTTTGTTTGCTGCTTTCTGGTTTCAAAATTCAGTAATGTTTTTTGGAACTACTGTTATGATCCCAGACTGAAATTTGGTTTCATATGTCATAATTTGTTTTGTTTTGATTTCAACAAAAGAACAGATGTGTATTTCATAAAAATAAGAATAAAATAGAATGAAATCAAATTTTTTAAACATGAAATAAGTTTAGGGATATTAATACAAATAGATTTAATTTATTTGTGACTTCAACCCCCAGTTTAGAAAATCTGACAGCCTTTTTGCCTGGACCTTTCATATCCCTGAGATTAAATATTCTCAGCTTCAAATAACCTCTTCAAGTTTCGAGACACTTCTGGTCTGGAACTACAAATAAACTTTTTGCAATAAGATAAGCTATTGTTATTGGGACAATAATATCCCTCTGTCAGGTATCCAATTTTTGTTTAAACATTTTTCTTTGAATCTAAACTCCTTCCCCATTGTACCTGTTACAACTAATTTCTGTTGAATAATAACCCTGACAGAAACTACAGAAATTAAATGAGAAATGTTGGCATATGCAAAAGCATTAAGAACAACACCTTGATTCCACATACTGTAGTGCTGCACATGAGTTTTCTACTCTAACCATCACTGACCATAAAAGCCGCTTTGCTGTTGTGAGCACAAACTTCATTTTAAGCATTTTGAAAATGTTAAACCATTATTCAGCAGTCATTGAGTCAAGACATTGGACATATTCAAGAAGCTGCTTGATTTTGTAATCAGTGATGATAGGACTGATATTCTGAAAGGATGAGATTAAATAGATCGAAAGGTTGCCTTGACGCAAGTATGTTTCACAAACCTGATGTTCAGCATTATTACCACAGAATGTATATAATTGGGCCAACATTAAACATTGTAGTATTGAGTTGTTACATTATTCATTTTGTTTATTTTATTACTTATTACAGGCTTGCAAAATCTTTTGTCTCTTAATGTCTGAGACAGCTCCAAATTCTGTCGATACTGTGGCATATTGGGGAGCATTTTTGTGCATAAAAATCTAAAATTTGCTTAGTTTCAAAGTTCGCATAAAGTATATAACTCATTTAAGCTTATAGCATCACCAGAGCTCCCGGCGAATATATTTGATTGCTGAACCTTTCTTTCTATTGCATTCTAGATAATTCTAAAGAAGGTATTTGTTTGAGTTTGTGATGTAAATAATTACATATACAGCAAATAGGGCCAGTCATTGTTTTTTGTTCTTGTGGGTGTTGAGGTTGAAGGGAAAGTTTGTCCGCATCACTAAGAGAGGGAGAAGAAAACAGATGTTTCAATTGTTTAGAAGCAAGCTTCATTCCTAATCCATGAAGTCAGTGAATAAAAAGCCTGCATGACTATAAAGCAGAAGATGACATTCAATACCATGTGGAGACCCAGTACGTCTTTTCAGTCATGATTCTCATTCCTATGACTACAATTTTGATTGGCTGCACCCAAGGTAAGAAGACTGGCTTGTCAGTTTAGGGGGCTACCTCAAATAGATCTAGAATTTTTAGTTACAAAGAAGCTGTTAATCTCCTACAGTGAAGCTAGCAGTAAGCAAAAGAATCCTACAGGGATAAGACAAAGTACGCAGCTAAGCAGCTCAGCAACTATAGTTCAGCACTTCACTTGCCTGAGCATGCATTGGTTAACATCATGGTCTTCAAACGCTTGCAGGCCCCATGCTGTTACCAGGTGTTAGGTTTTGTCCAATCCAGACAATATATAACACTAGAGTTTTTTTGGAGTCTTTATGCTATTGTTAGCAACTTAAAATCCGAGTGCATGTGACATTATTTTAGGATGCTCAGCTTGTGACTGTCACCACTAAAGAAAAGAACAAAGTATAAAATACCAGAACAATCTTGTTACTGTAGAAACTGTCAAACCAAGTCAGACCACATAGATGTACAGGCAGCTGTTCTCAATCACAGGCAGCAGAAAGTTGTATAACATTTGGGAAATACTGAAAAAAAATTAGAAGCTTACCTTATGGCTGGCAGGTCATATTGTTGTCTCCTGGGAGCTTTTCTGGTAATGCAGGCCAATGATTAGGGTTTGATTACTGGTTCTCTCAGCAATTTATTGAAAATGAATGGCTGACAGACAAGGAAATGGACTGTAGAAAGCCTGTTAAATTGTAATGATGGGTTAGAGTGTCTATATAAGGGTACAGCCTGTGTGTCTAAGTCATATAAAAACATAGTAGATCGACAGTATGCTCTATTATTTGATGAGAGTGGATAATGTGAGAAGTTCTGACAAAAATGAAGAGAATAGGATAAAATGCAGGAATAATTGTAATACCACACTTATGTAGGTTATCATGGTTCAGTTAAGCAACTGATTTCCCTTGAGAAGATTTTGACTTGGAGAATGTTAGCACATTGACATATTTGGTGATAATTACTTTGATTTCAGAGTAACCGTGTATTTTTTAAATAATCTGTTAAACTTTAAATTAAAAGGCCAAATTATTTAAATTATGATTTTTCACTTACATATATTTATGGCTTTCATTCTCTAACTATAGAATTATAACATCTAGTCATGTAAATACTGCTGCAAATATCTATGGGTTTCAATATGCAATCGCCAAAATACAGTATTAATTTAGCATCCAGAATGTGTAATGTGTATTGTTACCATTAGTTTGCTTATTTATCTTGAGGGAAGGCAATATAAAATTAAGGATAAAATTCTAAAGATGGATAAGGGAATGCAGGATCAAGAGTTTGAGGGATAAGAGGAGAAGTACATCTAAACAAATCATTGAAGATGATAAGGGAAGGTTGAGAAAGAGATTGATAAGGCAAATGGGATCGTGGGCTTTATAAGTAGAGGCATACAGTAGAAAAGCAAAGAGGTGAACCATTATAAAATATTGGTTTAGTCTCAGCTGCAGTAATATGTCATATTCTGGGTACCACAATTTTGGAAGGATGTGAAACTATTGGACAGCGTACAGAAATGATTTATAAGTGTAGATGCAGAGATAATGGAGTTCAGTTCTGTGCATGGATTGGTAAAGCTGGAAAAAAGGTTGACAGGACATTTAATAAAGGTGTTCAAAAACATGAGGCGTTGAGAAGCAGAGATAGAAAGAAACAGTTCCTATCAGTGAAAGGGATGAGAATGAAAGGGAACTGATTTAAGGTGATTGACAAAAAAATCAAGAGCAACACAAGGAAAAACTTTTCTTTGCACTGGGAGATTAGGATCTAGAATGTAGTCTGAGAGTGTGCTGGAGACAGATTCAATCATGCTTTTTAAATGGGAATTGGATAATTATCTGATGAGAAAAAATTGAAAAGGACAGGGCAGTGGAGCTCGCTAAATAGCTCTTACAAAAAGCATCATGGATACAATAGGGTGCATGGTGACTTTCTGTGCTACACCCATTCCATGATTATATGATTTTGAAGACTTCGAGTCATAATTCCAATCTGTTAAGAATGAGAATAGTACTGCTTAAATAAATTATATGCAATATATTATGATGTGAAGCAAAATCTCAGTTTTGTTATTCTTTCTTAGGACGATGCCATCACTAACAAGTTCAACTCTTTCTGACTGTCCCTAATTACCCTTGAGAAAGTGCTGACAAGCAGTCTTGTGAAGCTGCTGCATTCCATATGTCACAGGATTTTGATTCCATAACAGTGCAGTAATTTGCAAGTGTGTGGCTTAGAGGAGAACATGCAGGTTGTGATGTTCTCAGCCATCTGCTATTCTTGTTTTTCTAATATGTAGAGGTCAGAGGTGTAGAAAGTGC
Organism: Chiloscyllium plagiosum; assembly: GCF_004010195.1. NCBI lineage: Eukaryota > Metazoa > Chordata > Chondrichthyes > Orectolobiformes > Hemiscylliidae > Chiloscyllium > Chiloscyllium plagiosum. The sequence continues at coordinate 50,510,485 of NC_057722.1, read as the reverse complement.
TGTCAAAGGAGTTTTGGTGAATTGCTACAGTGCATTTTGTATATAGTGCACAACGCTGATGGAGGAAGTGAGCGTTTAAATTGGTGGATGGATTTCTGATCATGCTGGCTGCTTTGTCCTGGATTGTGTAAAGCTTCCCGAATCAAGTACACATTCTGTGATTGGAATCCCCAGGGTGTTGACAATGGACTGTTGAGTGATGGAAATGCCACTGAATTTCAAAGTGGAAATGATTAGAGTCTCTATTACTAGGGATGGTCATTGCCTGGCACTTGCGCTGCTCAAATGTTTCTCCTTATCAGTCCAATCCTGACTGTTGCCCAGGTTTTGTATAAAACTTGGCTAAGACTTGGTTCAGCTTCAGCTAGAATATTGTGTCCAGGTCTGAGTGCCATACTTTAGAAAGTATGTGAGAGTAATGGAGGACAACAGAGGTTAAAAGAATGCTTTATTGAATGAGGAATTTCAGTTATAAAGCTAACTCTCAGTAGTAGGGATTGTTTTCTTTGAAGGGGAAAAAGCCAAGCGGACATCTGATTCAAGTATTCAAAATTATGAGCTGTCTGGACAAAGTAAATAGGAAAAAAATGTTTCCACTTGTGAAAGGATTGATAATGAGAGGGCACAAATTGAAATTAATTAATACAAAAATCAAGTGTGATCTGAGCAATATCTTCGGCACACAATGAGTGGTTAGGCCCTGATATGAAATGTTTGATAAATGTGTGAATTCAGATGCAATCCAGGTAGTTAAAAGGGGATTACTTAGCTATTTGGAATGGAACAGTACACAGGGTGAGGAAAGAAACCAGGAGAATAGCATTGAGTGAGGTACTTATTTGGAGACATGATTGATTGAATGATCTGCATGTTACAATTCACTGATTCTGAGATATTATCACTTGACTGTTTCAGTATCTGAGGAGTTGCAAATACTCCAGAACATTGGCATTGCTGCATTCCTTAGTATGTACTTACATAACCACAGCAAAATCATTGTGCCTTTCCATCAGAATACAGCCTCAGTATCTCCGTCAATAGTCTTTTCTCTCCATACAAAGATGCATAACTTCTATGTGAATGCTGGTAATACATGGTTCTCCTTCGCTAGCATTTCTCTTGATCCTCAACTGCCTAACATACTAGAAGAAAACATTTTCTCCAACTAAATAGTGGCAGGACTGATGCCATAATCTTCATTTCCACCAGAAACCTAGCTGTTTTTAACCACCTTAGTGGTACACCAAAGTGCGAAGCCATTACAACTTCAGCATCTTTTCAGGCCTGAGTTGAGCTTCAACTTCCAGTCCTATCAAAATCCTAAACGTCTGACTTCCATTTCTGCAACAAACTCTGCCTTTGGCTCTACCTCAGCAAATCTGGCACTGAAATTTATATGTCATCCTCAGCTAAAGAATGGAATGTATAATACTCAGCCCCTTGCTGACTTGCCATTCTTCTTGACTCATCTGAAGTTCTTCAGCCCATATCTTACCTTGATTTTGGTCATGGTTACTTATCACCCACTCCTCAGTGAGTGACATTGGCTCTTGATCACATCACATTCAAAGTTATCAATTGCGTTTATAAGTTTCCAAACTGTCTTCAACATGCTCGACCTGTGCACTTGCCTACATTCCCTTGGAATGACTGCACACAATTGCTTCTCATTACCACGGAGTTTCCCTGTCATCGTTACTGCTATTGGAGATTATATTAAGCTGCACCCAATCTGATGATGTCATCACAAAATTTTGGGCAGAGAATAAGGCAGTTCAGTACAAGGTCTCATTGGAATCTTTGGCTTTTAGGCTTTGTGATTACACCTGATTTACTGGCGTAACTTGTGTATATTGTCATCACGCAATAAACTCCATATTGTAAAAGGCAAATGATTCCTCGTTAAAACACAAGTGATTTATCCTCTACCACTTCTAATTAATTAGGACCTAACATGGAAAGGTTGTGGTTTCTTATAGTGCTGTTTAACCTAATCTTAGCTGCTTTAAAAGAGAGAGGACAGTGGGCTGGGTCGATTTCTGTGTTTCTGTTAAACATTTAACTTTGTTTCTATTACAGTCTATCATGTTAAAGTTTGTCATTTTAAGTGCAGAAAGGACATTGGAAGGCTCATGTGGGACAGTAGTTGTGTTCCTATCTTTGAACCAGGACACCTGGGTTAAACTCCCATAATATCTTTAAATGGTTTGGTTAGAAATTATCTAGTAAGAAAAATATCAGTCCCTCTTTAGTATTTTGAATGGGCTGCTCTTAAATTTGTGGTTGTAAATCAGTCCCATTCTCCTAACCTATAGGCAGCCTGTGTGGGGAAGGACAGGCAGGTCAGAGGGCCTCTTCATGGGCCTGCTCCTGGCCTTGACCAAAGTAGGTCCAGGTAGTGGGCTATGGAGGGGACAGAACAAAACCAATTACCTTTGAGTATTTCTAAGTGCACAACTACAATATTTTTCAGACTAATTCTAACATCTTCACCATGACGGACATCAACCTAACTGGTCTATAGTTTCCTGTTTTCTACTTCCTTCCTTCAATAGAATTTGTGTCACATCTGAGGTAACAATGTTATTCCCCTAGTCAAGCCTCGTTTATCCTGGAGTTGTTACAAAAGTTAAAGATTTTATTAAAATATGCAAAATTCCCAATTTAACTGCCTGCTAGGTGTAGATTAACAGTAAACAAGGACCATATTTCTGTACTTGAGAAGTTACTAGTTATTCCAAATTAATTTATTCGAACCAAAGGCAAACAACTATGAACTGTTGTCATATAATTGCACCAGTTAAAATTTGAAACCCCTTCTAAAAGCCTTCCACACTCACATGCAGACAAAAAAAATGGTGTTATGGGTGAAATGAAAAAATTTGTTTCACGTCACAGTCCATAGAGTTTGCTGAGATAACCCTTTTGCTTGTCAGGACTTAGTATTCTCCAATCTCTCTTCTATAGATTTTTTGACTTCTTTGCTGGAGCTACAGAGATTGGTACATTAACTGCAAACTCTTTTATTTACTGGTTAAAGGCTCCAACCTATAGCAACTGGTGAACAAAAATAGACTGGATTTCTTCAAGCATTAGCTATTTTACTTGGGAGAAAGCCTTGCAGCTGGTCAAAGGCACAACTGCACAAATTAATCAGCTACCTGTTGTTGATCCAATCTCACTTTACACAAAGATCATAAATGAGTCTTCCAATCAGTTTGCAGCCAATACAGATTTGATAATGTCAAATTTGAACGTAGACAAAGTGAGGTCTGCTGATGCTGGAGATCAGAGTGAAAAAGTATGGTGCTGGAAAAGCACAGCTGGTTAGTCAGCATCCAAGGACTCTTTTGCTCCTCAGAGGCTGCCTGACTGGCTGTGCTTTTTCAGCACCATACGTTTTGACTAAAATTTGAACATGCCAACTTGTCAAGCTGCCCACAGTTGAATGAGAAAGTTGAGTGTGGGTCCAGATGGTCAAACCCTTTTTGAAGAAGGAACCTGCCTTTTATATAGCCTTGTTAGATTATTTGTTCACACACTTAAATGTTGCTTACTGTCATCAGAATTACTGATGGAGAGAAAACTGAAGCCTTGTTCTACCAAAGAGTTTGTTTCCACAGTTGAGTCCATGGAGCTATAAAACTGTCTGTGTTAAGGGGTTATTGAGAACAGAAAATCCTTATTGTAACAGACATTATTATGCCCCACAGTTGTCATGTTTGAGCCAAGAAGTCTTTTTTGAAGAGTCATATCAGACTCAAAATCTTGAGAGAAACTCTGCTTCTCCCTCCGTAGTTGCTTCCAGATTTGTTGAGTTTCTGCAGCACTTTCTGTTTTTATTTCAGACATGTCATCTTTTGCTCTTGATGGCTTTATAATAATGCCTAACTATTCAATGTAACTTATGTTTTAAGTAATTAACTACTACTTGTGAGACAAGTGCCTCTTCTCAGTAATGGTTTATTTTCTATCACGATTATTTAGATAGGCCTTTGGACTTGGCACAGGAAGAAGAATTAGTTACAGCACTCTACCCCAATAACAAACTGCCAGTAGGAACAAATTACTGCAGATGCTGGAATCTGTTTTGAAAACAATAAATACTGGAGATCACAGCAGGTCAGGCAGGATCCATGAAGAGAGAGCAAGTTTCAAGTCTAGATGAGTCTTCATCAGAGCTGAGGAAGAGTCATCTACACTTGAAATGTTGACTTTCTCTCTGTCCATGGATGCTGCCTGACCCACGAACTACCGATGTTTGGTACTGCAATATATAACATTTATGGCATGGGTGAAGTGCTTTCTTCTCCCATTATCTTGAAGGAAGTGAGGGAGAGAAAGAAGAAAGGAGAGGATGTAGAGGATGAAGGAGATGAGGGAAAGACAAAGTAGGAGGGGAGGGAGGATTATATTTATAGGCACCTTTCACAACCACTGAATGTCTCATGCTGCTTTACTATATTTTGAAGTATAGTCATGGTTACATAAATGCAAGTTGTTATTGTTGGTATGGAACAAGATTTTGAAAATTATCCAAGGCAAGAACCAGGAGTTCAGCAAATAGTTTGAGTGCCTCCAACCTGCAGATATTATCGGTTTACATTGTCAATTTGCCAGGAGATATGCTTCAGTCTTGCTTTCCGCTGATAAGTTGACTTTTTTTACCTTAGATAGCCTGGTCAAGATTGACATAATTGTCAAAACTGGTGCTTAATTTCCTCAGTGATTGTCTAGTGTTGAACTGAGCTCTCCAGCTGTCTGTGTACATTGAGCTCAGTTGAACTGCATATCTACTGAAGGACCATTTTGATTTAGACACAGAATTCCTTTGTACCAAATCATGCCCAATTTACCTCCAGTTCTGCATGTACAATGTCTGATTCAAATTTGTCTTTTAATCCTTTTAAAATGAATGGCACACTAAGTTCAGGGAATTATTCCCGAATTCCACCACACATGACCATATACATTTTAATGTTCCAGTAACTTGTTTCTTGCTTTTTTCTGAATTTTTGACTGAATAGCTGCTTGAATAGGAATGAGTGCAAAGATTTTATGTCAACCACTTTTATTCAAAGTTTATAAACTTTCTTTTTGGCATTTTTTGGTTGGGTATATTAAGATACAAATGATAAATACCCAAAACATTCCGTTACTTAATTGCATAAATAAATTGTAAACTTGTCAGGTTTTAAATCAGCAGTTCTGGAGATTCTGTCAAGATCTTAATTTACCATCAAAGTTCGATCAGGTAGCCTCTTGAACTTGAGCTTCATGTTTCTCGAAGAACACCAATTCTCCAACTGATTTTATGATTTCAGACATTTCAAATACACAAACTCAGAAGTTCGATCCTTTATTTGTAAATTTTACAATTGTATCTTTACTATTTCAGAAATTATTTCCAATAATAATTTTCCCAGCAAAATACAAAATTGATGACCAAAGTGCTGAGTTGCATGCCTGGTGACCTGTGTTGAGATAACTCTTGTTTCTAGTTTAAATCTGTGAATTGAGTGGGGAAACTTAATGCAAATTGCCTTTATTTGTACATGATAAGTGATAGTAGATTTAGAGACAACTTAGAAATTGTAAAATAACCTGAACGAAAAGAATGGTGGTTTTTTTCCTGTTCTTTATCCTCAAGATACTATTAGTTTTCTGACTGTGATGACCAGGAGTGTGGAAGCACAGAATGTAAAGAGACACAAGTACAACAAGATATAAGTGCTAACATAGGAATTTGATTGAAGTGAGAATTTGGCTCAGAGGCCAAAGACCATTTCATTTTTTTATTACTTTGTTCTGCCTCCAGAGAAATATAGGGACAAAAAGAATAGGAGCAGGAATAGGCCACTTGGCATTTTGAGCCTGTTCCACCATTCAATATGATCATGGCTGATGATCCAAGTCAGTAATCCGTTCCTGTTTTTGTAACAGTTCCTTAGGGATAAAGGAATCAAAGAACTATATCTAACTCAACCTTGAAAACATTCAATGTTTTGGCCTCAACATCTTTCTGTGGCAGACAATTCCACAGCTTTTCCACTCTCTGGGTGAAAAGATTTATCCTCACTTCAGTTATAAATGGCCAACTCTGGCCGAGGTCTGGACTCCACAATCATTGAATTGAATTGAATTGAATTTACTTATTGTCACGTGTACCGAGGCACAGTGAAAAGCTTTGTCTTGCGAGCAATGCAGGTGGATCTCACAGTTAAGTTGCGCAGATAAGTAAATAATAGGTAAACAGTGACAAAAACAAAAACACAGGTACAGGCAAATGTTAAAAAATAAAAGCAAATTACTGTGGATGCTGGAATCTGAAACCAATAAAGAAAATACTGGAAAATCTCAGCATGTCTGGCAGCATCTGTAAGGAGAGAAAAGAGCGGACGTTTCGAGTCTAACAGACCCTTTATCAAAGCTTTGACAAAGGGTCAGTTAGACTTGAAACATCAGCTCTTTTCTCTCCTTACAGATGCTGCCAGACCTGCTGAGATTTTTCCAGCATTTTCTCTTTTGGTTACAGGCAAATGTTAAGAGTTTGTGAGTCCATTCAATAGTCTTCCTGCATTTACCTAGCTCTTCCTGTTAGAATTTTACTGATTTCTTAGAGATTCACCCTCCCTTCTTTTAAACTACAGTGAACATAGTCCTAACCAATCCATTCTCTCATTATGCATCAGTTCTGTCATCCCAGAAATCAGTCTATTAAACTTTCATTGCATTGCTTCCAGAGTAAGAAAATCCTTCCTCAGATATGGAGACTATAACTGCATACAATACTCCAGATGCGATTTCACCAAGGCCCATGCAATTGCTGCAAGACATCCCTATTCTTGTACTCAAATCCTCTTGCTATGAAAACCAACATACTGCACCTGCATGATTACTTTCATCAAACCTTGTATACAAGGATACCCAGGTCTTGTTGCACCTCTCTTTTCCCAGTCTACCACCATTCAGATAATAATCTGTCTTCCTGTTTTTGCTATTAAGGTAGATAACCTCACATTTATCCACGTCATACTTCACCTGCTCAGCATTTACCCACTCACTCAATTTATCTAAATTACACTAAAGCATTTCCGCATCCTCTGAACAGCTCAGCCACTTACACAGCTTGTCTGTTTGCAAACTTGGAGATATTACATTTATTCACTCATCTAATTCATGAACATATATTGTGAATAGCTGGAGTCCAAGCACTGACAAGGTTCCCCATGGGAAATTGATTAGCAAGGTTAGATCTTGTGGAATACAGGGAGAACTAGCCATTTGGATACAGAACTGGCTCAAAGGTAGAAGGCAGAGGGTGGTGGTGAAGGGTTGTTTTTCAGACTGGAGGCCTGTGACCAGTGGAGTGCCACAAGGATTGGTGCTGGGTCCACTACTTTTCATCATTTATATAAATGATTTAGATGTGAGCGTAAGAGTTCAGTTATTAAGTTTGCAGATGACACCAAAATTGGAGGTGTAGTGGACAGCAAAGAGGGTTACCTCAGATTACAACAGGATCTGGACCAGATGGGCCAATGGACTGAGAAATGGCAGATGGAGTTTAATTCAGATAAATACGAGGTGCTGCATTTTGGGAAAGCAAATCTTAGCAGGACTTATATGCTTAATGGTAAGGTCCTAGGGAGTGTTGCTGAACAAAGAGACCTTAGAGTGCAGGTTCATAGCTCCTTGAGAGTGGAGTCGCAAATAGATAGGATAGTGAAGAAGGCGTTTGGTATACTTTCCTTTATTGGTCAGAGTGTTGAGTACAGGAGTTGGGAGGTCATGTTGCGGCTGTAAAGGACATTGGTTAGGCCACTGTTGTAATATTGCCTGCAATTCTGGTCTCCTTCCTATCAGAAAGATGTTGTAGAACTTGAAAGGGTTCAGAAAAGATTTACAAGGATGTTGCCAGTGTTGGAGGATTTGAGCTATATGGAGAGGCTAAACAGGCTGGGGCTGATTTCCCTGGAGCGTCGGAGGCTGAGGGGTGACCTTATAGAGGTTTACAAAATTATGAATAGGATAAATAGATAAAGCTTTTTCCCTGGGGTCAGGGAGTCCAGAATGAGAGGGCATAGGTTTAAGATGAGAGGGGAAAGATATAAAAGAGACCTACGGGGCAACTTTTTCACACAGAGGGTGGTACGTGTATGGAATGAGCTGCCAGAGGATGTGGTGGAGGCTGGTACAATTGCAACATTTAAGAGGCATTTGGATGGGTATATGAATAGGAAGGGTTTGGAGGGATATGGGCCGGGTGCTGGCAGGTGGGACTAGATTGGGTTGGGATATCTGGTCGGTATGGACAGGTTGGACTGAAGGGTCTGTTTCCATGCTGTACATCTCTAAGACTCTATGACTCTATGACACTGTGTACCCCATTAGTCACTGCCTTCCACTTGTTTATTCCTACCCTTTGGTTTCCTGTCAGCCAACCAGTTCTTTATCTAGTCAGTCCCCTACCCCAATCTCATACGTGTAATGCTACATGCTAATTTTTTTATAAGGGATACTAGTAACATACTTGAAAATTTCCAGTTGATTTGTCAAATATAATTTTCTTTCGTATATCCATGCTGACTTTGTTCAATCTTGTCTCTGTTTTCTGAGTGTTCTGCTATTAAAATTTTTATCATGGCCTCTAGCATTTTCCCCACTACCAATGTCAAGTTGACTGGTCTATACTTTCCTGTTTACTCTCAACCTCCTCTTTTAAATAGTAGAGTTACATTAGCCACCTTCCAATAGGAACTATTTTAGACTAGCAAAGAATTCCCCATAGGATAACTAGCTTGTACTTGTCCCACCTCCTGAGAACCAATTCCAACATACCAGGAATCAGAAGCCCTCTTCCTTGCGCTGGCGCTCTGGCCATGTATTCATCTGATGCATCCTGCTATTTCTGTTCTAACTTAATTGAGTGTTTTTGAAGAAGTGATGAAGAAGATTGACAAAGGCAGAGTAGTGGATGCTGTCCATATGGCCTATATGTCTTGTGCACCAGTTGCTGAAGATAAGCATGCAAGTGCAACAGGCGGGAAGGAAGGCAAAGGGTTGTTGGTCTTCGTTGCATGAAGTTTTGAGTACATGAGCAGGGATGTGTTGTTGCTGTCATACAGGGCCTTGGTGAGGCCACACCTAGAATATTGTGAGCAGTTTTGTTCTCCTTTTCTGAGGAAGGATGCTCTTGCTCTCAGGGGAGTGCAGCGAAGGTTTACCAGACTGATTCCAGGGATGGCGGGTCTGACGAATGAGAAGAGATTGACTAGGTTAGAATTGTTTTCGCTGGAGTTCAGACAAATGAGAGGGAATCTCATGGAGACTTTTAAAATTCGAACAGGACTAGACAGGGTAGGTGCCAGGGGGAAGTTCCCGATGCGGGAACCAGGGGTCACAGTCTGAGGATTCAGGGTGGACCATTTAGGACAAAGAGTGGTGAGCCTGTGGAATTAATTACCACATGAAGTATTTGATGACAAAACATTGAATGTTTTAAGAAGTAGCTACGTAGCCAACAAAGAGCCAACAACATTTGGGGTGAATGGGATCAAAGGTTGTGGGGAGAAAACAGGATTAGGCTATTAAGTTGGACAATCAGCCATGAATGTGATGAATGGCAGAGCCGGCTTGAAGGGCCGAATGGCCTCCTCCTGCTCCTATCTTCTATGTTTCTATGTATGGTGTTTGACAAGGTTCTGCATGGTAGACTGGTTACAAGGTTAGATCACATGGAATACAGGGAGAACTAACCATTTGGATACAGTCGGCTCAGAGAGTAGTGGTGGAGGGTTGCTTTTTGGAGTACTGTGACCAGCAGTGTTCTGCAAGGATCGGTGCTGGTCCACTGTTTTTTTGTCATTTATATAAATGATTTGGATATGAACCAAGGAGATATGTTCAGTAAGTTTTCAGATGAAACCAAAATAGGTGGTGTAGTGGACAACAAAGAAGGTTACATCAGAGTACAATGTGATCTTGATCAGATGGGCTAGTGTGGGGAGGAGTAGCAGATAGAGTTTAATCTAGATAAGTGTGAGGTGTTCCATTTTGATAGGGAAAATCAGAGCAGAACTCATGCACTTAATGGCAAAGTCCTGGGGAGGTGTTGCTGAACAAAGAGACCTTGGAGTGCGGATGCATAGTGGAGTCACAGGTAGTAAGAGTAGTTGAAGAAAGCATTTGATATGCTTGTCTTTATTGGTCAGTGCATTGAGTATAGAATTTGGGAGGTCATGTTGTGGCTGGTTCTAGATTAGAGTGGTGCTGGAAAAGCACAACAGTTCAGGCAGCTTCCGAGGAGCAGGAAAATCAACGTTTCAGGCAAAAGCCCTTCATCAGGAATAGAGGCAGAGTGCCTGTAGGGTGGAGGGATAAATGAGAGGATGGTGGGGGTGACGAGAAAGTAGCATAGAGTACAATAGATGAATGGGGG
>NC_057722.1:50485518-50499984 GCF_004010195.1 Chiloscyllium plagiosum | reverse complement strand
GGGCGGTGTGGTTGATTGGTGCGGGTGTCCCGGAGATGTTCCCTCAAGCGCTCTGCTAGGAGGCGCCCAGTCTCCCCGGTGTAGATGAGACCGCATCGGGAGCAACGGATACAGTAGATGATATTAGTGGATGTGCAGGTAAAAGTTTGATGGATGTGGAAGGCTCCTTTAGGGCCTTGGATGGAGGTGAGGGAGGAGGTGTGGGCACAGGTTTTACAGTTCCTGCGGTGGCAGGGGAAAGTGCCAGGATGGGAGGGTGGGTTGTAGGGGGGTGCGTGGACCTGACCAGGTAGTCACGGAGGGAATGGTCTTTGCGGAAGGCGGAAAGGGGTGGGGAGGGAAATATATCCCTGGTGGTGGGGTCCGTTTGGAGGTGGTGGAAATGTTGGCGGATGATTTGGTTTATGCGAAGGTTGGTAGGGTGGAAGTTGAGCTCCAGGGGAAGTTCTGTCCTTGTTACGGTTGGAGGGATGGAGTCTGAGGGCAGAGGTGCAGGATGTGGATGAGATGCGTTGGAGGGCATCTTTAACCACGTGGGAAGGGAAATTGTGGTCTCTAAAGAAAGAGACCATCTAGTATGTTCTGTGGTGGAACTGGTCCTCCAGGGAGCAGATACGGTGGAGGCGGAGGAATTGAGAATACGGGATGGCATTTTTGCAGGAGGTGGGGTGGGAAGAGGTGTAATCCAGGTAGCTGTGGGAGTCGGTGGGTTTGTAAAAAAAGTCGGTGTCAAGTCAATCGTCATTAATGGAGATGGAAGTCCAGGAAGGGGAGGGAGGTGTCAGAGATGGTCCAGGTAAATTTAAGGTCAGGGCAGAATGTGTTGGTGAAGTTGATGAATTGCTCAACCTCCTCGCGGGAGCACAAGGTGGCGCCAATGCAGTCATCAATGTAGCAGAGGAAGAGGTGGGGAGTGGTGCCGGTGTAACTACGGAAGGTGGACTGTTCTACGTAGCCAAAAAAGAGACGGCATAGCTGGGGCCCATACAGGTGCCCATGGCTACCCTTTTGGTCTGGAGGAAGTGGGAGGATTCGAATGAGAAATTGTTACGGGTGAGGACCAGTTCAGCCAAACGAATGAGAGTGTCGGTGGAAGAGTACTGTTCGAGACGTCGGGAGAGGAAGAAACGGAGGGCTTGGAGGCCCTGGTCATGGCAGATGGAGGTGTAGAGGGATTGGATATCCATGGTGAAGGTGAGGCGTTGGGTCCGGGGAAACGGAAGTCTTGGAGGAGGTGCAGGGCATGGGTGGTGTCTCAAACATATGTGGGGAGTTCCTGGACTAGGGGGGATAGGACAGTGTTGAGATAGGTAGAGATGAGTTCAGTGGGGCAGAAGCATGCTGAGACAATGGGTCGGCCAGGGTGGTCAGGCTTGTGAATCTTGAGAAGGAGGTAGAACCGGGCTGTGTGGGGTTCCTGGACTATGAGGTTGGAAGCTGTGGGTGGGAGAGATCTCCTGAGGTGATGAGGTTCTGTATGGTCTGGGAGATGATGGTTTGGTGAGGGGGGGGGTCGGGTCATTGTCGAGGGGCCAGTAGGAGGAGGTGTCTTTGAGTTGGCGTCTGACCTCAGCGGTGTAGAGGTCAGTTCGCCAAACTACCACTGCACCCCCTTTATCTGCTGGTTTGATGGTGAGGTTGGGATTGGAGCAGAGGGAGTGGAGGGCAGCGCATTGTGAGGGTGAAAGGTTGGAGTTGGGGAAGGGGGTAGACAGGCTGAGGCGGTTAATGTCCCAGCGACAGTTGGAAATGAAGAGGTCGAGGCCAGCACGGGGTGTCCAGGTGGATGGAGTGTGTTGGAGGTGGGCGAAGGGGTCCTTGGAAGGTGGGCGGGAGTCCTAATTGTAAAGGTAAGCTCGGAGGCGGAGGCGGCGGAAGAAGTGTTCGACGTCACGGCGTGTATTAAATTCATTGATGCGTGGGCGAAGGGGGATGAAGGTGAGTCCTTTGCTGAGGACTGATTGTTCGTCCTCGGTGAGGGGGAGGTCTTGAGGGATGGTGAAAACCCGTCAGGGCTGGGAGCTGGGACCTGGTGTGGGTGTGGAGCTGGGAGTGGGGGCGGAGCTTGTAACTGAAGTGGGCGTGGTGGTGGGGGAAATGGGGGTGGAGTCATGAGCAGGGGTGATGTTCCCCTCAGGGTTCTGGGGGGCAGAGATGGTGACAGTGGGATCTGTTGGGGGGCGTGTCAGCAGAATGCAGGTGAGTGCCGTTGATGGGGGCGGCAGTGGGGGGGGGAGGGACGGAAGAAGAACCATTGCTGGTGTTTTTGAATCTGTAGTCTGTACTGTTTGTCCTGTTCGGATCTGAACTCTGCTGGTTTAAAGGTGATCCAGAGTCCGTGTGGGATGAGTTGGTTACGGATGCAGGCACTGAGAAAGCAAAGGTGGCTGTGGTAGCGAGTCTGTTTCAGGACATGGTTGAAGAGCGTCAGGGCAGAGGAGATGACCTGGGAGTTGCAGTGGGAGAGGGACTCCCTGAGATTCTTGTAGAGTGAGGAGGAAACCTTCTTCAAGGTAGGCATCCTTGCAAGAGGATTCGCAGTAGGGTTAAAATCAACTAGGTAAAAACAATGACTGCAGGTGTTGTTGTGGCTGTACAGGATATTGATTTGGCCACTTGTGGCCTCCGTGCTATAGGAAAGATCTTGTTAAACTTGAAATGGTTCAGAAAAGATTTACAAGGATGTTGCCAGGGTTGGAGGGTTTGAGCTATAAGGAGAGACTAAATAGGCTGGGGCTATTTTTCCTGGAGCATCAGAGGCTGAGGGGTGACTTTATAGACGTTTATAAAATATTGAGGGGCATGGATAGGATGAATAGTTATAGTCTTTTTCCTAAGTAGGGGAGTGCAAAACTAGAGGGCATTGGTTTAAGGTGAAACTGGAAAGATTTAAAAGAGACCTAAAGGGCAACTTTTTCACAGAGAGTGATGTGTGTATGGAATGAGCTGCCAGAGGAAGTGGTAGAGGCTGGTACAATTACAACATTTAAAATGCATTTGGATGGGTATATAAATCGGAACGTATTAGGGGGATATGGGCCAAATACTGGAAAATGAGTTTAGATTAATTTAAGATATCTGGTCAGCATTGACCAGTTGAAGCAAAGTTTCTGTTTCAGTGCTATACATCTTCATGACTCTACGACTCTATAACATGTGGCATTCGTAGCAATCCTCTGATCACTACCTTTGAGGTCGTACTTTTCAACAATACTTTCTGCATTTAGGAATACACCTTATTTTTAATTTCTGTCTTTGGCTTCTATATGAACTATAACCACTGGCTGTTCACCCTCCCACTCCAGAATGTCCTGTAGCCACTCCAAGACATCCCTAGCCCTAGCACCTAGGAGTCAACATGCCATCCTGGAGTCTTGTGTGTGACCACAGATACATCTATATATTTCCCTTACAAATCTCCTATTACGATAACCGTACCAAACCCGTCTCTGTTTGGCAGTACCAACCATGGTGCAATGAGTTTAGCATTTGCTCTGAGACACTATTTCTCTCTAATAGTAGCCATAACAATACATCAGTGGAATGTCGGGGGGTACACCTGCTACTGCCTACTTAGTGCACTTTCTCTGCCTGGTGGTCACCCATTCTCTCCCTGCCTATGGAGTTTCATCTGTAAAGTGACCACCTTTTTGTACATGCTACCCATGATAGTCTTAGCATTGCAGATGCTCTACAGCTGTCCTAGCTGCTGCTCCAGCTCCAAAGCCCAGGCTTCTAAGAGCTGTAGCTGGAGACACTTTTCACATACATTATGGTCTCAGACACTAAAAGTGTACCTGACTTCCCACATAGAGCAGTAGAAGCTTTCCACAGCACCTGAGGGAAGTGAGCTGTCACAAGGGAGCTGGAGGCCCACATTCTGGTACAAGGCTGCCTCCTACTTTGTTGGTGAATACATTAAAGGAAAAAGGATAACTAGGGAGAGAATAGGACCCCGAAAGATTAGCAAAGCAGCCTATGTGGAGCCTGAGGAGATGGGGGAGAAACAAAATTAGTATATTGCATCAGTCATCTACTGGGGAGAAGGTCATGGACGATATAGAATGTGGGGAAATAGATGGTGACATCTTGAAAAATATCCAAATTACAGAGGAGGTGGTGCTGGATGTTTGAAATGCATAAAGGTGGATAAATCCCCAGGACCTGATCAGGTGTACCCTGAAACTCTGTGGGAAGCTAGGGAGGTGATTGCTGGGCCCTTGCTGAGATATTTGTATCATCGATAGTCACAGGTTAGGTGCTAGAAGACTGAAAGTCAACTAACGTGGTGCCACTGTTTAAGAAAGGTGATAAGGACAAGAGCCAGGGAACTACAGACCAGTGAGACTGATGTTGGTGGTGAGCAAGTTGTTGGAGGGAATCCTGAGGGACAGGATTTACACACTTTTGGAAAGGCAAGAACTGATTAAGGATAGTCAGCATGGCTTTCTGAATGGGAAATCATGTCTCATGAACTTGATTGAGTTTTTTTTAAAAAGTAACAAAGAGGATTGATGAGGGCAGAGCGGTGGATGTGATCTATATGGACTTCAGTAAGGTGATCGACAAGGTTCCCCATGGGAGACTGGCTAGCAAGTTTAGATCTCATGGAATATAGGGAGAACTAGCCATTTGGATACAAAACTAGCTCGAAGGTAGAAGACAGAGGGGGCGATGGAGGGTTGCTTTTCAGACTGAAGACCTGTGACCAGTGGAATGCCACAAGGATTGGTGCTGGGTTTACTACTTTTCGTCATTTATATAAATGATTTGGATAAGAGGTATAGTTAATAAGTTTACTCGTGGAAGAATCAATTTTTGAGAAAATTAGTTAATATCTTCAGATTTAATAATCACCATTAACCATTTCCTGGCTATCTCACTACACTATAGCTACATATTTGCTGAAAATCCGATTGTTTTCTAGCCACTGCAAAACATCTGCTTAGTTCTAGAGATGAATTTTCCCTGTAGAAGCTGAATGTAGGAGTCGAGTTTCATTTTGGCACAGGAAACTAGTTAAAGTTAAGATGTTCACAGGGCGAACACTTATTTGTTAATGAGACAAGTTTCCTGCCAGTGAGAGCCAATAGGGTCAGGCACAGAGGTGGATCTGATAGTGTTGAGTTGGAGTCCCATGGCAACATTATTGCCATTATTGGTTGTCCACAGGAAGACATTTGCTAATTTTGCCTTACTACACTTTTGAACTCTCCTTCCATGACTTACACCTTTAAGTTAAATCCTTAGATTATCCTTAAAGTCAAAATTCTCCGGACCTCTGCACTATTGCCCTTACAAACTATAACCTCAAAATGAAGACCTTACAAACTATCACTGATAAAAGTAGAATACTCACTTGACCTTATTTACTCAATCAGCTGCTTACCCTTGCCCCTTGTCTTACATTTTACTGGCATCACTAGACTCCACCATCTGTAATCATGAGTTGCATGCATGTTGTCATCAGAGCACCAGGTGACTGGTGGTTGAGATCCATCAATAGGAACAGCTTTCACTCCCTCAGTGCCCAGCTAGTCTGCACCGATAACGAGCTTCCCCCATGTCTCCACTCACTTTCCTGACTGTTGACATAACTCCTTAATTCTGTGCCAATCCACGCTGCCTCAGCTTTTCAATCCAATAGCCAAAATGTGTGAATTGCTCTTTGGGATGAGGGATATTCCTCAAGACATGACGAATCATCCCTTTATGACAGCCTTAGACAGAAAACAGAGATCGTACAAACCAATACCATCTGCTCACTCAATGACTATTCAGCAGCCCTTAGGGCTTCAAAGAATCTGGTTCCTGGACCAGTTGGTTGGCACCATCAAACACTACAAGAGTCAGATGCACCATGTCCTTCAGAGCCATATGGATCTTGAGGAATGGTGAGGACGTTGAAAGGAGACAGCTTTCTGAAATAAGAACAGGACATGAGAAAGGAGGAGGAGGTGGAAGTGAAGGTGAATTGTTGGATAGAGAAGTGCCCTGAATGCACAATGAGGTGAGAGTGCATAGATAAGAGTACAAAGGCCCATTGTTACTGTGTGTCAGGATTTTCCCAATCCACGGAGTACCTCTGCCTCAAGTTGAGGGAATACATTGGAAGTGATGTCAGAAGGATGTTGTGAAACTTGAAAAGGTTCAGAAAAAATTTACAAGGATGTTGCCAGGGTTGGAAGATTTGAGCTCTAGGGGAGAGGCTGAGGATGTTTTTCCTGGAGTGCTGGAGGCTGAGGGGTGACCTTATAGAGGTTTATAAAATCACGAAGGGCATGGATAGTAAAAATAGGTCAGGTCTTTTCCCTGGGTTGGGGGAGTCCGGAACTAGAGGGCATAGGTTTAGGTGTGAGTGGAAAGATATAAAGTGGACCTACGGTTAATTTTTACTCACAGAGGGTGGTGCATGTATGGAATAAGCTGCCAGAGGAAGTGGTGGAGGCTGGTACGATTATAACATTTAAAAGACATCTGGATGGGTATATGAATAGAAAGGGCTTAGAGGGATATGGGCCAGGTGTTAACAAATGGGACTAGATTAATTTAGGATATCTGGTCAGCATGGATGAGTTGAACCAAAGGGTCTGCTTCTATGCTGTACATCTCTATGACACTATAACTCTGAGATATTTGTATTCACACATATATGGAAAATAATGCTTGCAACATGAAATAGTTTACTGCCACTAATCTGCCCACAGGCTTTGCTCTCACTGTGGAGGATGCAACTATCTCTTTCACTACTTCTTACCACTTTTCATTTTATGGAATAATAAAAGCAGTTCTAGATGTCTGGTTTAAAATATCATCAGTTATGCAGTGCGACTAGAGAAAAGCACTAGAGAGAGACAGTAGGAAAACAACACTGTCCCACAGTGCTCCACACAATGGAGTATCCTCCACCTGCTACCCTCTGGATACAGAGCCACACTCCCACCCTCACAGTATCCATTATTAGATCTAGAGTCCTAGAGTCCTAGAGTCATAGTCATAGAGATGTACAACACAGAAATTTTAAACACAAATCTGATTATAAAAGACAAATGTGATTTTTACAAAGGCCTGTATAATTTCATGGAGAAAGTGAGGACTGCAGATGCTAGAGGTCAGAGCTGAAAATGTGTTGCTGGAAAAGCGCAGCAGTTCAGACAGCATCCAAGGAACAGGAGAATCGACGTTTCGGGCATAAGCCCTTCTTCAGGAATGAGGAAAGTGTGTCCAGCAGGCTAAGATAAAAGGTAGGGAGGAGGGACTTGGGGGGAAGGGCGTTGGAAATGCGATAGGTGGAAGGAGGTCAAGGTGAGGATGATAGGCTGGGGTAGGGTGGGGGCGGAGAGGTCAGGAAGAAGATTGCAGGTTAGGAAGGCGGTGCTGAGTTCGAGGGATTTGACTGAGACAAGGTGGGGGGAGGGGAAATGAGGAAACTGGAGAAATCTGAGTTCATCCCTTATGGTTGGAGAGTTCCTAGGCGGAAGATGAACACGACGGTTGTGTTTTTGTCTCTCTAATTTAAGGTAAAGTAGAAGGATGAAGGGGTAATGTGTCCTGCTCTGAACCTCTCCCAACAACAAAACTGGTTGCTATTGGGACAAGAGGGGCCCAAGTCAAGAACCTTGTAGAATATAAGGATCATGCTTTGTTCTGTTGTTGTGTTTTAAAAATCTATGGACTGAAATGAGAAATAGCTGTTTTAAAATCAGTGTTTGAAAGCATGCTGGTGTTTTGAAAGCATGGTACCTGGTCCCATGAGGCATTGTAAAGAAGCGTTTGAATAAGCATTAATTGAAGTTCAGATTGCAAAAGATCTGGGCCCAGGGTGTGTGCTGATGCAGCTGTCATTGATAACATGAAGTTGATTGGTCTATGGAGTATGACAGTTATCAATGACAAAGACATTCTGCTTACCAACCATTACGTGATTGGTTCTTGGGTGGTTGAGCAGCTTGGAACTGGAAATAAGACAGAGAGAGAGAGAGAGAGGTGTTCTAGCCCAGAAGCTACCTGTTGTCTGCAGTCAAAACCTCAGTTTAAACCTGAAGAAACAAATTGCTTCTTCTGCAACAGATGCTTTAAGAGTGGATTTTGAATTGATAAATCAGAGACATTTTTTCAAGTGCATCAGTTACTCTGTTCTTACAAGCCAATGGCAATATCATTTAGGGAAACACATCTGATCAAAAGGCCATCTGAAGAAAGATCATCTCACTGTCAGAGTTGAGAAGCAAAGACCTTTGAACGGTTTTTCTAGTTTCTCTACCTCTATCAGTAATCTATTTTCTCTATTTGTTTTTGTGTGTGAGTATGCGTAGGGAAATTAAAATTTTAGTTTGTTGTGTTATATGACAATGATCTTTATCTATTTATCTTTAGCTATATCTAATTATTTGTAATAAATAAGAATTCTTGTTCAGTTCAGAAATCTGGTCTGTGCTTTTCTATCAAATATGTTCTGAAAGCCAAATAAATTGCACTACGTGCATATTTCTTTTAAAAGTTTAACATTTTGTGTGGCTCCATGAATAACAAGGCTCCATTTACGACGCTCTATCCCAATGAGTTGTAAAAGATGAAAGTACACAATGTTCACAGCTGTGGACAATGTCCAAGCATCTGTATTGACTGTAGGCAGAATGTTACTCTTCAAATTTCACAGGAGGATGTTAGGAATGTCAAGCTTTGGAAAGAATTTCCAATGTTGAGAAGTTGCCCAGGCTATGAAAGGTGAAAGGAAACAGATGATTCGGTGTGGAGAATGGTTTTAGGCTGGTTCCAGGACAATAAAGCATGCACTTAAGGGGCATGTAAAGTGTAATGATGCTTGGGATTTTTGGTCACGTTAAAAGACACTTGGGGAATCTTTACTGTAGTTTAAACCATAAGTTATTAATTAAATACAAGTAGTTATAATTTATTGTTACTTCTGGTTTATTTGTTACAATAAAATTCTTCAAACATTAAACCTTGACTTGAGATCCTTGAACTGCAAGTTCAAATATCCATCCAAAAATTATCAGTCTCTGCAGAGATGGAAACAACATCTTTTCATAATTAATGTTCTAAATCAGTAATCAAGCAGATTAAAAAAATTCAGGACTATTTCGGCATAGTGAAGGAGAAAAAATACGGGAGTTTGTGAAATATAATAATTGCATGAAATCACAATCTTAAGATTGGAAGGTCGCTGTGACAAGACATATCTTTGATTGTTTACATTCCACAGACGATGCAAGCAGCAATATCGTCTGTGACCTTCATGATTTCAATTAATCAGATCAAAACATTCTGATTTTATTACCAGATACTCGCTAAATAGATTTTGCAGATTGCAAATGCACTAAGATCTCTTCTGAACTCAAAATTCCAAGAACTCTATTAGACTAAACGTGTCGGGCAGAATCTTATAGGGACTTAAAAATGACATGGGTTTGGCTAGATATGTGGAAGAATTGTGTCGGTCAGGTGAAGCCTGTCTCAAAGGTGGGAGGAACTCACTGCATCTTTTAAGCATATCTTGGGCATCAAGGCTAGACTTTTCACTCGGGAGCAGTGAGTTGCCTATTATTGTTTGTCAACAACCGTATCAGCAGCGCATCTTGCCTCATTTATGCGAAGCTTCACATTCTACCATCCACCACAAGCAAACTAGATTCCACAAGTTCTTAATATGGAAGTCAGCAGGTGCCTAGCAAATTCAGTTCACAGCCTCCATATTGCTCAGATGGAACAGCTCAACATGAAACAGCATCTCATGGCACGATCCATTGGCACCAGCCACATGCATCTCTTGTCCATGTACATTGGGATCTGATATTTCCCAGCTCTTCTAGAACTTCATGGCATTTCTCTAATCCACTTGCAGGACACTTAGAAAGCACATATTTGTATTGCAAGGCACACAGGCAACTAGCAATAAAAGACTGCTGCAAGGGCACTTTGCACTCAGGGACAGGACCCAATTAATGGATTGGTCCAGGCTGCATCTCAGGGTTACCCATTTGTTCTCGTAGCACTTGCTCAATTAGCACCTTGTCAGGCCATGACATGCCTGTTAGTACTTCAGCTAGAGCTCAGAGGCAACCAGTGCTGCTGTATGGACGTGCTCTTTGGTTGTCAAAGGGATCTGTCCGGGGAAGAACATCTTGCTGTATGACACACTGAGACATCAACCGGACACCTACAGCACATGCTTGCTGCCAGTGCGGCAAAAGTACTGGACATTTATTCAACCAAATAGGTTTGTGGAAAATGTGTGGAGGCTAGTCCTCAGTCCACAGGGTCTATGTTGGGGAGCAATGTTTTTGATCAAGTGTCCTAGATGCATCAATCATGGGCAGAATTTGCATCTAGTACAGGGCTTGGCCATGATCATTGTTTGTTTGGCCTGATCATGCTAATGAGAGATAACTGACCATAATTGAGTGTGCTCAATAGTCAATCCCTTACGACAAGCACTCAGGGGAAACACACTGTCAGGGAGCTGCAAAGACAGTGATCGGAGGTCTGGTCAGTTATATCTAGAGCCTGCTTGTCAAAGTCAGTATGAGGTCTGTGACAAATACAGTCCTGGCAGTCTGGGCATTGATCATTTAGCAGGGTGCAAGGGGTTGGGGGGGAGCTTGTAAGGGCAAAGGAAGTTTGCTAGAAGGTGGGTGGGCAATCTAAGTTGGTGGGTGAAAGCAGAGGAATGTGTTAAGTTGGAGACAAAAACATGTTTGGAGAAATTCAAGGTATAACGAGATAGATGGAACAGCATAGAAGACACAGTAAATGATGATGTGGGGGATGCTTATTGACAGTGACCACCACTATAGCCTGCATAGGGTGAGCATGAAGGACCAGGGTGGGCATCATTAAGCTGTAGTGTCAGGGTTCAGGGGTCAGCAAGGACATTTGGAGACAACTTTCAATCTGGTAGATTCAATGTGGAAGGGTGGGTGGAAATGGGCTGCTGGGATAAAGCAAGGCAAAAGGGGATATTCTGGCTCCGGAGGCCCACAGCAACATAGAGTGCCTGATGCTGACAGTATGCACCACAAGCTCTATTCCTGCCCTCACATGCCATTTTCTGCATATGAATTTTAGCTGGAAAATGGCTGAAGACAGGCAGAATCAGCGTCAATTTACGAAAGCACAGGATGCATGTCTTCTGGATATTAGGACATTGCTGAGACAAATATAGTGGCCTAGTGGGTTTGTTGCTGGACTAATAATCCAGGGACTCAGACAATGTTCTGGGGACCAAAGTTCACTCTTGACACAGATGGTGAAATTTGAACAATGAAAGTCTGAATTTGTGATTAAATTTGATGAAATGCCCAACATTTCAACTCCCCCTCCCACTCTGCTGAAGAGATGCAGGTCCTGGGTCTCCTCCACTGCTGCTTTCTCACCACCCGACGCCTGGAGGAGGAACACCTCATCTTCTGCCTTGGAATACTTCAACCCCAGGGCATCAATGTGGACTTCACCAGTTTCCTCATTTCTCCTACCCCCCACCTTACCTCAGTTCCAACCTTTCAGTTGAGCACTGTCCTCATGACCTGTCCTACCTGCCAATCTCCCTTCCCATCTCCCCACCCGCCCCTCCGCCCCCATTTATCTCTCCACCCTGGAGGCTTCCTGCCTCTATTCCTGATGAAGGGCTTTTGCCT
Source organism: Chiloscyllium plagiosum (assembly GCF_004010195.1). Lineage (NCBI taxonomy): Eukaryota > Metazoa > Chordata > Chondrichthyes > Orectolobiformes > Hemiscylliidae > Chiloscyllium > Chiloscyllium plagiosum. The sequence continues at coordinate 50,488,327 of NC_057722.1, read as the reverse complement.
GAAACGTCGATTTTCCTGCTGCTCGGATGCTGCCTGACCTGCTGTGCTTTTCCAGCACCCCTATGATCTAAACTTTAAAAGAAAGAAACCTGTCATCCTTACGTGGTCTGGCCTAAATGTGACTCCATGCCCACAGCAACATGACACCTGAAGAAAGTGAAGTCTGTGTTTGCAAACTGCAGCTACATTTAATTTGTGATCATTGTTCCATCTATTTGCAATGCATGCTGATTTGCACCGTTCCACTGATCTTTCCAAACTGACCATGAGCATCTAAATGATGCAGAAATTAGCAGCAATGACTTGAAAAGAGATGAATGTTGGTCAAAAACGACCTATAAATTGTGAAGCTTCCAAGGGTGTTGTGGGAAGTGGAGATCATCACGTCAATTGTCATATACGTTTAACAATGGTTTGTACTGTATGTAATGAAAAGTTCAATGATTGATGTGGGTCTGGAATGGGAATGGGTTTGGAGTGCAATAGGGCTCCATTATTTGATGAAATGAATTTAATCATTCAGTCAAAAACACCTCTGAAAGTGCACCACTCCTTCAGCAATGCACTGTAATGCCAGCCTAGATTATTGTATACATATCTCTGGAATAGAATTTGAACTCACAACTTTCTGAGGTGACATTACGACCATCTAAACCATATGCAAAATAAGCAAAATATGACTAGGTCATCTTTGCAGGCTCAAGTCTGATTGAGTACAATGTACATTTGGATTTCCAAAATAGAGGAGTCAACAACTTGATTCAGTATACTAAGTGGAAAATGGTGCATAGAAATTGCTGTCTCTATAAAGAAGAAATGTTTGGATCCTAGAATAGATTTCCAGCAGCTGCAATTTTCCAGGTGTAAAGATAGATAGTTTGTGTTTTCTGTTTAGCCATTTATCAAAGCACCATGATGCAAACTCAACCACTCAAATTATGAAAAAAACAACATGCTCTTGCATAAAGGTTAAGGTTACATATGGAGCCCATTAAAACACAACTTTTTACAAATGTCGTTGTGATGTAAGCAGAATATAATTTTTCAGAATTAGAATCCCTACACTGTGGAAACAGGTCCTTTGGCCCAACAAGTCCACACCAACCCAGACCCATTCTACTACTTGAAATTTACCCCTAACTAATAACCTACACTATGGACAATCTAGCATGGCCAATTCACCTAATCTGCACATTTTTGGATTGTGGGAGGAAATTGGAGCACCCGGACAAAACTCACAGAGGCACAGGGAGAATTTGCAAACTTCACACAGAGAGTCACCTAAGGCTGGAATTGAACACTGGTCCCTGGGATGGTGAGGCAGCAGTGCTAACGACTGAGCCACCGTGCAACCCTTGCTGTCTTATTTGGCAGCCTGTAAAAATGGTGATGGTGCCTGAGTTTCAACCATGTCCAGAATTATGGTTAATAAAAAAGTGACATCATTTTGTCTGACGAAAAGAGAGTGAGCATTATGTGAACATGTATTTTACAAGCCAAAGCAAGGGACACAGAGTCTATCTTGATGGGAATGCAGACCTGTCCCCATCTTTGAGCAATACTTCCACATATTGTCCCTGTCTCAAAAACAAAAGATGTGAGAACATGAGAAATAGGATCAGGAGTAGGCCATTCAGCCCCTCAAGTCTACACTGTCATGATATAAGATCATGGCTGATCTGTCTCAGGTCTCAACATCCCCTTCATGCTATCCCCTGATATTTCAAATATCTGTCCACTTTCTTTTTTAATACTTTCCATGATGTATACTCCACAACTCTTGAGAATAAAGAATTCTAGACCTTTGTTACTCTCTAAGAGAAGAAATTCATTTGCACTTCGGTTTTAAATAAGTAAACCCTTATTCTGCAACAATGTCGTCTAGTTTGAGGTTCCTCCACTAGTCGAAACATCTTTTCAACATCTACCCTGTAAAACCCCATCAGGATCTTGTATGTTTCAGTAAGATCACCCCTCATTTCTCAAACCATTAATCAGTTCTTGATAAGTCAACCCATTCATCCCAGTAAGCTGTCCAGCAAATCTCTTTGAACCGCCTCAAGTACCAATGTGACCTTTTCTAAATGTAGGGACCAAACCGATACACGGTATACCAGGTGTGCCCTACCGAACACTCTGTTCAGTTGTAACGAGACTTCCCTATTTTTGTACTCCAACCCTGAGCAATAGAGTCGCAATTCAACTTATCTTCTTAAAGTCATAGAGTCATAGAGATGTACAGCACGGAAACAGACCCTTTGGTCCTACTTTGAAACTTTATTGCTGGAACAGCACAGCAGGTCAGGCAGCATCCAGGGAACAGGAGATTCGACGTTTCGGGCACAGGCCCTTCTTCAGGAATGAGCAGAGAGTGTTCAGCAGGAGAAGATAAAAGGTAGGGAGGAGGGACTTGGAGGAGGGGAGTTGGAAATGTGATAGGTGGAAAGAGGTCAAGGTGAGGGTGATAGGTCGGAGTAGGGTGGAGGCGGAGAGGTCAAGAAGAAGACTGCAGGCCAGGAAGGCGGTGCCGGGCGGGAAGGATCCGGCTGAGACAAGGTGGGGGGAGGGAGAATGAAGAAACTGGTGAAGTCCAAGTTCATCCCCTGCGGTTGGAGGGTTCCCAGTCGGAAGATAAGACGCTCCTCCTCCGACCGTCGCCCCTGAACAACTTTTCTTTCCAATCCTCCCACTTTCTCCCACAGACCCCAGCACCAAGGATATATTTCCCTACCCTCCCCTATCAGCTTTCCGTAGAGACCACTCCCCCCGCGACTCCCTTGTCAGATCCACACCACCCACCGACCCAACC
>NC_057722.1:50412000-50483724 GCF_004010195.1 Chiloscyllium plagiosum | reverse complement strand
GTTGAAACTTTATTGCTGGAACAGCACAGCAGGTCAGGCAGCATCCGGGGAACAGGAGATTCGACGTTTCGGGCACAGGCCGTTTCCTGAAGAAGGGCCTGTGCCCGAAACGTCGGATCTCCTGTTCCCTGGATGCTGCCTGACCTGCTGTGCTGTTCCCGCAATAAAGTTTCAACTTTGATCTCCAGCATCTGCAGACCTCACTTTCTCCTTTGGTCCTACTTGTCCATGCCGACCAGATATCCCAGCCCAATCTAGTCCCACCTGCCAGCACCCAACCCATATCCCTCCAAACCCTTTCTATTCATATACCCATCCAGATGCATTTTAAATGTTGCAATTGTACCAGCCTCCATCACTCATTCCATTCACGCACCACCGTCTGTGTGAAAATTTTGCCTCTTAGGTCCCTTTTATATCTTTCCCCTCTCACCCTAAACCTCCAGTTCTGGACTCCCCCACTCCAGAGAAAAGACTTTGTCTATTTATCCTATCCATGCCCCTCATAATTTTGTAAACCTCTATAAGGTCACCCCTCAGCCTCTGACGCTCCAGGGAAAACAGCCCCAGCCTATTCAACCTTTCCCTATAGCTCAGACTCTTCAACCCTGGCAACATCCTTGTAAATCTTTTCTGGACCCTTTCAAATTTCACAATTTCTTTCCGATAGAAAGGAGACCAGAATTGCATGCAATATTCCAAAAGTGGCCTAACCAATGTACTGTACAGCCACAACATGACCTCTGAACTCCTATATTCAATACTCTGACCAGTAAAGGAAAGCATACCAAACGCCTTCGTCACTGATGAAGAAGGCGTTTGGTATGCTTTCCTGCTGCTCGGGTCGCTTTTCCTGCTCCTTGGATGCTGCCTGAGCTGCTGCGCTTTTCCAGCACCACTCTAATCTTGACTGTAATCTCCAGCATCTGCAGACCTCACTTTTACCTTCCTCACTATCCTATCTACCTGCGACTCCACTTTCAAGGAGCTATGAACCTGCACTCCAAGATCTCTTTGTCCAGCAACATTCCCTAGGACCTTTGCATTAAGTGTATAAGTCCTGCTAAGATTTGCTTTCCAAATTGTAGCATCTCACATTTATCTAAATTAAATTCCATCTGCCACTTCTCACCCCATTGGCCCAACTGATCAAGATCCTTCTGTAATCTGAGATAACTTTCTTCGCTGTCCACTACACCTCCAATTTTGGTGTCATCTGCAAACCTATTAACTATACCTCTTATGTTCACATCCAAATCATTTATATAAATGACAAAAAGTAAAGGACCCAGCACTGGTCCTTGTGGCACTCCACTGGTCACAGGCCTCCAGTCTGAAAAACAACCCTCCACCACCACCCTCTCAATTCTACCTCTGAGCTATTTCTGTATCCAAATGGTGAGTTTTCCCTATATTCCCTGAGATCTAACCTTGCTAACCCGTCTCCCATGGGGAACCTTGTCGAACGCCTTACTGAAGTCCATATAGATCACATCTACCGCTCTGCCCTCATCAATCCTCTTTGTTACTTCTTCAAAAAACTCAATCAAGTTTGTGAGACATGATTTCTCACACACCAAGCCATGTTGACTATCCCTAATCAGTCCTTGCCTTTCCAAATTCATGTACATCCTGTCCCTCAGGATTTCCTCCAACAACTTGCCCACCACTGACATCAGGTTCACTGGTCTATAGTTCCCTGGCTTGTCTTTACTGCCTTTCTTAAACAATGGCATTATGTTAGCCAACCTCCAGTCTTTCGGCACATCACCTGTGACTAACGATGAAACAAATACCTCAGCAAGAGGCCCAGCAATCACTTCCCACAGAGTTCTAGGGTACACCTGATCAGGGGCTGGGGATTTATCCACTCTTATGTGTTTCAAGACATCCAGTACTTCCTCCTCTGTAATATGGACATTTTTCAAGATGTCACCATCTATTTCCCTACATTCTACAGTAAACTCTGATGCAAAATTATTGTTCAGTTTCTCCCCCATCTCCTTGGCTGCCTTGCTGATCTTTGAAGAGCCCTATTCTCTCCCACGTTTACCCTTTTGTCTTTAATGTATTTGTAAAAACCCTTTGGAATCTCCTTAACTCTTTTTGCCAAAGCTATCTTGTGTCCCCTTTTTTCCCTCCTGATTTCCCTCTTCAGTATACTCCTACTGTCTTTATATTCTTCTAAGGATTCATTCAATCTATCTTGTCTATATCTGACATATGCTTTCTTATTTTTCTTAATTTCTCCAGTCATTCAGCATTCCTTACACTTACCAGCCTTTCCTTTCACCCTGACAGGAATATACTGCCTCTGGACTCGTTATCTCATTTCTGAAGGCTTCCCATTTTCCAGCCATCCCTTTATCTGCGAACATCTGCCCCCAATCAGCTTTTGAAAGTTCTTGCCTTATACCGTCAAAATTGGCTGTTCTCCAGTTTAGAACTTCAACTTTTAGATCCTGTCTATCCTTTTCCATAACTATTTTAAAACTAATAGAATTATGGTCGCTGGCCCCAACGTGCTCCCCCCACTGACACCTCAGTCACCTGTCCTGCCTTACTTCCCAAGAGTAGGTCAAGTTTTGCACCTTCTCTAGTAGGTACACCTGCATACTGAATCAGAAAATTGTCTTGTACACGCTGAACAAATCCCTCTCCATCTAAACCCTTAACACTATGGCAGTCCCAGTCTATGTTTGGAAAGTTAAAATCCCCTACCATAACCACCCTATTATTCTTACAGATAACTGAAATCTCCTTACAAATTTGTTTCTCAATTTCCCTCTGACTTTTCGGGGGTCTAGAATACAATCCCAGTCAGGTGATCATCCCCTTCTTATTTCTCAGTTCAACCCAAATAATTTCCCTGAATGTATATCTGGGAATATCCTCCCTCAGTACAGCTGTAATGCTATCCCTTATCAAAAACACCACTCCCCCTCCTCTCTAGCCTCCCTTTCTGTCCTTCCTATAGCATTTGTAGCCTGGAACATTAAGCTGCCAGTCCTGTCCATCCCTGAGCCATGTTTCTGTAATTGCCAAGGTATCCCAATCCCATGCCCTGAGTTCATCTGCCTTCCTTGTCAGGTCTCTTGCATTGAAATAAATGCAATTTAATTTATCAGTCCTACTTTGTTCTTTGCTTTGTCTCTGCTTGCCCTGACTGTTTGACTCGCTTCTGTTCTCAACTGTACCAGTCTCATATTGATCTCTTTCCTCAATATCTCCCGGGGTCCCACCCCACCATCTTATTAGTTTAAATCCTCCTGAGCAGCTCTAGCAAATCTCCCTGCCAGTATATTAGTCCCCTTCCAATTCAGGTGCAATCTGTTCTTCTTGTACAGGTCACTTCTACTCCAGTAGAGATTCCAATGATCCAAAATTGTGAATCCTTCTCCCATACACCAGGTCTTTATCCACGCATTCATCTGCTCTATCCTCTTATTCCTACCCTCACTAGCTCGCAGCACCAGGAGTAATCCAGATATTACTACTCTCGAAGACCTCCTTTTTAAATTCCTGCCTAACTCTCTGTTATCTCCCTTCAGAATCTCATCCTTTTAACTTCCTATGATATTGGTTCCAATGCGTACAATGACCTCCTGCTGGTCCCTCTCCTCTTGAGAACATTCTGCACCGTCTCTGAAATATAATAGATCCTGGCACCAGGGAGGTAACACACCATTCTGATCTTTCGCTGCTGCCCACAGAAACGTTTGTCTATGCCTGGTCCCCTAACACAATCGATCTCTTGGAATCTGACGTACCCCTCATTGCGTTAGAGCCAATCTTGATACCAGAAACTTGGCTGTTTATGCTACATTCCCCTGAGAATCCATCACCCCCTACATTTTCCAAAACAGCATACTTGTTTGAAATGGGGATAGCCACAGCAGACTCCTGCACTACCTGCCTACCTCTCTTACCTTTCCTGGAGTTAGCCCATCTATGTGACTGTATCTGTAACTTTTCTCCCTTCCTATAATTGCCATCCATCACATCCCCTTGTTCTTGTAAATCCCTCATTGCCTCTAACTGTCTCTCCAACTGATCCATTCAATATGATAAGATTCACAACCAATGACATTTATTGCAGATATGATCCTCAGTAAAACGTAAACTCTCCCTAAACTCCCACATCTGCCAAGAAGATCATTTCACTCTACTAAAGGCAATTTTTGATTCTTTCAATCTATAGACCCAGAAAATAGCACTGTCCTATTCTTCTACAAAACACTGCTCCAGGCTAAGTTAATACTTATGACTTACATTTTTAAGTTTAGTCAAGTGACATATTGCAATATAACATACAATCAAGAAAGAATTGACTCTACTCATTACTGCAGACTTACTGTAAGGCCACACTTAAAATATTCACTTATCTGTTTCTGTCTTGTGACCTCTCCCAAACAGGTTCCTCCAAGATTAGCTGTGAATTTCACTGCTTATTAATTTTTCCAGGTGCACTCCAATGTCCAGCAATCCAGACTAGGACCCGTGGACACAGCTTTAGAATTAGAGGGGGTCATTTCAGAACAGAAATGCGGAGACATTTCTTCAGCCAGAGAGTGGTGGGCCTGTGGAATTCATTGCCACGGAGTGCAGTGGAAGCCGGGATGCTAAATGTCTTCAAGGCCGAGAGTGATAGATTCTTGTTGTCTAGAGGAATTAAGGGCTACGGGGAGAACGCTGGTAAGTGGAGCTGAAATGCGCATCAGCCATGATTGAATGGCGGAGTGGACTCGATGGGCTGAATGGCCTTACTTCCACTCCTATGTCTTATGGTCTTATGGTCTTATGAATTCGAACAGCAAAGGCAGTAACTGTGCAGGTTCACTGCTGCGTCAGTTAGCAGTATGGATTTCTTTCTCTCTGTCCTATATTGACCTCACCTTGTGCTTATTTTGTCTGTTCCTCTCCCATTGTTTTGACTTTTCTTTTCTCCAAAGTTCCAAACAATGCAACAGCATATAAAACAGTAATTGCTGCTCCTAGAATTCGAGGAAATCACCTCCAAAACCTAAAATATCTCAAAAAAGGAGCAGCCTGTTACAGCCAGATATTTTTGCTGTCCTCCATCTTGGATTACCCAGAACGAGATTAATATCAGAAGTTAAGACTTGAAAATTACCACTGTTCAAAGACATTAAATATATTTCTTAATACTGTGCTGACAAGCTTCAACCAAAGCAATATCACATCATCATATCCTTGTACTGCGTAAATCAAATTGGAATCTTTGCAAGTTACATTGGTTCTTTCAGCAGCCTACACTAATTTGCCACCTGTCACCCTCCTCCATCTAGCTTAAGGACTAATATGCATTTTTGTGACTGTGACATGCAGCTTAGTGGGACATTTGGGTTACTGCTGTGGCGAAGTCTAATTCTCATTAGTGGATGACTCTGAAGAGGATCCCTCCCTCAGTCTGAGGTAATGTATCCTGGTCATTGACGTTTGCATTTATGCACAGGATTTACAACAAGAAGGTTAAGATATTATCACTGACAGTGATGTCTCACATTTCTCTCTCAGTTGAAAAAGAAGAAAAATCAATTAGTGCTTGAAGATTGATGCAGTATCACACATTTGCTTATTCTCAACCTGGCAGCCCCTTAATAATTTGTTTATTTGGTGACTAAATAGATGAGAAAAGCAGACTTTGTGTTAATTACACCAAACATTAGCTATGTGCCAACATAACTGTTCCTCTCTGACAGCTAAATAGGCAGTAACATTAGTGTTGTTGACTACACTCCATATTCTTAGACTTGGATTAAAATGGTTCATACAAACATATGGATCAGGAGCAGGAGTAAGCTATTCTGCTTGTTGAGCCTGCTACACTATACATTGAGATTGTGATTATAGAGAAGATTTGTAGCTCAGGTTGTGGATCAGGTTGTAAGTTTGCTCGCTGAGCTGGTAGGTTTGTTCTCAGACGTTTTGTCACCATGCTAACATCATCATTGAGCCTCCAGTGAAGCGCTGGTGTACTGTCTCGCTATTTGTGTGTCTTGGTCTGTTGTGGTGGGTGATATCATTTCTGGTTCTTTTTCTGAGAGGTTGGTAAATGGAGTCCAAATCAATATGTTTGTTAATGGAATTCCAGTTTGAATGCCAGGCCTCTAGGAATTCCCATGTTTGTCTTTGTTTAGCCTGTCCCAGGGTGGATGTACTGTCCCAGTCAAACTGGTGTCCATCTTAGTCTGTGTGTATGGATACTCGTGATAGTTGGTCATGTCATTTGGTGGCTAGTTGGTGCTCATGTACCCTGGTGGCTAGTTTCCTGCCCATTAGTCCAAAGTAATGTTTGTTGCAATCCTTGCATGTTATTTTGTATGTGATGTTTGTTCTGCTGGTTCTTGGTATGGGGTCCTTTAAATTCACCAGGAGCTGTTTCAGTGTGGTGATAGGTTTGTAGGCCACAATGATGCCTCGGGGCCGGAGTAGTCTGGTCGTCATCTTTGAAATGACTTTAATGTATGGCAGGATGACTAAAGTCTCTGGACATTCTGTGTCTTCTCATTTAGGTCTGTTGTGTAGGAATTGGAGAACTGTGCTTATCAGATAATCATTGTTCCTGAACATGTTATATAGGTATTTTTCCACGGCGTGTCGTAGTTATTGGGTGCTGCAGTGTGTTGTGGCTTATTGAAATAATATCCTGATGCAGTTCCGTTTGTGGGTGTTGGGATGATTGCTCCTGTAGTTGAGTATCTGGTCAGTGTGTGTAGCTTTCCTGTAGATGCTGGTCTGCAGCTCTCCATTGCCTTTTCATTCCACTGTGACATCTGAGAAGGGGAATCTGTTGTTGTTCTCTTATTCTTTGGTGAACTTTATACCAGTAAGGATGTTGTTTATGTGTTTGTGGGTGTCTTCTAATTTGTTGCGTTTTTTGATGACAAAGGTGTCAGCCACATAGCGGACCCAAAGCTTGGGCTGGATCATGGGAAGGGCTGTTTGTTCTAACCTTAGCATAGCTGCTTCAGCTAAGAGTCCTGATATTGGTGATCCCATTGGCGTCTCATTGATTAGTTTGTAGATCTTGTCGTTGAAAATGAAGTGAGTTGGGAGGCACAGGTCTACTAGTTTACTGTCCTTGCTGATGGAGTTGGTGCTGTCAGGTATTTCAAACATTTCAGATATTCCAAAATGCTGTATATCTTCTTGTTTTGTTTTTGGTCCATTCCTCCACATTATTAACTTTACCTACTTTTCATCTCAACTCAGCTTTCCTTGCTATTTTAAATCTGCTGCTCTTCATTAACCTCCCTCTCCATATCAATTATGTTACCCATATTTGGGACCATACATTATTCCTATTTCTAATCTTACCATCTCAAATCTAGTTAAGTCTATATCTGACCGTTTCATTGAATCTCACATTCCCCTTTCCCTTTCCAATGTTGCTGCCTTCTGTGACCAGTTCTGGAGAAAGTTTCCCTCAAGTTTCTTAAAATGGCACTTTCACATTCCTAACTATCCATCCTCTGGCTCTCCTCTTACTGTGATATTTTTGCAGCAGTTGATCTCATTCACACTGTCATCATTATCTTTGATGTCATTTCTCTGTAAGATCTTTACATTCCCCCACCATGATCATTGTTCCTGTGATGAGCCCCACTTTCGTGCTCTTAAAGATAAGATTTCAGCATATATAATGCATGATCTGGTTAGCTATTCCTCACCAGATTTAGCTGGATCCCTTCATGTCATTTCAGGTCCTGCTGTGATATATATGTAGACTGTTTTTGGAGCAGAGAAGGTTGAGAGAAAATTTGATAATGGAATTTAAAATCAAACCTTTTCATGAAGCGAGTGATTAGGATCTGCATTGCACTACCAGAGATTGGTACAGCAGTTTCGATTGAGGGATTCAAGATGATTTTGGATTATTATCTAAAAAGGAAGAGCATGCAGTGCTGTGAGGAAAAAGTGAGGTGGTAACGCTGGGTGAACTGCTTTTAGAGAGATCCACTAAATCACTTGGCCTTCTTTTCTGTTGTAACTATTCTGTTTAACATGTTCAGCTTTCCTCTGAACATTTCCCACAACTCTGTGATCATTAGATTAGATTACAGTGTGGAAACAGGCCCTTCGGCCCAACAAGTCCACACTGACCCTCTGAAGAGAAACCCACCCCTCTATATTTACTCCTGACTAATCCACCTAACACTATGGGCAAGTTAGCATGGCCAATTCACCTAACATGCATATCTTTGGATTGTGGGAGGAAGCTGGAGCACCTGGAGGAAACCATGCAGACACGGGGAGAATGTGCAAACCCCACACAGACAGTTGCCCGAGGCAGGAATTGAACCCGGGTCCCTGGTGCTGTGAGGCAGCAGTGCTAACCACTGAACCACCGTGCCGCCCCAATCATCTTGAAATATAAAGATTATCTTTTGGTTACTTTCCTCTGTAAATCCCTCTCCCTGTCCATCACCAATAGTGACTGAGGAGCTCAAAATCTTCTTTCTGAGATTGAGATCGTCTGCTCATTTTTCTATTCCACTGCTGAATCTGAAACCAAATTGTATGCTCATTTCTTTTCTCTCTGAGCTCAATACTGTCCATAACAAAAACCTGCTGCTCTCTTAAATTTATGGCAACTAAAATGCTAAACACGCAACTTATTTCCCTGGCCTCCATATTAGCTGATATCTCCTCAGGTATAATCTGTATCACTTTCAAATCTGCTACGATCATTTGTATCCTCAAAAAAGTGCTGCTGCTTTTGCATCTTTATAAACAACTGCTATATCTCCAACTTCTTCTTCAAATTCCTTGTTACTTTGTTTCCTCCCAAATTCATGTCCATGTTTTCTATGACTACACGTACAAATCTTTCCAATAAACTTTTCAACACTACTATAGCATTAAAATAGCCCTTATCAATGATGCAAATGACATTCAATACAAATGTGACCATGGATTATCTTTATCCTTCTCCACTTCTCTATAGCCTTCAGTGTGATTGACAATTTCGTCATCTGGTAGCATCTCTTCTCTATTGTCTGATTGGGACTCCCTAACTGCTTCCATCCAGCTACTGAATCACATCCAGAAAATATCCTGCAATGATTAATGTTAGCGAGTTTTGCGAAGATTTATAGCTAAGGTTGAAGTTCTGGATGTAGGTTTGCTCGCTGAGCTGGAAGGTTTGTTTTCAGATGTTTCATCACCATACTATGTAACATCATCTGTGAGCCTCAGATGAAGCACTGATGGCATGGCACACTTTCTATTGATGTGTTTAGGGTTCCTTGGGTTGATGATGTAATTTCCAGTGGTGACATAATTTCCTGTCATTTTTCTCAGGGGGTGGAAAATGGGATCCAAGTCAATGTGTTTTTTGATACAGTTCCAGTTGGAATGCCACACTTCTAGGAAATCTTGTGCGTGTCTCTGTTTGGCTTGTCCTGGGATGGATGTGTAGTCCCAGTCAAAGTGGTGTCCTTTGTCATCTGTATGTAAGGTGGGTTTGTGGGTTCCCATGATGCCAAGAGGTCTAACTCTCACCAACCTAAGGAATCCTAAACACATAAATAGAAAGCAGACCATGCCACCAATACTTCCTCCGGAGGCTCACTGATGATGTTACCTAGTATGTTGACGAAACATCTGAAAATGAACCTTCCAGCTCAGCGAGCAAACCTACATCCATGATTTATGTTATCATTTCACATCATGTCCTCTGAAAGACCCCAAGGATTGCTTCTTTACCTTCTCTATTTCTTCCACAAGGTTTCCTCAGTTACATCATCTCAAGGCATGGTAGATTCAACTTCTGTGGTAATAACATCAGACTGGACTTCACTCCCCACTTTCTCAAAATATCCACTGCTTCCAGTGCTCATGCCCGAAACGTCGATTCGCCTGTTCCTTGGATGCTGCCTGACCTGCTGCACTTTTCCAGCAACACATTTTCAGCTCTGATCTCCAGCATCTGCAGTCCTCACTTTCTCCTGTCCAACATTCAATCCTAGATGAACCTTGGATTATTGTAGCCTAAAGCCTTCAGCTGCTGTCACAAACCACATTTTCAGCTCACTCCTAAAGTACTGAGTTCAGCCAGCCTGTTCACAACTGATCCTCAATTGATCCTCAACCAAGTATCTGATCATACATTCTTTGCATCAAAAAGACTACTTACTTCTACTTCCTGAATGTTGCAAGTCTCCCATCTTGCCTCAGTTCCTCTCCTGATGAAACGCTCACCCTTGCCTTTACTATCACTAGATGTAACTATTCCAGTGGTCTCCATCATTCCACCCTCCACAATCTTGAGTTTATCCATGTTGTAGCTCATAACTATCCTTTGCCAAGATTTGTTCATAAAATATCCTGTGTTAACTTTTCTACATTTGATCTTAGTCATCTAGTTCAATCTTAAAACACATTCTTTCATTAAATTTCCTTTTTTTTGTCCTATAAACCTCCAGTAACTGTGACAAATTACAACCTCAATTATCCAAACACCAATTATCCGAATTTTGGGTTATCCAAACAAGATCTCAAGGTCACGTAAAAACGGCATTAGGCAACTCAGCATTCAGTTATCAGTTAAATGGCATTGTGGTATGTATTGCCAGATAACCAAGAAATGTTCAATAACCGGCACTCAAATTACCCCTTGTTTACAACCAGATCAATTAACAGCATGATCAATTATTCAAACAGAATATTCCCCACCCATTTCATTTGGATAATCAAAGTTCTACTGTATTCACCAAAGTTTGGTTTCTTATGCATCCTTCTTTGCCCTCAACCCTATTGATGGATTTTCCTTAGGGACTAACTTTAGAATTCACTCCCAAATCTCTATATCTTACTCTTCTATTTTAAAACATTCCTTAAAGTTGCAGTTTTTTGAACAAGGCTTGCCTGTTTTAATATTTCCATTTGCTTAGTATCATTTCTTTTTCTTTTTATGCTTCTGTGAGGCACTTTACAACATTTTCCTACATCTCAAGTGCCAAAGAAAGGCAGACTGTTATTACTTTGCAGTCCTTGGCATAATACCTTTCTATCCCAATTTGGTATTATCTTATTGCCACTGCATTTCTGATTGCCAGTGCAAATATAGTGGAGAATGGCAAGTAATGCAGGACACTACTTTTCACTTTCTGCTAATTTAAAAAGCTCCCTTTAATTTGTACCTTCTGTTTTCTGCTTTCTAGCAATTTTCCACTCCATTCTGCTATCCAATCCCTGACTCTGAAAGCTTTAGATCTGGATTTTTGCAACAATAGAGAGCCTCTCAATCATTTTGAAAATTGCAAAGGAAGCTAAAAAATTGGGAGTCCTATTCCTTACCATAGCATCTACCATTTTCACAGTGGTGGGAATTGTGCTGGGTCACATTTCATGTGTATCTCACAGGCACAACTGTTTTCACTCAGGTGTCATTTTGGTGACCAGGCTACAAGGAATGTGATATGCATGGATTAGACCTGGTTGGAATAGGTTTGAGCTTCGTGGATTGACTTGTATAGCTAAGGTATCTTTCTGCAAAAGTAAAAGATTCCTTTGGCAATGGTTACAGAAGAATTAAGCAATCCTTTGAGATTATTAAAATTAGATGTCAATGTGCATAATGTACATAAAATCTTTAACTGTCAATAGACCTAGCTACAGCAGCAATGAAAAATGTCAAAATCAACTGACAAAATGAACTGTCAAAAGTGCTAAAAGGGACTGACAAAAATTTTTAAAATAAATTGTCAAATTTGTCATGTTGTTCAAACAACTACTCTTAATTTTTTAAAAAATCTGGGGTGTTAGTTAAAAAACATTGCTAGAGATTTCATTATGTTAGTTGACATAAGTCTGTGGTCAATATTTCTAGTTTAGTGCTGCCCTACTGATTCCATAATCTTCCATTATTATAATAGGGTGCCTGCCATTTCAATTTAATTGACAACTCTAAGTGATTATCGAAACTCTGAAGTGAAACTATGAATTCCATTGCCTGTTTTTATGTGCAATTATTTTTGTGGTTATGTCATTGAATGAAGTAAGTGATGCAATTTTCTTTGTGAATGAGTATGTTTAAAAAATAAGTAAAATCTACATTAGACAATTAGAACTTTATTTCTCCTCAGCATTTCTCCTAAAGTTTGGTCACAGCAAATTCTAGGTGATTTAGGATAGTAGGTATAAGGGAAAAGAGTGATAGGTGGGTGACATGAGTTGACACTAAATTGGCATAGGAGCTATAGAGGGACATAAGGATTGTGCGAAGCACAATTGGGAAATTTGCAGATAACACAAAAATTGGCCGCCAAGTGAATAGTGTAGAGGATAACTGTAAGCTCCAAAATGGTACAGATGAATTGATAGAGTGGGCAGGGAAGTGGCAGTTGGAGTTCAACTCTGATAAGTATGAAGTAATGCATTTACGGAAGTCAAACAGTAAAAGGCAATACATGATAAAGGAAAATACACTAACAGGGGTAGATGAAGTGAGGGACCTTAGCACGCAAGTGCAAAGATAGCAGCATAGGTAGATAAGATGGTAAAGATGGCATATGGAATGCTCTCCTTCATTAGCAGAAATATAGAATACAGAAGTAGGGATATAATAATGAAACTATATTAGACACTGGTGAGGGCAGTACTGGACTATTGTGTGCAGTTCTCATCATCACAATATATGAAGGACATATTTTCTCTTGAGAGAGACAGGGCAGAAAAGATTTACTATAATGTTGCCAGGGTTGGAAAATTGTAGTGATGAGGAAAGATTGGAGAGGTTGTGGATGTATTCCTTGGAACCAGGAAGGTGGATGGTAGCATAGATAGAAGATTAGCTGTCTGGTGGAAGGAAGAGAGTGGGGATAAAAGGGTCCTTGTCAGGATGAAAGTCAGTGACTAGTGGTGTTCCACAAGGGTCAATGTTGGGACCACAACTTTTCACTTTATGCATTAATGATGAAGGAACTGAGGGCATTCTGGCTAAGTTTGTAGGATGATACAAAGATAGGTGGAGGGGCTAGTGGTATTGAGGAGGCGGTGAGGCTGTAGAAAAATGTAGACAGTTTAGGAGCGTGGGCGAAGAAGTGGCAGATGAAATACAACATGGGAATGTGTGGGATCATGCATTTTGTTAGGAAGAATACAGGCATGGACTATTTTCTAAATGGGGAGAAAATTCAGAAATCTGAAGTGCAAAGGGACTTCAGAGTCCAAGTCCAGGTTTCGCTTTAGGTAAACTTGCAGGTTGAGTTGGTAGTTCGGAAGGCAAATACAATGTTGTCATTCATCTCGAGGGAACTAGAATATGAAAGCACAGATGTACTTCTGAGGCTTTATAAAGCTGTGGTTGGATGACTTTTCGAGTATTGTGAGCAATTTTGGCCCCCATACCTCAGGAAGGATGTATTGACCCGGGAGCGGGTCCAGGGAAGGTTCACGAGGATGATTCCAGGAATGAAAGGCTTAACATATGAGGAACATTTGAGGACTCTGAGACTATACTTGATGGAGTTCAGAAGGATTACTGAGGTCTGAATGAAACTTACAGAATACTGAATGGCTTGGATGGAGTGGACATTGGGAAAATGTTTCCATTGGCAGGAGAGACGAGGACCTGAGAGCACAGCCTTAGAGTAAAGGAAAGACCCTTTAGAACGGAGGTAAGGAGAAACGTATTTTAGCCAGAGAGTGGTGAATCTGTGTAATTTACTGCCACAGAAGGCTGTGGATGCCAGGTCATTGAGTATTTTTAAAATAGAGATAGATAAGTTCTTGATTGCCAAGGGGATCAAAGGGAAAAAGCAGGAAAATGGGATTGAAAAACCTATCAGCCATGATTGAATAGCAGAGCAGACTCGATGGGTTCAATGGCCTAAGTTCTGCTCCGATGTTTTATGGTCTAAGGTTGTGTAGTGATATGATTGTGATATACAAAATGTGAGGGATTCAGACAGAGTACACAAGAGAAATTTGTTCCCCTTGGCAGAGGGTTCAAAAACCAGGTCATAGATTCAAGTCAAGTGGCAGAAGGATTAGAGGGGATGTGAGGGAAAACCTTTTCACACAGATGGTAGTGGGTGTCTGGAATTCACTGCCTGAGTTGGTGGTGGAGGGAAACAATGTAAACAGTCTAAACACTTTTAAAAAGTACCTGGATCTACACCTTCAGTGCTGAAGGCTCTGCGGTTTTCAGTCAGGTGCGGGAGGATAGGGTAAAAAAGGGTGTCTTTGGGTTGGCATGGAGATGACGGGCCAACTGGTCCCCTTTAGTTCTGTGGGTGGAGGACATGGAGGCTATGAGGGCTCATGGGAGCATAGGATGGTATGGAGTGTGAGGAGTTATGGGGTTCAGTGGAGAGGCATAGTTTGGCATGGAGTATATGATAACTCATTTGAGGGTGTGTAGAGAGCAATGGGTTAACATAGATGTTGTAGATGTTATGCTGTTGTGGGTCAGGTGCCTGAGATGACATGACTTGGTATGATTGGCAAATGTGTGGCAATGAGACAGTGTGAGTATGAGTGTGAGGGATGGAGGGCTATTATATATGTTTGATTTGAAGCTTTAGCAACATAGCAGTGCACTGAAGCAGGCCTTCTGATCTCCTGTTTCAGCACTTTGCAGCTTCTGTACTCCTTCTGGGTGGTCCTACCTAAATCAACCCAACTACCAAGCCACTTCCTCCAAGGTCAAGTTTGCAGGTCTGGGAAAAGCCCTGACTTTGCATTCCTTCTCTTTGAAATAGACAATGACCATGCTGACTTATTCTAGAATAGAGGTAAAAACAATGACTGCAGATGCTGGAAACCAGATTCTGGATTAGTGGTGCTGGAAGAGCACAGCAGTTCAGGCAGCATCCAAGGAGCTTCGAAATCGACGTTTCGGGCAAAAGCCCTTCATCAGGAATAAAGGCAGTGAGCCTGAAGCGTGGAGTTATAAGCTAGAGGAGGGTGGGGATGGAGAGAAAGTAGCATAGAGTACAATGGGTGAGTGGGGGAGGGGATGAAGGTGATAGGTCAGGGAGGAGAGGGTGGAGTGGATAGGTGGAAAAGGAGATAGGCAGGTAGGACAAGTCATGGGGACAGTGCTGAGCTGGAAGTTTGGAACTAGGGTGAGGTGGGGGAAGGGGAAATGAGGAAACTGTTGAAGTCCACATTGATGCCCTGGGTTGAAGCGTTCCGAGGCGGAAGATGAGGTGTTCTTCCTCCAGGCGTCTGGTGGTGAGGGAGTGGCGGTGAAGGAGGCCCAGGACCTCCATGTCCTCGGCAGAGTGGGAGGGGGTGTTGAAATGTTGGGCCATGGGGCGATGTGGTTGATTGGTACGGGTGTCCCGGAGATGTTCCCTAAAGCGCTCTTATTCTGGAATAGGAGTGTTATCCTTTCATTGAGAGACATGACCTTCAGAGCTGAGGAGAAAATCAAGAACACTTTGAAATGATGCATCATGGACATGCCTGAGAAATCATATCTTACAAACCGGTCAACAGGTCTATAGAGAATGATGACTTACCTTAAAACAGTGAATTACTGATTAAGGCACCCTAGTGCTTATGCGGTAAAGCTTCTGCCAGGACGAATCCCCTGTTATTTTGACCAGAAGGTCCCAAATTCGGTCTGTGCTGAGACAATGGAGTTCCATTGAGCTAACTTAGCACTGGGAAGAGAATGATGCCGTTGCTGTTCTTGATGGTATATCCATTGATCCCTGCAATCATTTGCATTTGTGGATCTTAGCATCAATTCCAGGATTCATAGCTTCTGCCATTGAATGGCGACTGACATTCATATGCAGGCTTATATCAAGTTGACATACTAAAGGGCTATCCATGTGTTTTCATTGTAGTGCACCAAGTCAGTCATCACCTTGAGGAGACCTGATTAAAAAATTTGAAAAAAAAGGAATGTTTGAATTACCATCAGAAGGAACTGAGAGTTCTTGTAGAGAACACCCTGATTCCTCAGTCTCATGCTAATTTGAAAATGCCAACAGGAAAAGCACATTATTATTTATAATAAAATGGATGTTGCACAGTAGGCTTGTGTGTGCTCTTCTCATTCCCTCCCAGACTAGTCCTTGTAACAGCGGTAGTCCATAAAAATCAGTGCAGTGCTTGTTTTGATTTACTTCAAAGGCCAATGAAGTAGCAGACAGTTACCTCTTACATCAACAATACCTGAGTGAAAACAGTGGTCTAAAGGAATTACCATACGGTGACCAGGCAACAGCAGCAACCTTTCAGCGGGCCATGGCCAAGGTGCACAGAGGAAAGCCTTTTGTTACTGATGAATAAAATAGGCAAGATCACTATAATTTTAAAGCTGATCTTCACTTTGATAGCAATGTGCTTGCATTTACAAAACATCTGAGGACCACCACAGAACAATTAAGGCTGAGCTTCTCTGCTGCATTAGAAATATGTGTCTGATGTTAGGGAATTAGGACCACAGTATTGCTAGGTAAGGTATACACTTCATCAATTTTGCTTCTTATTTCTAACTTCCTTGCACCTTTACATGGTCCACCCTGATGCTTCCCTGTTTCAACTTTCCTTCTTGGTTTTTGAATATGGTCATTACTAATATAGACTACAAGCCCAATAATTCCTGCAGCTACTTCAACTATAATTTCTCACAACCTATATCCTGAGAAATCACATGACACCAGGTTGTAGTTTAACAAGTTTATTTGATATCACAAGCTTTGGTGGTGCTGCCCCTTCATCAGGTGAAGTGAAGAAAAGCAAACAGGCACAGAATTTATAGGCAGAGAGGTCAATGAGCAGAGAGATCAAATGATCATACAAATAGTGTGAGTGAAGTGTTGAATAATAAGTCTCTGCAGGTGATCAAAAGTGTCAGACAGTGTGAGTAAAGTGTGAGGAACAGTCTTTCAATCAAGCACTTCATAACAATTTTGACTCACCATTGAGGTTCAACAATTTTAGACAATGGACTCTGTCCCATATTTTGTTTTAGTTTTTTGTTGCCATGGATTTTGGTTTAAATCTTGTTTTTCATGTGGTTGCATGTGTACAGAGATTTCATTATTCTGACATTTACAGTCACTTTTGACAATTGCTTTGCTACAACCATTATCACTTTCTTTGCCTTTAGTTCCATAACATCTTGTCATTTAATCTGTGTTCTCTACTCTATTCCCAAACCTTATCTTTTGCTGTTAATCTCCTTGTCCCTTTTGATAGCATACAACCCAGCACCTTTCCCCTCCTTCAGTTTTGTAAATTTGAAACATAACTGCTTCTCTCTCCCCAGATATTGCTAGACCTGCTGAGTATTTTCAGCACTTTAGCTTTGTTTTTAAGTGGGTAGATATTTTGTGTTGAATAAGTAAACAATTGAATTAAATAAATTTGATTGACATTTTAACTAATCAGAATAGGTTTCAGTGAAACCTGGTTTGAGAAATAGAATGAACTGTTTGCTACTGCTTGTTTTGAGTATAAACTACTGCTTTTGTTGTAAAGCACCTCCTCCATTTTATTTGGCACAAGCTTTCTTACATTACGTGACGTTGGTTACAAGCTTGTGTTTCTTCTCAACTATGCAATTTTGTTGCCATTGCTTTCAAATAGTCAGAGCTGGATTATGATGGCTTCATCATTGACATTCTGATTGTTTCTGCTATTCCTACTTTATGAAAACACAGTCAAAGACCACAGTTAGTAAGAGCCTGATCTTTGCATGGTATGGCTAAGTATCATGGTGGCTAATTGAGATTACATCTGTGTAACTGACAAGGCAATCGATTTGGAAAAATGGATAGTGCAGCATAAGAAAGCATAGTTAATAACAATGCTTGGGTATTTACACAGCTTTGATGTGATTTGAAACTGCAGACTCCCAATTTCTGATGGACATACATTGCACATTATGTTGTCTGCTGCTGTTTTGTTCTGACAGTATGATAGGAAATATTGTGAGTATAGCATTGTGTCATAATGAATGCTATTTGAAATATGTGAAATCCCTTAGGTAGCCAGATTTGAAAGAGTCATCAGTGTTCTGCAAAAGATGTTTTCCAGGGAATTCCTGGAACTTTGTAAAGGAGGAAGGAATATAAAATTAAATGTTCTCTTTAAAAGTCATTGACATTTACTGAATTTTATTCTTTGAGTTTAATTGGCCTTTTCGATGTCCACTGAGGTTTTCACTTAAGTGAGAAATTCTAACAATGTATGTATACTTGAGGGCAAACTGGCCCCCCAGAAAGGGCATCGCACTATTTCAGGAAATAGAGGAGCGTACTGATAATAAATTGTAATGGAATCATTTATGGGATGTGTGACCAATTTTCCCCTTGCTTACACCACTTTTTCTTGTAGCAACATGCAGAAATTCCCAATGATGCAAGAAAGCTGGTTGATGTTGCCTCCCTAACCCAAGAGTACAGAGCTTTGTTGAGCATTACTTGCCACTTGTTGAGCATTGCTACCACTCTAACTGAGGTCAGTCATTACACATATGCTGGGTGATCAAACTTGGCATGAACTAACCACTTGCTGAGTCACCACAAGAGTCCCTGATCTCCACTCATTAATTTAAAATTTTGCATGATCATACAGTGATCCCCAACTCCATTTATTCTTATTCTGTCATCAGAGGAGAAAAGGAACTTGTTAATGGTCACATAGAGATCATTGCTGAAACTACTCATTCGAGGCTCAGAACATAAGATATACCCTTAACACTTCTGGTCTTAGAATGAATTGCATTTGTAGGAATGTAAGAAAAGGCAGCAGGAGCAGATTATTCAGTCCCTAGAGCCTGTTCCACCATTCAACACAATAATGGTTGATCTTTGGCCTCAATACCATTTTCCCATACTATTCTGCCTCAGGCAACTGTCTGTGTGGAGTTTGCACATTCTCCCCATGTCTGCATGGGTTTCCTCTGGTTGATCCGGTTTCCTCCCACAATCCAAAGATGTACAGGTTAGATGAATTGGCATGCTAAATTGTCCATAGTGTTAGGTGCGTTAGTCAGGGATTAATACAGGGTGGGGGAATGGGTCTGGGTGGGTGTGGACTTGTTGGGCTGAGGGGCCTGTTTCCATAATGTAGGGAATCTATCCCCATGTCCTTTGATATATTTAATATCTAAAGTATTTCAGTCTCTGTCATGAATCTGCTCAATAACTTGGCTTCCACAACACAGCAATTTCAAAGATTGACCACTATCTGCATGAAGCTATGTCCACTTATCTCAGTCCAAATGATCTTATTTTGAGACTGTGTCCCTAGTTCACAAGAATGCATCTTTTTACCTGGTATCTCCAGATATCTGAAACAAAGTCACAGCGCTGGAGAAATATAGCAAGTCTGGCAACATCTATGGAGATCCTGTCTTGTTTCCAATTTCCAGCATCTGCAGTCTGTGTTTATCTTCAGACATCTACCTTGTTGAACGCTATAAGAATTTTGTATGTTTCAATGAAATCACCTCTCATTCCTCATATTGCAGACAATTCTGATCTTCTTCCTATTGGAAGTATATTGTGAAACTTGAAAGAGTTCAGAAAAGATTAACAAGGATGTTGCCAGGATTGGAGAATTTGAGCTACAGGGAGAGGCTGAAAAGGCTGGGGCTGTTTTCCTTGGAGCATCTGAGGCCAAGGGGTGATCTTATAGAGGTTTACAAAATTATGAGGGGCATAGATAGGATAAATAGACAAGGTTTTTTTCCCTGGGTTGGGTGAGTCCAGAGCTGGCCGGCATAGGTTTAGGGTGAGAGGGGAAAGATATAAAAGGGACCTAAGGGGCAACTGTTTCAAGCAAAGGGTGATGCTTGTTTGGAATGAGCTGCCAGAGGAAGTGGTGGAGGCTGGTACAATTACAACATTTAAAGGAATCTGGATGGGTATATGAATAGGAAGGGTATAGAGAGATATGGGCCAAGTGCTGACAAATGGGACTAGATTAGGTAAAATATCTGGTCGGCATGGACGAGTTGGACTGAAGGGTCTGTTTCTGTGCTGTACATCTCTATGACTCTATAATTCTAAATTCCAAGTCCAATTTTTTCATATTTTCCTCATAGGACAATCCTGCCATCCCTGGGATTAGTCTGGTGAGATTTTGTTGCATTCCTCCGATGGAAAGCATATCCTTTAAAATACTACACAATTCTACACAATAGTGCAGATGCAGACTCACCAAGTATCTACACAATTGCAGCAAAATTTATTTTCCCCTGTACTCAAATCCTCTTGCAATGAAAGCCAATGTACCACTTGTTTTTCTAATTGCTTGTTGCACTTGTGTGATACTTTTTTGTGACTTACGAACAAAAACAGACTCGTTATTTTGGACATTGGGGCACTGACTTGAAAGAAATTCTGTGATTCACATATTAATCAATCAAAACTGCATCCCCATTCTAAGTGATTAAAGACTTAACGCCATCTAGGTTTGTCTAATACGTTGCATCAGTTGTATGACATTTTGATCTTTTACATATAAATTCCGTGCCCTATGTACTCTGGCCCACGAGCTACCTTACGAAGGAGCAGCACTCTGGAAGCTTATATTTTCAAATAAACCTGTTGGACTATAACCTGGTGTTGTGTGATTTTTCAACCTTTGGACATCAACATTTTCCTATCTCTCACCATTGAATAAGTACCCTGCACTTTTGTTTTCCTCACTCAACTTGATAGCTTCAGGGTGTTTCCATATTTATTCCATCTGCTATGTTCTTGTCTTCTCACCTAGCCTGTTTAAATCCCCATGCATCCTTCTCAAAACTTAGATTTGCACCTTGTATTGTAGCATCAGCAAACTTGGAAATATTACATTTAGTCCCCACATTCAAATCATTGATATGGATTGTCAATAGCTATCGCTCAAGACCTAATTCTCATGTTATCCCACTTGTCATAATCTGCAAATCTCAGAATGACTTGTTTATTCTGCACTCTGGAATGTGTATCTTCAGGTCCAGGGATACATCAATTTCATTTTGTATTAATTTCCCCAGTCCTACTTTTTATTCCCTATTATTGATTTCAGTGTTTTATCATCAATACTCACTCAGCTCTCTAGATTTCTAGAATAGCATGTGGATTATTTTTAGTCTTCCTCTGTAAAGACAGACAAGAACCATTTAATTAGTTTCTCTAAAATTTCCTTATTCCCCATCATAAATCCTCCTGCCTCTGTCTGTAATGGACTCACATTTGCATTTGCTAATCTTTTCCTTTTTTATATACCTATTGAAGCTTTTACAGTTTGTTTTTATGATCCTTACTAGTTCATGTACATTTTTAAAATTGCCTTTTTTATCAGTTTTTTGGTCCTCCTTTGCTGAATTCTAAAATGCTCCCAGTCATCAGGTTACATTTTGTCAATTTCATAAGCCTGTTTCTTCGATCTAATACAACCTTTAACTTTTCTATTGGCTATTCTTGCATGATACTTGCACATTCAAAACAATGTAAATTTGTTATAAACCAAGTATTTATTATATAAATGTTATTCATTGTCTGTTTACTGTTGCAAGTTTCCTAAACTTCAACAGCCAATTTTGCCCTTTATATCTTTGTATTTTCCTTTGTTTAGATTTAAGACCTCGTTTTCAATTGACCTACATCATTTCCAAACCTAAATACAAAAATGTATCATATTGTGGTCAACCTCCCTAGAACATCGTTTGCCATGAGGTTATTAATCAGCCCTTTCTCAGTGCACAGTGTTATATTTCAATAGCCCATTCTGAGGTTGGTTCCTCAACATACTATTCTAGAAAATCATCGCATATGCATTCCAGGAATTTGTCCTCTTCAACAATAATGCTAATCAGGTGTACCCAAACTATATGTAAATTGAATTGCCCAATGATTACTGTATTACATATTTTACATGCCCCTCTAATTTCTTGAATTTTACTATGCCCTTCATTTACATTACTATCTAGTGGCATGTAAATAACTCCTACCAATGTTTACTGCCTCATGCTATTGCTTAGCTCCACCCAAACTGATTCCACATCTTGATAGAGTCATAAAGATGTACAGCATGGAAACAGATCCTTCGGTCCAACCCATCCATGCCGACTAGATATCCCAACTCAATCTAATCCCACCTGCCAGCATCCGGCCCATATCCCTCCAAACCCTTCCTATTCATATAGCCATCCAAATGCCTACTAAATGTTGCAATTGTACTAGCCTCCACCACTTTCTCTGGCAGCTCATTCCATACACGTACCACCCTCTGCGTGAAAACGTTGCCCCTTAGATCTGTTTTATATCTTTCCCCCCTCATCCTAAACCTATGCCCTCTAGTTCTGGAATCTTCAGATATAAGATCCTCTGTCACTAATATACTAATCTAATTCTTTATTAACAGTAGCTCCCAGCCAGAAAGGACAGGTCATCCTGCAGCAACATCTCCATGATAGCAGTTAGGTCATACATTTTATTTCCATTTGTGCTGTCAACTCATCTATTTTATCTCCTGAAAATCTTAGCAAATTAAGGAATTTGTTTGCCATTTCTTATTGTAGATTAGAAGAGCCTTTTACCTGACCATCAGTCAACAT
Organism: Chiloscyllium plagiosum; assembly: GCF_004010195.1. Classification (NCBI taxonomy): domain Eukaryota; kingdom Metazoa; phylum Chordata; class Chondrichthyes; order Orectolobiformes; family Hemiscylliidae; genus Chiloscyllium; species Chiloscyllium plagiosum. The sequence goes on along the minus strand of NC_057722.1, from coordinate 50,461,178 downwards.
TTATGACAATTGTAATCAGCCAATAATTCCTCAAAAAGCCATTTCTTGTGTAGAGCAAGGGTTTACTGTGGGAAAAATAAATGATTAATTTTAAAATTCAAACTCTGTTGTTTTCCACTAAGTGTAATGTTTTCAGCAGTATGCTTTTTAGATTGACACTTAGCTGTTTCACTTTGATAGTTTGTCTATTTAATACTGTACTAAGCTTACCCATTGATTGTGAAATCCAACTGGAATTCTTTCTGTTGTGTGAAAGGCTATCCCAATTCATTTGGGCAAACAGAAATTGTGTCTTCCACACTAATTAAATAAGTACAACAACTTTTTAATATTGCATCTTTGTCATGATAAACATCCTAAAGTTCTTCATGGGGAGCAATATAAAACAAAACATGACATTGGATTGTATAAGGTGACATCAGGCAAGATTACCAAAACCTTGGACAAATAATATGGTTTTAGAAATTGTCTAAAAGGAGGATTAAACAAGCAGATGGATGTTGGGAGACTACTGAATGGTGGAACAATAAAAATTGGCAATGCCCGTCAGGCCAGAATTAGAGGAATGCAAATATTTTGCAGGGTTATAGGCCTGAAGGAGATTATGCAGCTAGAGAAGGGTGAAGCAGGGAGAGATCTGAAAATAAATATGCGCTTTTAAAAATCAAGATGTTTCTTGACCATGTAGTTCAGTGATATAGGTTAACCGTTACAACATTGTGCCTGGAAAGTTACTTTGCATGAATGTGAAATATTTTAAGGAAAAATAATATCTCTGTAATTCACTTGAGTTAATAAAGTTGATCAGCATTAGTTGATCTCTATTGTAACTAACAATTAGAGATTTTGATGATACTTTTGGAGAATGAAATGAACAGCATGACCTTGTGTTTAATTCTACATTTAAGTCTGAAACCTAGCTCTGCACAAATACTCAGAAAATTGTACAGTACGTCTGCACACAAACAGAGCGAGATGACTTCCTTCAAGTTAACTGCAATCTACTTTCTTCTATTGTCAGACTAGGCACTGATTGGGGTTTACCATGTAACTATTATTGGTGCAAAGTAAAGTGGCTTCACACCAACCCTATACTGTTGAGTTGATTGCTTCCTTCAGAATAACAAGGAATTTTTCAATTGAGCAACACATTAACTGTACTGAGCCAAAGAGCATTAATAGTTAACAAAAAAATGTGGATAAAGTTCAAGGTCACATCGAGTATTCCATGTCTATTCAGACACATCTTATCTTACACTCACATGCCTAATTTTTCTCTACAAAGAATAGCTCTGGCGTTGAATAGGACCCTAAGTCCGGCCCAGTGCCATCTCTCATTCAGGATCCTTTATGCTCCTCTTTTTAAAGAAGCTGTCAAGTTCCTTTCTGCAGTTGGCAGGAAAGGCCAAATCTACAGTATAAGAATAGGGACAAAAAAGGAAACTTTTTGTTGTGTTGCTATTGTACTAAGTGAGTGAAGGAGAATTTTAGAATCATGTAATTTACTCTGGAGGCATTTACTGTACATAGCTTTAGTAATGGTAATTTCTCCTATTGTAAGACTGAAAAGATAACCATCAATCAGTTGTCAATTGGTCAATTGCTGAACTGATGAAAAGGAGCTGGTAGGAACAATCACTTCTATGGCTACCTAGAGCATTCAGTGGTCTGAAGGAAAACTGGGAACTGGATCTTTTTTATAAAAAGGAACTTGGAATTTTTTAAAATGGCTAAACGGTACAAGGGAAAAAAAAAGGCCCATAAATATAATCCACTTATAGTGTATCCTATACCAGAACAAAAATTAGTCTTTCTTTGCATGAGATGTAATTAATTCCAAGTCAATGCTTATTTTTTGGGCACATTTGTGAGAAGAAATATTTTGCAGGTTTATGCATTTAATTTTGAACAAATAATTATTCTGCTTAAAAAAAATGTAAGGACAAATGATCTAAGCAAAAGCCTAAATGCTGGGCATGCAGAGTAGATTAGTCAGAATCTCTGAGAAGAATGGATGGACTAATCTTTTGGTTATAGCACCTCATTCAACGTTCATAGCTTTTTACACTTGTAAACTGTCTGCTGCTAAAGGTTATGCAGTTGAATGTTCACTGAAAATACATTTCAAAGAATAGCATTTTCCTGCTCAATGAAAGTATGTAGAAACTGTAATACTGAAATTACATATTTCCTTATTGTCTCTGGACCTCTGTCATTAAAATGTCAGTTATTAAGTTTTATCATAAATTTTACTTGATCAGAATTTTTTCCTGTCCATGGATCATCTTATTCTGTTGAATTTCTTTTTCCATTTAAGCAGACTGATTATTGATTTTGGTTTATGTTCTCCTCAATCATTTGGACTGGTTAAGAAAAAAGATTACTGAACAGTGGATGAATGAGATATGATCTACTTATAATCCAGCCCATGGTTTCCTAGCTACCATATTGTCTATTCTGTTCCGCTATGTGAAAAATGTTGAATATCAACAATGGGTTTCAGTGCTGTATTGTTGAGTTTTGTATGAACTAATCTTGCTTCACTAAAAAAGACCTACAGCTTTGGAAAAAGTCTATAGCCAGTGCATTCCTAACTCCCCCTGCACTGGTGCTTGTTGTAGCTGTGGGAAGACATTTTACTCTCTTACTCTTTTCTGTTTCCTTTTTAAAAATTTTGTTAATATTAGATATTGTGTTTTACCTATGTAGTGTTACACCTGTTAGAGTTGTGTGTCTGGGAAAACATCTGGATTTATCTGCGGATTTAGGCCTCATACAGATGTCTGTATTTTGTGTGAAGGTAAGCCCTACAAACTGTTTTGCTGACTTCAGCTAAGCTGCCAGTTTCTAAACCTCTCTCTGTATATTTAGTCAAATTCATAATTTCATCAATGTTCCATATTACCAGGAAGTGCTAAGGATTTCAATTTCACAGGCCAATAACACAGGAGAATATCATGTATATAGGTCCAGTATGTCAGTCATCACAAGTTCGCACAATTCTTATGTTTTGACTTTGCTAAACTATGAACAAACTTGTTCTTAAGTGGGAAGTTAATATTACAACATTTTTTACCAAGCTGATTCTTGTCTATAAAGTTTCCTTTTCCAGCTGAACAATTATTCTTCGATTTTATTATTGCAGAACAATAGGTGTTTCTAGTCGTAGGCATATGATTTTCCTCACCATGGGCTGCCTTTGGAAGTGGGGGGAAGGATGCTTCCACTGTAATAAATGGGTGAAAAACTTTATAAGTAAACATAAGATATGTTTTTCTTCAAAATAATTTTTGTATGGATGGTGAAAGTAAAAGGGATTTTAATTGGAAGATGAAGGATTTTATTTTGCTTCTTGATACTTATAGGTCAGCTTTGCAAAATAATTACATGAAGCTTTTGTGATGGATGTACCATCAAATAAAAAAAATATAAAAGTTCAATAGTGCATAAATATTAGACACGGTGAATCACTTGCATATCCTAGAGGACAGCCTAAATTTTATTAATCTGGACTGCATAAATTTCAATTCCAATAATGTCTGTATGAAATAAGAAATTTTACTGACTCTAGGAGGTAGTTCATGTTGCTTGTCCCCAAATATGAATATTTCAGGAATAGCTGTATGGTAGTTAAAATTGGAATTTTTTGAAACATCAGAGAAACTTTCTTAAACTAGACTTGAAAGCTTCTTTTACATGTTATTGCAAAATTAATGAATATCTGTTAGTAATTTTTAATCTATAATTTTGAGAATAGTTATAAAAATTACACCTCTTAATTGGTCTGTTGAATAATAACATTTCCAATTTATGTTAACATGTGAAATATACTTCATCATTAAAAGTAATAAGTGGATTTTAATATCAAGTGTGCAAGTCTGTGGGCATGCAAATCAGTGTGCAAGTTTCCTATAAAGCTTCATTGGATTTGAAGTAGCTTCTAGTTGTTTTAAATTAGCTAGCAAGTGTTCTCCATATTTTATTTAATGGAAGCAATTAGGAATCTCAAAGCTACTTAAAATGATTCACTTTAAACTCTGTTTGATATTCTTACCATTATTTTCACAAAGCTATCAATCTATAAAGTGTGAACAGATTGTAGCAAATATACTAAGGTTTTGAGTAATTACTAAATAAAAGTAATTTGTAATCTGTAGTGGATTTTTTATTTGGGAATTGAAAAATACAGGTATTTAACTGAGTTTCTATGTAACTTCAAAACAGGAGAATCCCTTTAGGGGATTACAGTGGCAAGCTACTACAAATACATTTGCAAAGAAACCGCCAACAGCATTCCTCAAGCTTTTAATAAAAACATAGTTAAAGAAAATAGACAAATTGCATAAAATGATTTTGTAACTCTTTTCATAGACCTCCCAAGTTTAGGCCTGTGGCTGAGGGAGAAAGATGAGCAGCAGATCTGCCCATAGTGCTCAATTAATTTTGTACAGAATGTCAGAGGATGATGGCCTCTCTGTGAAACATTGTCAGACCCTCTGTCTGCAGTAGTGAGCCTGATTTTTTTCTCCTTTTTTGATCATCTTTGTCAACCAATTATAGAATGGAACTGAACCAGAAAACCTGGTACAATCTGGCAATTAGTACAAAGAGTTTTCAGTCTAGTGTAAAGACAGAGTTGCAGAAGCCCAAGCAGCCATAGAAATAGCTTCGATTGGACAAGGCATTAGCTTTTAGTGCTGCTTGGATTCATCCTAATGGTATTGGCTTCTACCCTACAGGTCTTTACTGTAAAGTATTACATTATGGACTTGGCTTTCGATGAGCCTATTTCACTTTTCATTTTAGCTTGTCCATCTTACATTTTCTCTTTATCTTTTTGATCCATCATTCAGACAGGTTTTGACTTGAGCAACAAAGAACCAAGTTATTTGAACACTCACAGAATTTGACATTTTTAATTCATTCTCTATTATGTATCATAGCATGGCAGTCAGCGTAAAATGCATTAAAAGTTTTTTTGTATCTGTCTTGAAATTCCAGACTCTACTGGTGATATTCCTTTCACATTAATGTTTTTCTTCTTTATTTTCTTTTCTATTGTTGCTCCTGATGTGATGATGATGATGATGATGGTTACTAGCTAGCACAAACTGATTTATGATTTCCTGACCTTGAATTGCCACAAATCTCATTATTGTATTTCTACAACTAACGTGTTGACCACATAAGGCAAAATGATAAGACTAAACAAATGCATATAATAACGTGTAGAGCAATCTCACTGGAAACAATGCAGCATCCAAATTGCTTCCCCCGACATTGTAACAGATAATTAAAATTTTATAATTCCAATTTAAATCTGATAATTTCACTGCATGAGAATAAGTTAAACTGGAAAATGGATGCTCAAATAGCATCAAAAATAACTAATCTTGTTTCATTTCAGAAAAAATCCTGAGCAATGTACTTTTTGGCATATTAAAGCCAGTTTCCCTGTTTCAAATGTGACTTGTAATGTGTGTGCTGAATTCACAATTAGTTTGTTCTAATTTCTACCTCTATATAACCTGTGTTATGCTTACTGTCAGCACATTCTTACTCCTAGCACTTAAGGTTTCAATATGTTGCGATACTTACTATTAAGAGGTTCTTTCCAAGTTAATCTGGATTAATCTAACAATTTGAGCAAGAAAGCTGGCTAATAAGTGTATTTTTAATTGTATTGATGTTTTCAAACATTTGTAATTGCATACCTCCCACCTACTCATGCATACTTCCTTTCCAAAGTTAGGATTTTGGTACCCAATCATGCTTATTTAATTTCCACTGTTTAACACAGTCATCAGGTTTAATTGTTCTTGTGAAAGTCAATATTTATGGAAAGTAAAACTGTTAACAAAGGTTCAGCAATTCTTTTCAGATTTGAGATGATTGATTGAACCAAGTTGGGGTATATGGTTGTCACAAAAAGGATTTGCATTTACCTCATAAGGTTCATCAGCATTTGCCATAAAAGTAAAAAAATTAAATGGAATTTTAAAATTAAGATGAACAGTTCCACAGTATATCTGGTGAAGGCACAAAGGAACATTCAAGGTATAGGAACAAATCACTGCAGATGCTGGAATCTGCACTGAAAACAACAAATGGTGGAGAATGCAGTGGGTCAGACAGCATCCATGGAGAGAGCAAGCTAAGATTTCGAGCCTAGTTGACTCTTCATCAGAGCTGATGTGAAGTGGGATAGCATTTATGCTGTAGTTATGTTATAGAACATTCAAGCCCTAGAGACAGTATAGAAAGAGCCGTGAGACTGATCTTCAGCTTAAAAGGATTATTGGAAAGATTACAGAAACTTGGGCTTCTCAGCCCTGAAGGAAAAAGGCTAACAAGTGATTTTCTTGAGGTATATGAAATAATAAACAACTTAGAAATAGTAAATCTCAAGCATTAATTCAAATTAAACTGTAACAATTAGGAAAAGAGATACATGTTTGAGCTTGTGGAATAATAACTTGACACAGATATTAGATAAATCAAGAGTAATGAAAGTTGGGTCTAATTTTGGGCAGGGTAATAGGAACATAGAAACAGGAGTGGTCTATTGAATAGCTTTTTTTCCAGCATTCAAGGAGACTATGATTAATCTGTGACCTAATGCCTTACAACCACTTTTAATTCATTTCCTTTCCATGTAAAGGAAAGTTCAGAATTACTTCAGAAACAGTTAGATGATCTGCTGGGAAATATAGATTATTTCTGAATCTAATCACATTAAGATGGAGTCATAGGGTTAAACAGCACAGAAACAGTCCCTTCTGTCCAACTTGTCCGCACCGACCAAACATCCTAATCTGACCTAGACCCATTTGCCAGCATTTGGCTCATATCCCTCTAAACCCTTCCTATTCATATACCCATCCAGATGCCGTTTAAATGTTTTAGTTGTACCAGCCTCTACCACTTCCTCTGGCAATTTGTTCCATGCACGCACAGCCTTCTGTGTTAAAAAATTACCCCACAAGCCCTTTTTAAATTTTACCAGTCTCACCTTAACCTATGCTCTCTTACTTCGGACTCACCCATCCTAGGAAAAAGACCTTGCCCCTCATGATTTTATAAACCTCTATGATGAATTTCCTATCTCGCCCCTGTATTGGAAAGTAGAAACAATGAGTTATATAGATCCTCTGTTCCACTATTTAGTGACATTATGGCAGTATGGGACCAAACTTCACATCTCCACTTTTGGACCATAAGCCTAAATACGTCTGGTTAATGGAAATCCATCAATCATCAACTATAAAGCATCAATTGCTATTCATAAGAGACCTGCTTCCTGCAGGGTTTACGGATTTTACTTTCGAGGTCTGTTCTAATGTTTAGACTATGCACTCTTGTCTCAGATTCCTGAACCGTTGAAAACAATTTCTAACTATTTACCCGATTTAGTTGTCTGAAAAGTTTAATTAAATTACACTTCAACCTTAAATTCCAGGAATTACAACCTAGTTTGTGTAAGCCCTCCTTGTAATTTAACTAATGGAGTCCAGGTATTAAATCCCGCTGACTAATTTTCTTCTTTCAGGAAGGAATGCTTACCGGCTGACCATGTATAACTTAAAGGGGTAGTCCTGATTGGCTATCTGAGATACCTGGACTTTATTGTGACTCTCATAACTCCCAAACTAGATCATTGCAAGCTACTCAGGAATAGGAACTACTTCAATTTTTATTCCACCTTCCCTGAACCAGGAGTGATGGGCTAATAGCACGGGGCACCTTCCCCTGCTATTCCAGATATTGATTATTTAACAGAGATTGAGAATCACAGCTGGAATTTTCTTAGTTCCCAATTATCAATGAGCCATCCGGAGCACATTACAAAAATCAAGTTTGCTTTTGTTTTCAATATTCATATTGCACTTTATATGTTTTATAGTTAAAACTACTACTGTATGATTCATATTTTAACAATAACAATGACAGCATTTGAATGTTACTCCAAGAAAGAGATGTGCAGTCAAAAGCTTTTCATCTTGCACTCATCTGGACAGAATCACAAGAATGCCAAACCTTACAGGGGGCAATAGTTTATAATATATAGGAAGAGGATGCAGATTCTTTAGCATGTGGACACATTTGATTGGTGGAGTCATTGGAAGCAGTTAACTGACAAGCATTTGTTTCAATTCAAACCAGTAAGTTGAGCCATTGCTATGGGGAATAAACTTGGAAATGCCTGTCCTCTAAATATCTGATTTGTTTGGAAAAGACACAATATATTTAAATGTTCTTTCATTCGCAAAAGCCTCGGCTTTGTATGTCAGTGAGCCACACTGTGAAATTAAATTACTGGTAATCTTCAATTAATGTGCTTTTAGCATTCTTGGGGTTGTTTTTCAAGTGTTGTCCAATTAAGGAATCATTCCTAATGCTGGACACTATGTTCTGGATTTTATAAGCAGTGGTTGGACACAGTCAGCATTCTGTCTGTTGGGGAAACAAAAGGACTTGAAATAAAAGCTTGGCAGTTAAATGTTCTCTAGTGCATTCTACATGGTAATACCTCGATCAATGACAATTTACTAACCAATTAATCAGCACCGTCTTCTCATTCTTGGTTCCTTTGCAATTTGGTACTCTTGTCATTCTGTTATGATGGGTGCAAACTGTCAAGCTTTTACAGCTTATCTTTTCATCAGCAACACCCAAGTTTTGTGTTGACAAGCAGCCATTAATAACAGTGTTCCTAATATGGCAAAATGCCTCAAGGTGCTTCTTAGGCGCGTACTCAGAAAAAAATTTTATCAAAGGCACAGAGGGCAAGTCTCTGGGTGAGAGATTTCTATATTGATTACCAAGACTGGTTCAATAGCACAAGTACTGCCTGACTTGACCAAGGTGCAAAGGACATAGCTGTTAAGACTTGAGCAGGTAACATGCGAAATGGGAACAATAAGATGAAAAACAACTTGTCCTTATGATCAACCTGTTGCAGAGGCAGTATCGTAAGGAATTACAAAGACACGATCCTTTTGGAGATGAAATCTCATCTTTACGTTGAGGATACCCTCTGCCATGTTGTGTGCCACTACCACTATACTAAAAGGGATCGATTTTGAACAGATCCAGAAAGTCAAAACTGGACATCCATGATGTTCTGTGGGCCACTAGCAACAGCAGAATTATATTCAAACACAGGATGTAACTTCATGGCCCAGCAAATGCCTCAATCTATCATTATCATCAAGCTAGGGGATCAACTTTCATTCATCAAAGAATGCAGAAGGGCATGCCAGAAACAGTACCAGGCATACCTATAACTGAAGTGTCAAACTGATGATACAGGGCTACTTGAATGCCAAACAGGAAAAATAGTATGCTATAGACAAAGCTAAGTGATCCCACAACCAATGAATTAAATCAAAACTCTGCCACATCAGGTCATGAACAATGATGGACAATTAAACAACTAACAAGAATGGGACGTGTCACAAACAATCCCATCCTCAATAATGGGGAAGCCTAGCAGTTCAGTGTAAAAGACAAAGCTAAATTGTTTGCATCAATCTTCAGCCAGAATTGTTGAATAAAAGATCTACCGCAGTCTTATCATGTGGATTAGTATCAAGACATGTTGGTCTGCAGTCAATTTTTAAAAAATATGATACCAAAAAGTGGCTGCAAGTACTAGATATGGCAAAACATACGAATGCCGATGATAATCTGGCATCAGCACTAAAAACTTGTGTTCCAGAATTGGCTGTGCCCCTGCCAAGCTGTTCCAGTACAGCTACAACGCTGACCATCTACCCAACAATATGAACATATTCTCTATTTTCTATCTGCCAATCAAGCTGCAGCCAATTCCCTGTGGGCAGAAATCCAGGATCTTGTACTGAGCAACACCATGGAAGAGGCAGGAGCTACAGGTGGAATTGCACCACTGGAGTCTCAGAATTGGGAAGGGCATGGGACAAATGAAATGATGTGGAGGCAAGATTTCTTCAGGTTGGTGATTGCGGTGAGTGGAGAGTGGGAGTTGTGTTTCTGAAGCAAAAGCAGAAAGGGAGCATGCAGTGCCTCCTACCCCTGCCTGCTGTCAACTCCCTCGATTAGCAATGATTATCTTTGATTGGAGGACCTCCCCATTCCCCTGAGGTGACAATTTTCCTACAGAGTAGCAGTTATCAGGAACAGTGTGTGATGACAGGCCTGCCAGCAGTTGACTTAATCCCATCAGCAATAGGCTAAGGCCCTTAATTGGTCACTTAAGGGTGTCAATTAATGGTGGGTGGGAAGGTTGACTATGGGCATTCCCACCCAGAATCTTTTTCATTTATGTCAGCTTCTCCCCATTCAACCATGTATTTTTCAAAATAATTCTGCATGCTTTTCACAAATATTCATTTATTGATACTTTGAATTATTTAAAGCTGGGCAAGGAAGAAAACAATGATCAAGTACCAGAATGAAAGACCATTACTGGAATTGGCAGTCTGTTTAGTAAGTCATGCAAATATTGATACGAAACTGGAATGCTACTTTGGGTTCTAATGCTGGGAGCCAATGCAAGAAATGAACTTTGGAACTGGTGTCACTGCTGTAACAGCTTATGTGAGAAAGACAGTTTATTAGCAATAGAAAGTGACAACAAAATGAAATTGATAAGGGAAATTTTTAAAATTATGTGAAACACATTTGTGGAAGGTCGGCACATTTAAGTTGAACTATGCTTATTATTTCAGCCCCAATTTTAGATTAAACAATTTAAAAACAAAGGAAGCTAGTTAGACAAATCTACTGACAACAAAAATAATCAAAAGCAAAATAGGAAAGAATGAAAAAGTTGTAAATGTTCCAGTAGGTGAAGATCATGTCTGTACAATATAAAGAAAATAAATGCAGTTCAGCACAATTTGCAACTCCTCAGATGCTGAAGCAGTCCATATCCAAATGCAGCAAGGCCTGGACAGTATCCAGGCTTGACCTGAAAAGTGGAAAATAATTTTGCACCACACAAGTGCCAGGCAATGACCATCTCCAATAAGAAACAATCTAACTACTGCTCCTTGACATTCAATAATGTTACCATCACTGAATTTCTCATTATCAATATCTTAAGGATCATCATTGACCAGAAATTGAACTGGACTCACCATAAAAACAGTGGCTGCCAGAGCAAGTCAGATGCTAGGAATACTAAAGCAAGTAACTCAACTCCTGACTCCCCAAAGCCTACCTATCATCTACAAGGTACAAGTCAGGAGTGCAATGGAATTCTCACACTTGCCTGGAAGGGTGCAGCTCCAAATATAATCAAGAAACTTGATACCATCCAAGACAAAAGAGACTGCTTGATTGGCGCTACACACCCAAACATTCAGTCACTCTATCACTAATGCTCAGTCGTAGCAGTGTGTACCATCTACAAGATGCACTGCAGAAATTTACCAAAGATCTTTAGGTAACACTTTGCAAACCAAAAACCACTACTACCTAGAAGGACAAGGGCAGCCGATATATAGGAACAACACCACCTGCAAGTTCTCCTCCAAGCCACTCACCATCCTGCCTTCGAAGTATATCATCATTACTTCAGTATCACTGGGCCAAATTCCTTGCATCCCCTACCTAACAACATTTCGATCTACTTACAGCACATGGATGGGGCGGTTCAAGAAGGCAGCTCACCACCAACTGCTTAAGGGCAACCAGAGACAGGCAATAAATGGCCAAACCAGCGATGCTGACATCCCTCAAGTGAACATAAATGAATTAAGTTTAACTGAGATATTGAGAATGGAAGTGAGGTTTGAAACCAACTCTTTGGTCACTGTAAGAAGTATAGGCCTCTGGAAGGGAGTTTTATCTTTACAAATTGAAATATTATGTATTCACCTATATTAGTGTGAAATATATTTTGCATTATATTAAACCACATTGCTGTGTCTTTAGATTAAAAATTAAGAAGGCAACTGAAATCAGTTTTGGAAAAATAAATTCAGAGATATTTTTCACTTTACGGCTTTATAGGACATTGGTGAGACCACTTTTGGAGTACTGTGTAGGAGTTCTGGATGTCCTGCTCTAGGAAGGATATTATTAAATTGGAAAGGGTGCAGAAAAGATTTACAAAGATATTACTGGCTCTGAATAGCTTATTCTCTGAAGGCTGGATAGCTTTTCCCTGGAGGGTAGAAGGTTGAGGGGTGACCTTATAGAGATTTATAAAATCATGAAGGGCATAAATAAGGTGAATAGCAAAGGTCTTTCTCTTGTTGGGAATTCAAAACTAGAGAGTAAATGTTTAAGGTGAGAGGGGAAAGATTTGTAAGGGACCTGAGAGGCAACTTTTCCACACAAAATGCGGTGCATATATGGAACGAGATGCCAGAGGAGGTGGTATATGCAGTACAGTTACAACATTTAAAAGATGTTTGAACAGGTACATGGATAGGAAAGATTTCAAGGGATATGGGCCAAACACAAGAAAATGGGAGTAGCTTAGTTTGGGAAACCTGGTTCACATGGACAAGTTGGACTGAAGGGTACATTTTTGTGTCCTATGACTTTATTATCCATATGGCAATCATTGAGCTAGAAAATTGATAGCTGCCAAATTAAGTGTTTTTTTTTGCTTTGTACCTCCTTCTTGAATGTTAATTTTTTATATTTGGTTCTGTTTGGGTGAATTAGTATGTCACTATGTGGAACACTTGGAAAGTATGTATTTTCAAATGCTGCAAGTAGGTTTCTAAGTTTCATAGACACATAGAATATACACTATACTTATGCAAAATTGAGATTTTTTTTGCTTTTATTTATTTGTGTTGGAAACAATATCAGCCTTAAAAGCATTCAAACGCACAGTCTCAAATTATTGGGAAACAAATAATGTTTGGCATTCTTGAATGCTCCAATGCTGATGGTTTGCATTGCCCTTAATGTAAAGTTTTTAGTAGGTTATTTAAGACTTATATAAATTTGTTTAAATCTAAGTTTGAATATAACAGTTGAAGCTGAATGTGAGTTGTTTAGACATCTTGAATACTCAATTAGAACTCATTTAATTTTGTGTCCACATACATTAATGTGTAGTACATATTTGTCATGCATGCTGTGCATGTTTGTTGCTTTCTAAATCAAGCCAGTAATGATGTGAATAAGTGTGTCCCTTGGTGGTAGATGAGAGCAAATTCATCAACCTTTTGAATACTGAATGGTTTCTGCAGCTGGCACAATTTGCATTATGGAACATCTGCAAAAAAAGTATTTTCAGAGCTTGCTTTCTCCTCAGTGCTATGAATCACAATTTGTGAAACGCACATAGCCATGATTGGTGTGAATACAAACCTCCACAATAGATTAACTTCGATCAGAAGCACCTGACTTCCTGCTATGATTGGCTTTAACAATTCCATAAATGGAGCTGAACAGATAACAAAATTTGTAAGCCTTCTAAAATTAGAGTATTCAAATCATTGGGGGAGGAAATAGTGCTCTTGTTGGTCCCTGTCACAAAGTGGATGATCTGTCTGGAACAAATCCCTAAAGAATGCAAACTGTATCTTCCTACAAATTATGCCCTGAGACAATTTCCTGAATGCTGTTGAAGCTCTCAATGTCAGTTGACTGTCTCAACTGCAACTTATGTGTATGAGCTTTTCTAAAAGCCCCAGACAAATCCTGCTACGATGGCAGAAATAGACCATATCAGCCCAATGTATTGTCTTGCAACTAAAAAAAACACTCCTGATTGTCCTTGCTTCACGTTCAGATAAGTGAAGAAACAAAAATGTACGTGTCATTCAATGGCCACCAATTGTCCCATTAAAGAACTGCTTTGCCCAATTTGACATTAAGTTATTAAAACAAAAGTAAAGACCCAATTAACATAATAAATGGGATTGTTTAAGGAAAGCACCTTGCACATTTGGATATTTGCCTTGAATGTTGGACTCAAAGAACTGATGTATTTAGGGTGATGATCAGTGAATCACGCAAAAATGAAAGGGGAAAATTCAGTAGAGTAGAATCACATAGACTGTCTCTTCCTCAAGATTTGAGCCCCCATTTATTCAGCTCATGCATTTTTCTTCATTTTTATCGACAGTTAAAGTGACACACACAATGAACTTTTCTCCCAAACTATATTTACCTAATTAGAGGAACTGCGTGATTTATATCCAGGAAAAGGAGTACATGTAACATTGTTTGTCAAATGGTTATTCTAGATTAAATAAGGGACAGAAAACTGAATTGTACATCTGTCTATCTGAGTTGTAGGTTATGGAATTGAAGAAAAACCCTACTGACCTGGTTAAGAAATTGGATAGGCAGAGGAGACTATTAATAATTGACAGACACTTTATTGGTAGAATGTCCTTTGTACTGTCCTGCAGGGGCATACAGCTATTTATTGTATATATTAGTGACTTGGACAGTGGGATAGAAAGATAGATATGGAAATTTTTCAATGACACAAATATAGGACACATTGTAAATAGTGTGGTTGAAAGAAAAATTACAAAATTATATTCCCACAGTTTGCCTATTCACTTAGTCTATCAATATCTCTTTGATAGATGAAATGAATCACAAAAACTGTGGCAATTGGACTTGCAGGCATTTATGAAATCAGTGACTTCAGACTCAAAAATGATAGATTATTCTAAATGCTAACATTTATTCTCCGTCTCTAGTTGCCCTTGAGAAGGTGTTGGTGAGCTTCTTGAACTTCTGTAGGCTTTTCACTCAACAAATCTGAATAGTGAGTACCTTAGCAGGGAACTTGCAGGTGGTAGTGGTGTTCCCATTTATCTGCTGCCCTTGTCCTGTAGGTTGTACTGGTCACAGGTTTGGAAGGTGCTGTCTCAAGATGTTCAGTAAATTTATGCAGTGCATCTTGTAGATGGTATACACTGCTGCTACTGAGCATAAGTTGTGGACTGACTGAATGTTGTGGCTGTAGTGCCAATCAAGAGGGCAGATTTGGCCTGAGTGGTGTTAACATTTTGAGTGCTGTTGGAGCTGCACTCATCCAGGAAAGTGGGGATCACTCCATCATACTCCTAATTTGTGCCTTGTAGATGGCGGACAGGATTTGGGAAGTCCGATGGTGAGTTACTTGCTGTTGCACAGTATTAATTCAGTGAGTCTAGTTTAGTTTCCATTCGATGGTAAACCCAATATTGATAGTGGGGGTTTCATCAATGTTACTGCCATTGAATGTCAATCGGTGATAATTAGATTCTCTCTTGTTAGAGATAATCATTGTCTAGCGCTTATATCCTGCTGTGCTGCTTGCCATTAATGAGCCTAAATTTGTATATTGGTTAGATCTTGCTACACTTGAACTGGGCTGCTTCAGCCTCTGAGGAGTCACAAGTGGAGCTGAGCATTGTCAATCATCAGCAAACTTATCACTTCTGACCTTATATAGAAGAGTAGATCACTGAAGCAACAGAAGATGGTTGGGTGTGAGCATGATTCTGAAAAAATCCTGCAGAGATGAACTGGATCTGAGATAACTGACCACCAACATCACAATCATCTTCTCTTGTGCCAGGTATGACTCCAACCAGCAGAGAGTTATTACCTGATTTCCAGTGACTCTATCGTTGCTCAGCCTCTTTGACAAAACTGTCTGTCAAATATGGCCTTGATTTCAAGGGCAGTCACTCTCACTTCACCTTAGAATTTAGCTATTTTATATGTTTGAGCCAACACTGGATGTGGCAGGACTGCAGAGATTTTATCTGATCTGTTGATTGTGGAATCGCTTAGCTTTGTTTATTCCATATTGCTTATGCTTTTTTCCATAAAATATTATGGAATGTTTAGTTCCATAATTAAACATTTATTATATTTAATAATCATAAATTTATGTTTAGTCCTCTGTTATAGCTTCACCTCATTTTTAGGTATGCATGATTCTGCTCCTGACGTACCAACCTGCACTCATCATTGAACCAGATTTGATCAGCTGGCTTGATGGCAATAGTAGTGTGAGGCATATGCTGAGCCATGGCTGTGACCCA
Source organism: Chiloscyllium plagiosum (assembly GCF_004010195.1). Taxonomy (NCBI): domain Eukaryota; kingdom Metazoa; phylum Chordata; class Chondrichthyes; order Orectolobiformes; family Hemiscylliidae; genus Chiloscyllium; species Chiloscyllium plagiosum. Next base: position 50,445,171 of record NC_057722.1, on the reverse strand, counting down.
TAGTTCCTCATGAATATCCAGTCTTAAGTTGCTAGATCTGTTCAAATTCTATTCCATTTAGCAAAGTGGTATTGCTACATAACATGATGGAGGGTATGCACAGTGTGAAGAGGGGCTTGCCTTCACAAGGACTGTGCGATAGTCACACCTACGGATACTGTCATGTATAGATACATCTGCAGCTGGAGATTGGTGAGGATGAGGTCAATTATATTTTTCCCTTTTGTTGGTTCCTTCACAATCTGCCACAAACAAAGTCTAGCAGCTACTCCTTTAGGACTCAACTAATTTGGTCAGTAGTGGTGCTGCTGAGTCACTTTTGTGATGGACATTGAAAACTCTCACCCAGAGTATGTTCTGTTCCCTTGCCAACCTTGGTGCTTCCTGTCAGTGCAGATCAAGATGGAGGAGTACTGATTTATCGGGTGAAGAATGTCAGTAATGTAGTAATCAGCATGAGTTTTCCTTGCCCATATTTGACCTGATGCCATATGTCTTTGTGGGGTCCAGAGTCAATGTTGAGGACTCACAAAGCAACTCATTCCTGACTGTGCTTCCATCTCTGCTGGGTCTGCCCTTCTGATGGAATGCAACATAACCAGAGACGATTGATGGTGTTGTCTGAGACATTGTCTGTGTCTATTCTGTGAGACAGGTCTCCAGTTTTAGCACTAGCCCCCAGATGTTGGTCAGGAGTGATAGTTCAGATAGTTACTTTTAGTATAATCATTCACTGTTTTAGACATGGATGTTAGCTACTGGGAATCACATCTGCCCTCTGCCCTCATCTCTCCTGGGAAACACCCTTCCCCCTACATCACTCACTTTTGTCCTGGGTCCTCCACGATTCTACAGCTGATGATTTGACAGAACTCACTGCCCCTCCTTGCCATCATTGGGCACAAACGCTGCTGGCTTCAGATTTACTGATAGCTCTCACTAGTCAGGACACCTGCCCTGATTCAAGGGGAAGTCCCACCAGTGACCTTGGGACTGCCTGAATGATTGTAGTTTGGTGGGCCTTCACTGGAAGAGAGAGCACATGTATATTGCCAACTCTCCAGATGGGTCGAGGCCTCTGAGACCTCAAGAAGATTCCCCTGGAATTTAGCAAGTTAAGGCTAATTGCATCAAAGTCATTAAGATATTAAAGGAAAGTGAAAGGATTGAGCAAAACTCTTTCCATTTGTTGAGGAATCTAATATGAGACACATAGTCAAAAGAAATTACAGCTAGAAATTCATAATTTAACACAAAGGGTTCTAGAAGCTTGGAAATTCCTTCCCCAAATGTTAATTCAGTTAAATCAATTATTAATTGTAATATTAAGATTAATAGAATTTTGTTAGCCAAGGCATTAAAGGATGTAGAATTAAAGCAGGTATATGAAGTTAGATCACAGATCAGCTGCCTATTCCATCTACTTGTAACATTGATTGAATGTTAAGGTGGCATTAGTTTCAAAAGATAAAATGGAACAAAATTGATCGAGTTCTTTCTTTGTCACAAATGGTGTACTGTTGACAATTGGGGCTTAAACAATTTGTATTGTATTTACCTCAAAAACCACTTGCATTCAGTGAATGTTACACTTGGCTTAAAATTTCGTTCACTTCAGAAGAGGTGGGAAACGGGCCCTTTGTTCATGATGTTTTTACCTTGTTCAATGGATAATGTTGAGCTGGTAATATAGTAACGAGCTGACAGTGTACTGACAGTGTACAGATTTTAAAAAAACTTTTTATACTTTGAAATTTAATAGCCATTTGGAAGAAACATTTAAAAACCAAAAGAATTGCAAATGCTATGAATCAGAGACAAAATTAGAAATTGCTGGAAAAGCTAAGCAGGTCTGGCAGCATCAGTGGAGAATGTTTTCAGAAAGGGTGACTTGACCCAAAACGTTACCTCTGATTTCTCTCCACAGATGCTGCCAGACCTGCTGAGTTTTTCCAGCAATTTCTATTTGGCTTTTTGTTTCTAATTTACAACATCTGCAATTCTTGTTTTTCTTTTAAACAAGTCTTTATTGTTCTCATTTTCCCATTCTCATGTTGGAACTTAATGCTGTTAACTCTTTAGTCATTTGTCGAAGTGGCATTTTTTTTTACAAATCAGTCTACAAACGATAAGCAGCTATCGTGACCACAATTGCTTCACAATAAAGCCTGGTTCTTATCCTTTAATAGCTGATAGTGATCAGGTGCAGGAACTCTGAGTGATCCCTCCCTTTCTCTAGTTCAGGATCGCTGAAGGCAATTGTGTCTCTGCACACCCTAACTACATCAACTGAAATAAACTGATTTAACATCGACCGTGGATTAATCTGGGACTTTGTTAGTTTATATATTTCCCATACTTCATTTATTCATTGAACTATGAAGGAAACATCCTGAATTTAAGTTAAAAATTCTATCTTATCTAGTTCAAAAAAAATTAATGTCTATGTGAAGTGAAAAAGGTCCAAGGATTGCAGTGCTATTCTCAGTTCAAATCAAAAAGGGCAATCAGTTTTTTTTCTTGGGAATAAGTGTAAGAAGATTCCATTTATTTCTATAATTCTGTTTTAAAGAATTCAAAGTAGGCAGAGTACTATTCCAATAATATAAGTATGCATAGATATTTTTACAAATGTATTTCAATGAGCTATTACCCTGAGGCATAGGTATTTCAACTAGGACAAAGTGAGGACTGCAGATGCCGGAGATCGGAGTCGAGAGTGTGGTGCTGGAAAAATACAGCAGGTCAGGCAGCATCTGAGGAGCAAGAGAATCGATATTTCAGGCAGGAGCCCTTCATCAGGAATGAGGCTTGTGAGTCGAGGGGTAGAGAGATAAATGGGAGGAGGTGGTGCTGGTGGCAAGGTAGCTGAGGATGCGATAGGTAGATGGAGGTGGGGGTAATGGTGATAGATTGCAGAGGAGGGTGGAGCGAATAGGTGGGAAGGAAGATGGCGTCATGATGGCAGTGCTGAGTTGGAAAGTTGGAACTGGGATAAAGTGGGGGAGGGGAAATGAGGAAACTAGTGAAGTCCACATTGATGCAGTGTGGTTGGAGGTTCCCAGGGCAGAAGAGGAGGCGTTCTTCCTCCAGGCATCAGGTGGTTAGGGTGGTTAGGGTGTAGCGATGGAGGAGGCCCAGGACCCACATTGCCTCAGTGGAGTGGGAGGGGGAGTTGAAGTGTTCGGCGGTGGGGTTGGTTGGTGCGGGTCTCCCGGAGATGTTCTCCAACGTGCTCTGGAAGCAAAGTACTGTTCTCAACTCAAATCCAGTAGCACTACATTCTCGACAAAAAAATTCAAGCAGAGTTATCATAAGAAATCTTCGGGGCGAAATTGGTCGAATGACAGCAACTCAAAACAGAAACTAGTTGGAACTGATTTTTCACAGCTCCTGAAACTAGTGAAAAACCAAGTGTTTCCGGCCAATATATAGGCCAATTTCGTCTCTGGCCCAATAGACACAAAGACTGAGCTATGAGCCTATTAGTGATGAATCTGCAATGTTCATTTTCATCATGCAGTGTAAAACTCAGATTAATAATTTGGGTGATTGGTGGTCAGTCAAGGAAGATTTTGGCGGCTTAAAGCATAATAAATTGTAAGTAAACATTATAACATGATAATTAATCTGCAATATTTGGCAGGTTGTTTTATTTAGCCCGGTGCTTAATTGAAATCTAATTATGATTCCTGTGTTTTGGAGTGGGAACATTTGCAAGAACAAACTCGTTGTGCATATTTTTGATGTTATAGAAGAATAACTCATTGTCGAGCAAGCATTGTCATCTGTAATGTGCTACACCAGCATATATTTTGGAATCAGTGAGTTCCAATCATGAGAAATATTATCAAATGGGAACTTAGCCATAGCAGAGCCATTTTTTATTTAACTAATGGATTTGAAGATCTTTGCAGTTCGTAAGAGGAGATATTATGAATTTACCAACTACAGGAAGCTGGCTCGAAAAAGCTAATGAGCCAAATTTTTCAGTCAATAATACTCACCGTTCACCTCAAAACTTTGTAGGTAGCTTTTCTTATCAGGAGAAGTTTGTTTAAAAAAAATTTAAATTGTATTTAAAGTGTTAAAATTAAGCTTTCAAGGTAGGAAGGGTTCTCAACATTAATTGTGGCCTGGACTAAACTGGCTCTCAGGAGATGGAATGAGAGTTTGAGGACTGGTAAAATTGTGAGAAGCTAGGTGTGATCAGCTGTCTGATGTGGTGCCACAATCAGGGCATTTTACTTTTGGTATTACCAGATAAGAAATAGCTGCTCCCTCAAAAGCTGTAGGCAGCTATAACTAACTAAAATAAAACTTAGGAGTCACTTTGTGGTGTTGTCAGAAAAGGGCTATCCCCCATAACGCAGGGAGACTGCTAATTAAATGGAGGGTGCCTCACAGAGCAGCAGTGGTAGGATGGTTTTATGGAACAAAGAAGGATCATTAGCAAGGAAAACAGAATTTTGTAAAATTACCTATTCTCGGCCCAAGGTCTCCCATTCTCGGCCAGTCAGGCAGCATACAAGGAGTAGGAGAATCAACCTTTCAGGCATAAACCCTTCATCAGGAATGTGGAGGGGGAAGAGGGCTGAGAGATAAATGGGAGGGTGGGGGTGAGGTAGGGGAAAGGTAGCCGGGAAGGGGATAGGTGGATGCAGGTAGCGGATAATTGTAGGATGGTGGGGTGGGTGAGGTAGGACAGGTCAAGAGGATGGTGCTGAGTTGGAGGGTTGGATGTGGGATGAGGTGGGGGGAGGGGGGGAGGGGAGATTTGGAACTAGTGAAGTCGATGTTGATGCCATAGATGGTGTCATCTTGAAAAATGTCCATATTACAGAGGAGGAAATGCTGGATGTCTTGAAACGCATAAGGTGAATAGATCCCCAGGATCTGATCAGGTGTATCCTAGAACTCTGTGGGAAGCTAGAGAAGTGATTGCTGGCCTCTTGCTGAGATATTTGTATCATTGATAGTCACAGGTGAGGTGCCGGAAGACTGGAGGTTGGCTAACGCGGTGCCACTGTTTAAAAAGGGTGGTAAGGACAAGCCAGGGAACTATAGACCAGTGAGCCTGACGTCAGTGGTGGGCAAGTTGTTGGAGGGAATCCTGAGGGATAGGATTTACACACTTTTGGAAAGGCAATGACTGATTAGGGATAGTCAACATGGCTTTGTGCGTGGGAAATCATGTCTCACAAACTTGATTGAGTTGAGTAACAAAGAAGATTGATGAGGGCAGAGTGGGAGATGTGATCTGTATGGACTTCAGTAAGGCATTCGACAAGGCTTCATATGGGAGACTGGTTAGCAAGTTTAGATCACAGGGAGAACTAGCCATTTAGATAAAGAACGGGCTCAAAGGTACAAGACAGAGGGTGGTGGTGGAGGGTTCTTTTTCAGAATGGAGGCCTGTGACCAGTGGAGTGCCACAAGGATTGGTGCTGGGCCCACTACCTTTCGTCATTTATATAAATGATTTGGATGTGAGCATAAGAGGTATAGTTAGTAAGTTTGCAGATGACACCAAAATTGGAGGTGCAGTGGACAGCGAAGAAGATTACTTCAGATTACAACAGGATCTTGATCAGATGGGCCGATGGACTGAGAAGTGGCAGATGAAGTTAAATTCAGATAAATACGAGGTGCTGCATTTTGGGAAAGCAAATCTTAGCAGGACTTATACACTTAATGGTAAGGTCCTAGGGAGTGTTGCTGAACAAAGAGACCTTGGAATGCAGGTTCATAGCTCCTTGAAAGTGGAGTCATAGGTAGATAGGATAGTGAAGAAAGTGTTTGGTATGCTTTCCTTTATTGGTTAGAGTATTGAGTACAAGAGTTGGGAGGTCATATTGCGACTGTACAGCACATTGGTTAGGCCACTGTTGGAATATTGCATGCAATTCTGGCCTCCTTCCTATCGGAAAGATGGTTGTGAAACTTGAAAGGGTCCAGAAAAGATTTACAAGGATGTTGCCAAGGTTGGAGGATTTGAGTTGTAGGGAGAGGTTGAATAGGCTGGGGCTGTTTTCCCTGGAGCATCGGAGACTGAGGGGTGACCTTATAGAGGTTTACAAAATTATGAGGGGCATGGATAGGACAAATAGACAAAGTCTTTTCCCTGGGGTGGATGAGTCCAGAACGAGAGAGCATAGGTGTAGGGTGAGAGGGGAAAGATATAAAAGAGACCTAAGGGGCAACTTTTTCATACAGCGGATGGTACGTGTGTGGAATGAGCTGCCAGAGGATGTGGTGGAGGCTGGTACAATTGCAACATTTAAAAGGCATTTGGATGGGTATATGAATAGGAAGGGTTTGGAGGGATATGGGCCGAGTGCTGGCAGATGGGACTATATTGGGTTGGAATATCTGGTCGGCATGGACAGGTTGGACCGAAGGGTCTGTTTCCATGCTGTACATCTCTGACTCCATGACCGTAAGTGTTCTTCCTTCAGTTCTCGTGTGGCTTGGATTTGGTGGTGGAGCAGGCCCAGGACTTACATGTCCTTGGCGGAGTGGGAGGGGGAGTTGAAGTGGTCAGCCACAGGGCAGTGGAGTTGTTTGGTGTGTGTGTCCCAGAGATGTTCCCTGCACACTCCGCATGTTGTTGACCTGTCTCCCCGATGTAACTGAGATCCCATCGAGAATAATGGACACAGTGGATGAGGTGGATGAATGTGCAGGAAACTCTCTGCTGGATGTGAAAAGATCCTTTGGGCCCTTGGACGGAGGTGAGATGGTAGGTGCGGTTGCAAGTTTTACTCCTTTTGCAGTAGCAACAAAAGGTGCCAGGTGTGGAGGATGGGTTGGTGATGGGCGTGGACCCAACGAGCAATCATGGAGGGAATAGTCTCTGCGTAGCGCAGGTAAGGGTGGGAAAGCTGCATGGAGAACCTATCTTCTATCAATAATTAAATGTCAGGTTCGTAGACACCCAATTTGGAGGCCTACTATGGTAAAATTGCAAAACACTTCCTGCTGCCAGAAGATGCCAGCCTAATCCAGAGCTTGGTCCTAAATCACCTTGTAAAATTCAGTCTTATAAATTAATGTACCTTTAAAAATTCAGTCGCTCCTGATGAACACAGTCTCTATCATCAGCCTTTTTAAACGTTGCTTGTTGGTAGTTTTGGCTCATGCCTTGCCACTGAATTCTGTACACAAAAGCAACATACTGCAGATTATGAGAAACTAAAATAAAGAGAAAATACCACAAGTAGTCAACAGATCTGGAAACATTTGTCGCGAGAAAAACAGGTTTTTTGTGTTTTTAATAATTCAGGTCTGTGAATTTCTATTTATGCAGGGAGCAAACATAGATTCTTAAAATGAGTCTCCCATGCTGAATAAAGTGGAATTCTTTCCCACTCTTCTTGTGAAAGAAATTGTAATACAGTTTTGTGGTTCTAGCCCTATAGTTTCTTCAAAACTCAAAGGACAGTTCTTGAAAACCTGAATATATTTGTACAACAGTTTCAGCAGTAATTTGTTTTTACAACTTGTACTATTTAATTTTAAAAGTGACCAGTTATTATGAGAAGTAGGTTCCACCTGAGTGTAGGCACCCTTTCCTGGGACATAATAGTTTTATTCAAAACTAACTAAATAATGAAAAGTCAAGTGGTTTAAGCTTTGCAAAATTGTTTAAATTTTAAATTGTTCTACTGTGTACGGAGAAACCTTGATTATCCAGTATTCGATTATCTGAATTTCGGATTATCGGCAAGATTGCAACGTTCCAATGCTTGGCTAAACTATGTTATCCGGTATTCGATTATCTGGCATTTAATTAACTAAACGAAATACTCCCCGCTTGTGTTCTTTGGATAAATGAGGTATACATTTTCTTAAGGTATTCAATGCTATCATCTTCAGTCATGCAAGCTTTTGAGGTAGTCATTTCAATGTTTTTAGAAATGCTACCAACCGTGTATGAAATAATTTCATAGAAGCTGGTATCCCATCACCAAGTTACCCTTTATTTACAAATGGAGAGTCCTTGACACTGATCCAGCTCCCTCAGAGAGAGCTCTGAGAGAGAACAGGTGTCTGACACTCAAGTTCTTATCTGTCAGCTAGGACTTCCTGATTGGAACAGATTAACAGCCCCAATCAGGGAACTCATATTCTATGATGTCCACTTGGCTGACATCATTACAACCTATTCACTGTCGTCTTAGATGACCAGAACAAATGTGACCAATTTTAGAGAATTTGCATTTTTCATCACGAAAATAAATTATATCCTAAACAGTTTAAATTTCTAAGTCACATTCCAGAATTAGGAAGAAACAAATTGTGTAAAGGTTTGATGGACACTTAACTGCTGGTTTTCTTTAATCTGCTTTGAAAGTTAATTACAAGGCTTTTAACTTTACATTAATAGGATTTCTTTTAATTGCAAATGCATACCAATGTTAATGTATGTATATTTTCTATAGTTCATGTGAAATAAAATCTCTTACATTCTTCATTACTAAACTTTTAGAGATTTCTAACCAAATACATGATTCCATTTCAAATTGGCTGCGTATATGCAAACTTCCACCTATTCATTTCAGTTCATGGAAAATTGTGGATAGGCACGTACAAAAGTGGAGTTTATACCTGTTGTATGCATCAATGTCAAGTAAGTGTCTGGTATGAAATGTATGAAGGAGTTATATTTATCTTGTTGTGATTAAATATCTCATATTGATGGTCAACATTCTGCTTCTTATACTACTGGGAATTCTGATTCTAACATCTCATCTTTGAAAAGCCTAACATGATAACTCTTTGAGCATATCACTCTTGAAGTCTTTCAAAAGAGATCAAGAATTGGACTTTTTAAAAATGGGCCAGATCCACTGGTACCAAAAGCAGCAAATAGAGTCATAGAGATGTACAGCACAGAAACAGACCCTTTGGTCCAACTCATCTATGCCAACTAGATATCCTAACCAAATCTAGTCCCATTTGCCAGCACTTGGCCCATATTACTCTAAACCCTTCCTATTCATATGCCCATCTTTTTAAATGTTATAATTGTCTAGGCAACTTAGACTCCACTACTTCCTCTGGCAGCTCATTCCATATATGCACCAACCTCTGCATAAAAAGGTTGCCCCTTAGGTCCCTTTTAAATTTTTTCCCCTCATCCTAAACCTATGTCCTCTAATTCTGGACTCCACCACCCAAAGGCTAATATCTTGTCTATTTATCCTATCCATGCCCCGCATGATTTTATAAACCTCCAGAAGGTCACTCTTCAGCCTCCGATCTCCAGGGAAAACAGTCTCCGCCTTTTCAACCTCTCCCAAAGCTCAAATTTTCCAACCCTGTCAACAAATTTGTAAATCTTTTCCGAACCCTTTCAATTTTCACAACATCCTTCTGATAGGAGGGGGACCAGAATTGCACACAATATTCTACAAGTGGTCGAACCAATGTCCTGTATAGCCGCAACATAACCTTCCAATTCCTATACTCAATCCTCTGTCCAATAAAGGGAAGCATCCGAAACACCTTCTTCACTATCCTATTTACCTGAGACTCTACTTTCAAGGAACTATGAACTTGCACTCCAAGGTCCAAGCAACACTTTCAAGGACCTTACTATGCAGTGTATAAATCCTGCTCTGATTTGCCTTTCCAAAATATAGAACTCACATTTATCTAAATTAAACTCCATCTGCCACTCCTCAGCTCATTGGCCCATCTGATGAAGATCCCATTGTACTCTAAGGTAACCTTCTTTGCTGTCCACTATACCTCCATCATGTTGAGGTGTTCACTAATGTTGCACTTTAAAACAAACCCTTACGCATGCGCTGTAATTTCCAGGGAAATTGTGCTGATTTGTGTTGCCCAGAACCCTCCACAGTGTCCCTTGCACTGACTCTGTTACCCTAAATACTATACTGTAGTTCCGACCTACTTTTGAACCAAAGATTACTCTTGACAACTTCCTGATTTGGTAAGAATCTGACTTGATTCACCTTGGCGTTTCTAATCATTGATCCAACAAAATAACTTTTTCTAAGCAAAAGGATACCCTTTTGTCACTTTATTTTCCTAACTTGTTTAATGCAAAGTATATTCTAAGTTGTTCACTCCAATTTGATGGATTCTGAGATAGCTGAAAGTTTTGAATGATTAACACCTCAGCGCTGAATATATTAGCCTTTCGTGTCACCTGGTTTAAAGGATCTTGCAAAGTCTGCACTCCTCCAGTACTTTCAGGTGGTTACTGTAGATTGTTTGTTTCTCTGAAACCTATCAGATATATGAATCAATACTGCCAGTAAGCTATGACATTAATCTTTGGGTTGAGATTCTGGTTCTCCTCTTTTGTTTTCCTCAGTCTGCCAAAGACTGAGCTCACACATTGGAGACGATGGTGAATTTCATAGACTTCTGTGCCTTGATCAAGAGGAAATTGCCAAGATATTGAACGTAGTCCACACTTTCCAGGATCTTATTGTTCATCTTGTGGAATATGGTCTAAGCACTGTTGCCTAGAGAATCATAGCTTCCTGGTGTTCAGTAAAAGGCATATTCTTCAGAGATGGCATTGACAATGACCTAAAGCGGAGTTTCTGAGTGGTTTGCGATGCAGTTTTCATCTGCATAATGAAGATTAATGATGGATTGAAAGTAGTGCAAGATGAACAACTATTACTTCTGTTCTATAGTTTATGACTGTGTCTGTTGGTCATTTGTTAGAGTTGAGTATTGCAGCAAGGAAAATGGAAAGAGAAGATTGTGCAATGTTATAATGACATAACCTTGTTTGAGACTGTGCTGTGATAAGATCTATGGTCATTCTGTTGGTGAGAATCGTGTCATTATGGAGAAGGGAGAGAGCAGTGTTAAATTTCTGAGGGCATCCAAATTCGAGGAGGAAAATTGATGAGCCTTTGTAGTTAACAGAGTCAAAGGCATTAATGAGATTGAGAAAAGCAAAATGGTTTTCTTGAATTTAGCACACAGCAAAGATCTTTTTTTGATACACTTGGTTTTATTGGTCGGTTCATTAAGTATAGGAGTTAGGATGTCATGTTATGGCTGTACAGGACATTCATTAGGCCACTTTTGGAATATTGCATCCAGTTCTGATATCCCTGCTATAGGAAAAATGATGTTGGACTTCAAATGATGCAGAAAAGATTTACAAGGATGTTGTAAGAGTTGGAAGGTTTGAACTATTGGGAGAGGCTGAATAGTCTGGGGCTATTTTCCCTGGAGCATCAGAGGCTAAGGCTCTGATAGAGGCTTATGAAATCATGAGGGGCATGGACAGGGTAAAGAGACAAGGTCTTTTGCCCAGAGTAAGGGAGTCCAAAACTGGAGAGCATAGGTGAAGGAGAGAGAGGAAAAATGTAAAAAGGACCTAAGGGGCAATGTTTTCATGCAGAGGGTGGTATATAGAATCATCTGCCAGAGGAAGTGGTGGAGGCTGGTACAATTACAACATTTAAAAGGCAACTGGATGAGTACATGAATAGGAAGAGATCAGAGGTAAATGGACCAAATGCTGGCAAATGGGACTAGATTAATTTAGGATATCTAGTCAGCAAGGATGAGTTGGACTGAAGGATCTGTTTCTGTGCTGTACAACTCTATGCTTCTATCTGTGTTTGCACTCTTATATTTTAAAACAAGCGATTGTTCAAAGTTCAAATCTTAACTTCAACTCACAGTACCAATTGAAAACTAAGAAAAATAAATGAAAAATAATGATGGACTTTATACCTGCAATGATCTTCCCTGGCAAACAATGAGAGAGCTCTCTGTTGTTACCATTATTGGATTTTTCTCACTTCCCAAATATAGTCATGATCACAGCAGATTCCAGGGTAAATATTTGTTAAGGCTGTGTTAAGCTGAGAGGAAACAATTTGAAATCCTATACCATGCTTAACATACCTTGGGGACATTTAAGAAACTCTTATGTTTTGTCATTCACTTGATATCGTTGATTCTGACAAAGTGTAGATGTTTTTCAAACTGTATCATCTTAAAATGCTATGTTTTTTTCAGAAATACTGTGACAAAAGGTGTATGATTTTAATATTTGTGTATTTTTTAAAATATAAATCAATTTATGGATTTTGAATGAGTGACATGTGGATTTTGGTTTGTGTGTGTGCAGGGTTTAATGCTGAACTTGTTAGGCTTTCTGGAGCCATGATTCTTTTGGAAACTGGTATGAGAGAGAGACTTCCTGTAGGTAATAATGGCAATTTGTTTGCATTGGAAGTGTTTTATAAGTGAACAGAGTAAATATTGAGGAGCATTACCTTGATTTCTTGTTTAGAAGAATAAAATCTTGTTTTTGTTTTTTTTGTTTGGGGAAGATTCCACAGTTTGAAAAGCTTTGGTTTCAGTTCTCAGAAGTCCTGGTTGAAGTTAGATATTTGAAAGAGTTTGCCCTAGATGAAAGGAGGGAGTTTAGAACTGTTAGGAAACACCGTTGCCCTGGTGTATATGCAGAGATTGGAACAAGGTCAGCCAGCTGTACCTCATCGAATATGAGTTTCCAATTGGGGCTGTTAACCTGATCCAGTCAGGGACTGCTGCCTGACAGATATAAACAGGAATGTCTATTTCCCCCTCCAACTCTATTTTGATTTAATCCCTACCCTCCCCTTCACTGTTTGATCACACAGCATTGCCCTTTGATGTGAAGGGCAGTGCTTGTCACTGGCCACTCGGGTGTTTTCCTGTCTTCCTGGTGGTGGAAACTGAATAAAGATTTGTGCACCTTATGTCTTTCACTGTGTATCACACCTGCACACACACACACACACCATGGGTGCTGGGAAAAAATAAGCACTACCGCAGTTAGGCGGTAGTGTGGGGGTTAATTTTTTAAAAAAGAAAAAAGAAGAAAAAAAATAAAAATAAACAGGAATGTCAGGAATTCTGTTCACTCTCGAAGCCAGCTCTGAGCTGGCTGGATCAGTGTCATGTACTATGCACATGGAAATAAAGGGTGTCTTGGTGATGGGACACTGGCCTTCGTGGAGTTATTTCAGTGGCAAGGAGAGAAAAACAAGCCCCTGAAGATATTCACTTGTAACAGTCATCTTTTGAGTTAGGGTAAGCATTTCTGGCATCATGCCTCTATTGGGGAAGTTTCAGCCATTTAATCTTGTTATCATAGACTGGACTCAGTATGGGGAGAGAATTTTTTCCAGGCAAATGACATTGGGGCAGATGAAAAGCAAAGGGTAATTCTCCTGACAACTTGTGGAACTGCAGTTTTTTCAGTTATTTGATGGATTTAGCTAATGAATATTACAACCCCAAGCTTCCTCTAATTCAGAGATGTTATCAGTTTTACTTGGCAATTCAAGAACCAGAGGAATTCCATATCAGGATTTTTGACGAGGTTACGATAACTTGTAGAGGCTTGTGACTTTGATTTAACCCTAAGTAAGATGGTAAGAGACCATTTGGTATGTGGGATTAATGATGTAACTGGACTTCAAACAGGCACTATAACCGGTTTTATCATTGAAAAATGAGATGAGTGGAGCATATGAGTTGCAGGATATTCTGATAAAAATGGACATCCTTGCCATATCACTGAGCTTGAGGAACAGCACTTCAGTGAAGGCATTGTATCGCCTCACTTGGGACATATCCTGAAGAAAGGGACTCTAAGTCAGCCACAGCAAAATTCCAACACAAAGCCAAGTCTCAGCCAAACGGTTAAAATTTTCTTAAGGATTAGGCTGGCAGGTTATTGCACGTGCTGTTGGTATATGGACTCGAAACAGCATAAGAGTCCCCCATGAGGCCTGAATTGAGGAAGAGAACTCATAGACCAGTATCCAGCAGCGTTCAAATGAGAATCAATCGAAATAAATATCTGGCTAAATTATCATCCAGTTATAATGGAGGTCAATACCAGTGTGCCTGCATCAGTGATTGCGGAACCAGTCTTTACCAAAGTTCGCTCTGGACTTCAACCCTTAACTTTGTGTAAGACCTCGACCAAGTTAAGAGTTGAAACTTTATTGCTGGAACAGCACAGCAGGTCAGGCAGCATCCAGGGAACAGGAGATTCGACGTTTCGGGCACAGGCCCTTCTTCAGGAGAGCCTAACCTGGGGATCACCTACAAATTAAGGGTACAGCTTGGTTCCAGAGTCTTATGAGAAGCAACTTGTTCCATTACCACTTGATTGTAATAAAATACTCGGGCCCAAGTCTAATGGTGTGAAATTGGTTGCAAAAGATACAACTTGATTGGCTCAACATTTTTCAATTGGAAAATGGCTGCCTGAGTGAAGTGTTAATTAAGTACACAGAGGTTTTCAGGAAGGTCTAGGGACTATCAAAGGGGCCAAGACCACCTGACATATTGACCAAGAAGGAGGAAGTGAGCACTGCTGATATGGGAGATCAGAGTCAAGAGTGTGGTGCTGGAGACATACAACAGGTCAGGCAGTATTCAAGAAGCAGGAGGATCAACGTTTCGGGCATAAGCCCTTCAACTTGATATTGACCAAAAAACGATTCCACAATTCTGTACGGCTCACCCAATGTCATTTGCCTAATGTGCAAAAGTAGAGACAGAAACCAGGAGGCTCAAAAGTGAAGAAATCATCAAGCCATTATAGTTTGCAGAATGGGCTGCATTGGTTATCCCAATTGTGAAGCCTAACGGATCAGTTGGCCTTTGTGGGGATTTCAAACACATGGTAAATTGCTTTTCGCAGCTGGATAAATACCCAATCTCTTGCATAGAGGACTTAGACACAAAATTGATGGTGGCTGCCGTCCTTCACAAAGGTAGATATGAGCCATGCTATTGCAGTTAGATGAAGATTCCTAGACATATACTACAAACAATACCCATAAGGTTTTGTATCAGTATACGAATACACCAAGGTCTTTTGTGGTATTATCAGCCTGCACCATTTTCCAGCAGACATTTTTACAAGATGTACTAATAACCAAGACTAATAAAGAGCACTTAGAGAAGTTGGTCATAGTGCTTAAACATTTCTCCAAGGCAGGTTTACATCTTAGGATTGATTCTGATTTGGATATTGCTAAGCAATTTAACTGTTCCAAATCAGCTGTCAGCAGACTTTACAGAGTGTGCACTCTCCTAGATACTTACCTACTCGGGCTACAGAGTTACACCCATTGGAAGATAAGGTTGAGAGTGATCAAAGTTGCCCCAGCTGTCATGTCTGTACCAGAGCTTGGGTCTTTCCCTGGATTGGTGAATTATTATAGAAAATTCATACGTAATCTGGCCTCCATCCTGGCTATTGAAAAGGGTGAACTTGGAAATGGTCTCATAGCCAAGACGTACCCTTTAGGAAAGTGAAGAAGTGGCTGTCAACATCCAAGATGTTGGCATACTATGATCCCAGGCGAGATGTGGTGCTAACTTGAGATGCCTTCCCTGTACAGTATCAGGGTAGTGTTGGCTTACAGATTGGCCAATGGAGAGGAACACCCAATTGCTGTATAATTCCTGTTCATTGGCTGATTCATAGAATCCCAACAGTGTGGAAGCAGGCAATTCAGCCCATTGAGTCCACACCAGCCCTCCAAATGGCATCGCATCCAGGGCCACCCCGCTACCGTTTCCCTGTAACCCTGCATTTCCCTTGGCTAGCCCACCTAGCCTGCACATCCCTGGACACTATGGGTGATTTAGCAAGGCCAATCCGCTTAACGTGCACATCTTTGGGCTGTCGGAGGAAACCAGAACCCCTGGAGGAAACCCACGCAAACACAGGAGAATGTGCAAACTCCACACAGATAGTCACCCAAGGCTGGAATTGAAGCTGGGTCCCTGCCACTGTGAGGCAGCAGGCTAACCACTGAGCCACCATGCTGTCCCAAATAAAGATATGTTTAGACAGCGAAGGAACATTTGGTGGTCATCATTGGTGTGAGAAAGTTCCACCAATGCTTTTACAGATGTAAATTTATAATAGTAACAGACCACAAAACCCTTGTAGGGCTACTTAAAGAGGTCAGGCCATGCCGCCCATAGGTTTCAGGTTGAATTCAGCGGTGGGCTCTTATTCTAGTGCATACAATTACAAGTTGGAACACTGTCCAAAAAGGCAAGTAGCAAATGCAGATACTTTGAGCCACCTCACACTGGCAGATACACCACTAGTGGTGCCGCCACTCGAACAGTCCATTCTGGTTTTAAATTTTCTGGGCATCCTTCTGATCACTGCTGATGATACCAGATTGTGGACACAAAAAGATCCTATCCTGACTTCCTCTTGAATGTGGAAGATTTTACAATCTCTTACTAGCATCTTCAACTTCCTTTACAGTGAGAACAGTTCTCAACAACATGTTGGCAACGTATGTCTGCTTTAATTATTTGTAGAGACAAAAACTGCAGATGCTGGAGTCTGAAATACACAGGCAGGAGGCTGCAAGCCCTTCTTGTTATACCAAAAATGTTGACTTCTCAACCTCCTGATGCTGTGTGGCTTGCCATGTTCTTCCAGCCTCCTGCCTATGTATTTCAATTATTTTTATGTCATTTCCAACTGATATCTCTGTAAGCAAATGAACATTCTTTTTTGCAGAGGCTTTGGAGCAGATGGGAATGCTTTGAGAAGAATGCTTTGAAGTAGTTTGTGGTCACTCTGCTATCTTTCAGGCTGGACTTGAGGGCTGCAGGAACTCTACTAAATTACTCTTACTGTCCCATCTACTCCAGGATTAAATTTACCAGAGAGACCGCCAAGACCCATAAATCTCCTTGGGCATATGTAGTCTTACCAGCCCAAGCTATAGATTTGCTTCATTTGAGATGAGTGGATTTTTCTTGACATCTGCAATCTCAATCTGCAGATCATTCATCCCATTGAATTGGATTCTCAGTTTTGTTTGCCCTCTTGGGATATTCCATTCTATCCTACAGCCTGAATTTTAACTTTAGGATTGTATTCTTGAGTAATCATCTTGAACCACTTGTCACAAGTATTCAAAGCTCATGACATTGTACATAATCTATTTTTATATGGATTCTCACAGTCATAAACTACTTATCACCTTTAGACTTGATGATGCAAATCTTTGTATAGTATTAAGTGATTTGTCAGATTCATCATTTGACATCACTCCAGCAGTCAGCTTTATAGGCTTGCTTTGTTTCACTCCAGCAAAACCCAGGCATGCAGAGTAGTTCAGCTTTTTGTAATTTGACCACTTCTTTCCTCATATTGGACACATTTCCTTTTATTTTCTGTGGAGTCCTCTGCAATATTTGTAACTTGTACTTTGGCCTTAATCTTTCCACACTCTTTCCTCAATACTAACAACAGAATTGTTATCCTTATTCGTTTAGTTTTTGGTTTAACGCTGGCAAAAATATGAAGTAGCTACATGAGACTGGAAGATGTTCCAATTCTGTCTCATATAACCTTTCACTTAATCAGCCCCAGGAACTGGAAAATTCACAGCTATCCTGACTCAGCCAGTGGTTAATATTTGTTGACAGCTGATCTACTAATTCTTTCTGTTTGTTACTGCAGTTGGCTCTCTTACAGCTCTCGTTCCACATAATTTCAGCTGCACACTAATGAGACTGCGTTTTGTGCAATGAATTTAATGGCTACTACTCCAGTTGAAACTACATTTGAGGTCCTACAACTATAGCAAATCAGAGTGTGCAATATGTGTGCAACATTCCTCCAACAGTTCTCTTTATCTGTGTTGGCTGTATAGTTCTTCTATCCAATGAATTTGGGTAGTCTTTGCCCTAGTTTCATGAAGCCATTGCCCTAATTGATACTAATTTGGCTATTCGAGATTCCACACAGATTGATGAGGTTGAGGAATTAAAACATCTTAAAGTTGATTTTCTGGTGATAGCTTTATGAAGCATTTTTTTGGAATGGAGTAATAAGAGGTCTATTCTGCATCCAATCTTTACTATTTTTGATCAAGTATCCTTGTTGCAGACTTTAGTGAGCTGAAGTGAAAACATTATAAATTTGCTAGTGACAGCATTGACATTGATACTTTGATAAGTCTAAAACAAAATTCAAAAGCAACGGACTATATAAAAAGTTGGAACACCTCACCACATCACTGCAATCACAAAGCCAAATATGTCTCTCCTACCTTGACATTAAAATCTTGTCCCTCTATATCCTGCTAGATCATGTAATAAAAAAAGTTCAGATCTGGCATCTTGATTAATTTTAGCCACTAATATTTGATTGAAAATGTAAGAGTCTATAATATATTTTGCTTAAAATTGAGAATTTTAAATTTACATTATAAAACTGCTGTAGATTTAAATGTAAGTCACTTTGAATTAATCTATAGATTATATGGAGGCAGAGTATGTCTTGCACTCAATTTTTGCACCATTGCCACATTGCCAGTCAAGCGTTACAAAGGTCTAGCTAAATTGTAAAAATTAATTAGCTGTATAAATGCCTGAAACGTTCTATTGTCGTGATACCTTTTGTAAAATTTGTGTTTTTTTTTGATGAAATCACTTTACTTAATCATTTAAAATATTTCTGATCACTGAATTAATAGTTTTTTCGGCCTGTTTTTAGATATTCATTGACATAGGTGATTGCCTCTTAATTACTACACTGCCCTTACTCCATTCATTCATATTAATTCATGTTTTTCTGGCACAGTCCCAAAAGGCAGCCTTTCCCTATATCTTCTAATTACTTCTGTAATTGAATTTGCCCACTTTTTCCAACCTTTTTTTAAAGTGACTGTGTTTGTTCATGGGCTTATTGTTTCTCTTTGTG
Source organism: Chiloscyllium plagiosum (assembly GCF_004010195.1). Lineage (NCBI taxonomy): Eukaryota > Metazoa > Chordata > Chondrichthyes > Orectolobiformes > Hemiscylliidae > Chiloscyllium > Chiloscyllium plagiosum. The sequence goes on along the minus strand of NC_057722.1, from coordinate 50,426,405 downwards.
CCTGCTCCGTTCAGACAGAGCATACATTGATTCCTTTCTCATTTCTCATTAATTTTTCAGGGTCTTGCAGTGCGTCTTTCTCACCCTGTCAAATTGAATGCTTGACAAAAATAAGGGCCTGCTTATTAAAGGTTAGGCAAAACAGACTGAAGTTAATTAATTCATTAGTAACTCTAAGCCAATTATTGTAGCCTTCTCTTATTTTTACACTTGTTAGCGAGCCAGAGATGGGAACAGCTAATTAAAACAGGCATTTATTTATGTCAGGAATCATATAAAAATTGCCCAGTGGGGGTTGTTTACATTTATATTTGTTAATAAGCTTTGGAACAGTTTTCATAATAGCTTGGAAAGTGCAACTCCCATACAAAAGAAGGTTTCGGGGCTTAGGTGCATTGTAAGAGGCCAAAACATTTGGTATGCATCAATGCCTTTTAATTATGGTGTTCTACATTTGAATCCAACACAGGAATGGCTGAAGTTAAAAAAAAATCACTGAAGATTGTTAAAATCACAATTGAAATGAGCTTCAGATCATATGAGGTAAGAGTCCAAATTGTATAAGTGATGGTTCTTTAACTGCTGGAACCATAGAAGTCCCATTAGGAGAAATAAAGCCCAATAGAATATGAGTACGGATCTTCTGGATTTTTGATGCAGTTGTTGGTAAGTGTTTGCAATGGGGTGGGGTGGAGCAGGGACAGAGAAAACAAGAAGTGAAGCTACAATACATTTCCAAGAAGAATAATCTTATTTATTAGAGTTAATGGTAAAACAGATTGTGTGTGATCTACAAACAGTAAGTACAGAATTACCTATTCTTATGTTTTCTGTTCATACATCCTGCAAATGGCCCATCTTTTTAGCTCATGGTGTTTGAGTATTCTGATTGCAATATCAAAAACTGTGGCAAAATGGTAGCTCCTATTTCAACACCAAGAATGGAATTGTTTCACTTAAACAATATCAACAGTTCAAAACATTCTCATCTCAAGTACGTAAGGACTGTAATCTGCCAGATAATGGTGGAAGAGCAAGAAGACAGTGAAGAAGAAACATTGTTATTCACTCTCAACCACAACTCAAATACTGACACTGCATGTACTTTAGAAGATAGTTTGGAGGAAGGAATTCATGTGGTGAGATATCAAACTCAAGTAGCTTGCTGTTACATCAGGAAACAAGAATAGCACAATTGCCCGCTTGATAGAGGATGCGGTTGCACATGAGTATTGCTATTGAGGACACAGATGATGATCTTGATCTAGTCACATACAAATGAACACTAATGAACATGTACATTTGCATTAGTAGGCCTGCCATAAAGGTAATGTTCATTGTCAAGGACCATGGATTTTGCAACAAGCTTGTGGAAAATGCTTTCCATAGAGGTGGTGGCCAACTCCATGAGCATACTTGTGGAACTAACTATAATGTAGCATCTGATGGCCAAAGTTTGAGTTTCTTTTTTGCAAATGTTTGGATGCTGAATTGGAAAATCAGGTTCAAGTCATGCAGGTAGAGTAGCAGGAAGAGCACAGCAATTCAGGCAGCATCCGAGGACAGGCAAAATCGACGTTTCGGGCAAAAGCCCTTCATCAGGAATAAAGGCAGAGAGCCTGAAGCATGGAGAGATAAGCTAGAGGAGGGTGGGGGGGGGAGAGAGTGGCATAGAGTACAATAGGTCAGTGGGGAAGGAGATGAAGGTGATAGGTCAGGGAGGAGAGGGTGGAGTGGATAGGTGGAAAACGAGCTGGGCAGGTCGGACAAGTCCGGACAGGTCAGGGGATCGAGTTTCTGAAGGTTAGAAGCTAGGATGAGGTGGGGGAAGGGGAAATGAGGAAACTGTTAAAATCCACATTGATGCCCTGGGGTTGAAGTGTTCCGAGGCGGAAGATGAGGCGTTCTTCCATGCGTCTGGTGGTGAGGAAGCGGCGGTGGAGGAGGCCCAGCACCTCGTTCCACCATAGAATACACCAGATGCCTCCTTCTTTAGAGACCGCAATTTCCCTTCCCACGTGGTTAAAGATGCCCTCCAACGCATCTCATCCACATCCCGCACCTCCGCCCTCAGACCCAACCCCTCCAACCGTAACAAGGACAGAACGCCCCTGGTGCTCACCTTCCACCCTACCAACCTTCACATGCCCTTTAATTTTGGACTCCCCTACCCTGGGAAAAAGACCTGGACTATTCACCCAATCCATGCCCCTCATGATTTTATAAATGTCTATCAAGTTACCCCTCACCTTCCGATGCTCCAGGGAAAATAGCACCAGCCTATTCAGTCCCTCCCTACAGCTCAAACCATCCAACCCTGGCAACATTCTTGTAATCTTCTCAGCACCCTTTCAAGTCTTTCCTATAGCAGGCAGACCAGAATTGAACGCAGTTTTCCAAATGTGGCCTAATCAATGACCAGTACAGCCGCAACATGACATCCCAACTCCTATACTCAAGTTATATACATTTTTAAGTTTATAAATTTGGTTTAGCATATTTATTTTGTGATAACTTTTTTTTATTTTTGCATTGTAGCCAGATGAAAGCTATGATGGTCTACAGCATAGGAAAGGAAGGTGTGGTTGAGGTACCTGAGAATGGAAGAACGAGGAGCATGAGTAGGCAATTCAGCCCCTCCAGCCTGCTCCGTCATTCAGTACAATCATGACCGATTTCATCTTGGCCTCATGCCCACTTTCTTGCTCACTCTCCATAACTCTTCAACTTATTCTCAATTTCTCCTCCTTACATTTTACTCAGTATCGCAGTATGCACCACATTCTGGTAGTGAATTCCACAGATTCACGATCCTTTGAGAGAAGTAATTTCTCCTTATCACTGTGTTAAATCTGCTACCTTTATCTTAAAACTATGACCTCTCATTCTAGATTGCCCACAAAAGGAAACATCCTTTTTATATCTACTTGTTGATCCTCTTTAGCATCTTATATACCTCAATTAGGTCTCCTCTCATTCTTTACGCTCCAGCGAGTAATGGCCTAAACTGCTCAATCTCTCTTCAAAAGACAAACTCCTCATCTCTGGAATCAATCTGGCAAACCTCCTCCAAACTGCCTCCAGTGTAACTACATCCCTCCTCAAGTAAGGGGACCAAAAATATATGTAATACTCCATGTGCAATTTCACTAATACCTTGTACAGTTGCCACAGTACTTCCCTAATTTTATACTCTTCCTTTGGCAATAAATACCAAAATTTCATTTGTCTTCCTTATTACCTGCTGAACCTATATACACATTTTCTGTGATTAATGCATGAGAACACCCAAATCCCTCTGCACTGAAGCTTCTCTCAATTTAGATAATAAGTTGTCTTTCTATTCTTCCAGCCAAAATGGATAACCTCATCCTTATTCATGTTAGTCTCCATCTGCCAAATTTTGGACCATTTATCTAACCTAGTTGTACTCATTTATAAATTTACATTTCTTTATTTCAACTTACTTTCCAACCTATTTTAGTGTTATCTGAAAATTTGGCCAAACCCCTGCATCCAGATTATTAATATAGATTGTAAATAATTGCAGCCTGAGAACCAACCCTGTGAATTCCCACTAGTTACATCTTGCCAACCAGAAAAAGACCCAATTATCCCAACTTCTGCTTTCTGTTGGTTAGCCAATCCTCTATCCAAACCACGTGCTAGCCCCACGTGATCTTTCTTATGTATTAATCTTTTGTGAGGCACCTTATCAAATGCCTTCTGGAAATCCAGATTTACTACATCTACAGAATCTCAGTTATCCACTTTGAGTTGTTATATCTTCAAAGAACTCTAGCAAATTAGTCAAGTATAATTTACCCTTCATAAAACCATGCAGGCTTTACCTTAATAATGGATTCAAACAATTTCCCAATGACAGATAATAAACTAACTGGTCTATAAGTTTCTATTTATGACTCCTCCCTTTTTGAATAGAGTGTTTATATTGGCATTTTTCCAATTCACTGGAACTTCTCCTTCAGGGAATTTTGTATTATTATGACCAATTGATGCACTATCTATACTGTCAATTCCTCAAAGTATCTTCAATGTAGTAAATGGCATCCTGAAATTCTCATGGAGCCACGTGTTCAATCCACCTTGTTTTCCATGCCAAGAAAGAATGAAATGTATTTAGCTCTATTGAACTACTTGAACCTGGATATATTCCTTTTATGGATTAATGAAGGGCAACTTAGAAATATTTCCTACTGCAGTCTGAAAGGATCCAAATGAATTAATTATGTGGTCACCATCACAGCCACAGGCAATGAAGTTTTTGGCCTGCTCTGAGACTGCAGTTGCAGATACAGCATGTGGCAGATTTAGCGAAGGGCATCCTTAGTGATGTTTCTTACTTGGTTTGAGATCAGAGAGTTTTTTTTTCTGAACACTCTGGATGAATATGTCCATCCACTCGTGCCCTTCCTTATCCTCCTCCCTTTTTCACTTGCTTATCCCAGTCATGCTGCATTTATCCACTCATGTCTGGAAGGGAATGTGTTTTTTTTAATAAAAATATCCTTTATTCATAGCATATTTAAAATGACAATCCAAAACCTTTCAAATTAGACCTTCAGGAAGATGCAATAAAATATGTTTCTCCATTGAGCATGTTGCATTTTTCAATGCATCACTCCAATTGCAAAATCTGTGACTTCTTTTGTGTGCATTCAGTGACAAGTACAAACTCCAAAGGATTCCATAAGACTTCAGTTTTACTAGTGCCTTATGATTAAAAGCTGACAAGTTTTAAACAATGACTTTTCCTGGACTTTGAAATGTGTCAGTATGTAACATTCTGTTGAGGATAACTCCTCTCTCTTTGCACTGGTAGACATAAAAGCACTTTTCACCAAGTTCATATTAAAACGTCTACTTTTACCATGCAACACAAATTAATGCTTGCTGATTTCACATGTCATTCCTCACATACATCACACTCAAAAGTTTCTCTTCTGTTGCAAGTTAGTTGGTTCTGTATTAATTTTAAGCACTCACACAACATTTTGTGAGTAGATGTTGTGAAATCTGAATAAAAACATACCTTAATTTGATCTTCCCAATTGATTATCTAACTTATGTGATGTTATTGTTAAACCCTGAATAGAAAATCCATTAAAAATGTGGAACACTTAATTATGTATTTATGATTTTGCACTGAGAGTGTGGAAGTTCATGTAACAAGATTGCAAATTGTGACTATTGGACATGAAAGCAAGTATGCCTGATTTGTAGTTTTAACAATTTTCCATCTCATTAACAATTTTATGAAAGGGAAAACTGTGTGGGCATAAATCAATTTGCTGATTCCCAAGCATGAAATTCTGATCTCAACTCCCAAAAGACACTCAGCTCTGTGCCAACAGTAAAAGTCATAAATTTTGATCAACATCTGTATTTGCAATCCTGTGCTGTGAAGTATTTTTCATTTGATCCAGTATAAAAACAAATGCATTTGTTTTACCATGAGTTGTTGTTGGACATGAGAAACAGAACAAAAATTACAAGAAGATTTTAAAAACAAGTAAATTCCACTGGGATCAACAATTTAACTTCATTGCTGCTTTTCATTTTTGCTTACCCATATTCTCAAAATGGGGATGTTGTGATAGAGTTATAGAGATGTACAGCACGGAAACAGACCCTTCGGTCCAACTCGTCCATGTCAACCAGATAGCCCAACCAAATCTAGTCCCACCTGCCAGCACATGGCCCATATCCCTCCAAACCCTTCCTATCCAAATGCCTTTTAAATGTTGCAATTGTACTGGCCTCCTCTGGCAGTTCATTCCATACACATGCCACCCTCTGCTTGAAAACGTTGCCCCTTAGGTCACTTTTATATCTTTCCCCTCTCACCCTAAACCTATGCCCTCCAGTTCTGGACTCCCCCACCCCAGGGAAAAGACTTTGTCTCTTTATCCTATCCATGCCACTCATGATTTTATAAACCTCCATAAGGTCACCCCTCAGCCTAATGCTCCAGGGAAAACAGCCCCAGCCTATTCAACCTTTCCCTATAGCTCAAATCCTCCAACCCTGGCAACATCCTTGTAAATCTTTTCTGAACCCTTTCAAATTTCACAACATCTAGGACCTTACCATTAAGAGTATAAATCCTGCTAAGATTTGCTTTCCCAAAATGCAGCACCTCACATTTATCTGAATTAAACTCTATCTGCCACTTCTCAACCCAGTGGCCCATCTGCTCAAAATCCCATTGTAATCTGAGGTAACCTTCTTCGCTGTCCACTACACCTCCAATTTTGGTGTAATCTGCAAATTTACTAACTATACCTCTTATGCTCATATCCAAATCCTTTATATAAATGATGAAAAGTGGTGGTCCCAGTACCGATCCTTGTGGCACTCCACTGGTCACAGGGTCTCCAGTCTGAAAAACAACCCTCCACTACCACCCTCTGTCTTCTACCTTTGAGCCAGTTTTGTATCCGAATGGGTAGTTCTCCCTGTATTCCATGAGATCTAAGCTTGCTAACCAGTCTCCCTTGGGGAATCTTGTCGAAAACCTTACTGGAGTCTATATAGATCACGTCTCCCACTCTGCCCTCATTAATCATCTTTGCTACTTCTTCAAAAACTCCATCAAGTTTGTGAGATATGATTTCCCATACAAAAAGCCATGTTGACTATGCCAAATCAGTCCTTGCCTTTCCACGTATGTGTACATCCTGTCCCTCAGGATTCCCTCCAACAACTTGCCCACCACTGATATCAGGCTCAGTGGTCTATAGATCCCTGGCTTGTCCTTGCCATCTTCTTAAACAGTGGCACCACGTTAGCCAACCTCCAGTTTTCCGGTACCTCATCTGTGACTAGCAATGATACAAATATCTCAGCAAGAGGCCTAACAATCACTTCCCTCGCATCCCACAGAGTTCTAGGGTACACCTGATCAGATGCTGGGGATTTATCCACTTTTCTGTGTGTCAAGACATCCAGCACTTCCTCCTCTGTAATATGGACATTTTTCAAGATGTCACCATCTATTTCCCTGCATTCTATAGTACAGTCAATACTGATGCAAAATACTCATTTAGTATTTCCCTCATCTCCTGCAGCTCCACACAAAGGCCGTCTTGCTGATCTTTAGGGGCCCTATTCTCTCCCTAATTACCCTTTTGTCCTTAATGTATTTGTAAAATCCCTTTGGATTCTCCTTAACTCTATTTGCAAAGGTATCTCATGTCCCCTTTTTGCTCTCCTGATTTCCCTCTTATGTATACTCCTATTGCCTTTATAGTCTTCTAAGGATTCACTCGATCTATCCTGTCAATACCTGACATATGCTTCCTTCTGTTTCTTAACCAAACACTCAACTTCTTTAGTCATCCAACATTCCCTATACTTAGCAGCCGTTCCTTTCACCATAACAGGAATATACTTTTTCTGGATTCTTGTTATCTCATTTCTGAAGGTTTCCCATTTTCCAGCCGTCCCTTTACCTGTGAACATCTGCCTCCAATCAGCTTTTGAAAGTTGTTGCCTAATACCATCAAAATTGGCCTTTCTCCAATTTAGAACTTCAACTTTTAGATCTGGTCTATCCTTTTCCATAACTACTTTAAAACTAATAGAATTATGGTCACTGGCCCCAAAGTGCTCCCCCACTGACACCTCAGTCACCCGCCCTGCCTTATTTCCCAAGAGTAGGTCAAGTTTTGCACCTTCTGTAGTAGATACATCCACTTTATGAATCAGAAAATTGTCTTCTACACACTTAACAAATTCCTCTCCATCTAAACCCTTAACACTATTGCAGTCCCAGTCAATGTTTGGAAAGTTAAAATCCCCTACCATAACCACCCTTTTATTCTTACAGATAACTGAAATCTCCTTACAAATTTGTTTCTCAATTTCCCTCTGACTATTAAGGGGTCTATAATACAATCCCAATAAGGTGATCATCCCTTTCTTATTTCTCAGTTCCACCCAAGTAACTTCCTGGATGTATTTCCAGGAATATCCTCCCTCAGCATAGCTGTAATGCTATCCCTTATCAAAAACACCACTCCCCCTCCTCTGTTGCCTCCCTTTATGTCCTTCCCCTGTGAGTTTAATGAATACATACTTCATAAAACAATTTACAATTTATTACAGAGTCAACAGAAGAAGTATTTTCTCTCCTTCGAGAAGAGGTTTGATAAATGTTTTCAAAATAATGTGGGTTTTAGACAGAGTAGCTAGCAAGAAACTGTGAACATCGGGTCATTTGAAGCTTTCAAGAACAAATTGAATCTTTCTGTGAAAAGGGAAAATTTGAAGAACTGCAGGGATAAATACAGGGAAGTGCCACTAGGTGAATTTCTCATTCCGAGAAGATCAACATCATTCAGGACAAAGCAGCCTGCTTGATTGCTTCCTCCATTCATCAAGCCTTTATCATATGCAAGACGCAATGCAGCAACTCATCAAGGCTCCTTTCACAGCATTTTCCAAAGCAATATTTCATACTTCACATCTGTCTTCTCCAAAAGAATGAGGATGAAGGTATGGAAGTCAACAGGAAAGACTGCAAAGTGTTTGAGAAAATTAACTTAGGGAATAACAAGGTATTGAAGGTGTTGGTAGGCTTAAAAGTGGATAGATCTTCAGGTCCAGACGAATTGTGTCCCAGACTACTGTGGGTGGGGAGAGTTATTACAGGGGTATTGGCCCAAATTTTAATTTCTCTCTGATGATGGGTGAGGTGCCAGAGAACTGGAGAATAGCTAATGTGATTCTGATATTTAAGAAGGATTGTAGAGATAAGTCAGAGACCAGTGAATCTTAAGTTAACGTTGAAATGTTAAAAAAAATTCTGAAGGAGAGCATCTACCTCCACTTGGAGAAGAAAGTCTTGATTAGGGATAGTCAGCCTGGCTTTGTCACAGGAGACCATGCCAAACAAATGTGATTAAACTTTTTCAGGAGATGACCAGGTGTGTAGGTGAAGGTAATGCAGTTGATCAAACCCTTTGACAAGGTGCCACATAGGAGACTTACCATGAAGGTAAATACTCATGGGATACAGGATAATTTGATCAAGTGGATTCAGATTTGGCTCAGTTTCAGAGATGAAGAGTGATGACAATTTCCTTAGTGACTAGAAGCCAGTGTCCAGTGGTGTACCACAGGGGTTTGTGCTGGTTCCCTATTATTTGTCATTTATATAATACATGACTGTGTGGGGTATTGGATTAGTACATTTGCAGATGACACAAAGGTTGGGTGGTTAATAGTGAGATTGAGTGTCTTGGGCTACAAGAAGATATAAACATGATGCTCACATGGGAAGGTGAGTGGCAGATGGCATTTAACCCTGAAAATTGTGAGGTGATATACTTTGGAAGGAGGAACTTGACAATGAATGGCATGACACTAGGAACTTCTGTGGAAGAAGGGGATTTTGGTGTGTTTGTCCATAGATCTCGGGACGCAGAAGGGTATATTTGTAGGCTGGTTAAAAAAGACACATGGGACACTTGCCCTTACCAACTGAAGTCTAGATTACAAAAAACAGGAAAGTCATGTTGGAGTTGTATGAAACTTTGGTGAGACCACAGCCAGAGCACTGTGTGGAGTTCTGGGTTGCCACATTTGCAGGAAGGATGTGATTGCACTGGAGGGGGTGCAAAGGAGAATCACCGGGAAACTGCCTGGTATCGAAAATTTAAGTCATGAGGAAAGGTTGGATCAGATTGGCTTTTTCTTTTTTGGAGCAGAAAAGGCTGTCTGAAGGTCTGTCTGATTGAGGTGTACAAGATATAAGGGGTATGCACAGAGTGGATAAGGAGCAGCTGTGCCCCTTAGTTGAAGGGTCAATCATGAGGGAAAACAGGTTCAAAGTGAGGGGCAGGGGGTTTGTGGGGAATGTTAGGAAAAGCCTTTTATCCAGAGTGTGGTGACGGTCTGGAATGTGCTGCCTGAGTGGATTGTCGAGGGACAAGCACTTGGGAATCATAACATTCAAGGCCATTGGGCCAAGTGCTGGTAAATGGGATTAGGTTGATGTTCAGGTGTTTCTCACATCTCAGTGCAGACTCGATGGGCTGAAGGGCCTTTTTTGCAGTGTATGATTCTACGATTCAATAACCTCTTCCACTTAGAAAGACAAGAGCAGCAGATGCACTTGAACACCATCATCTGCAAGTTCCCCTCCAAGTCACTAAGCATTCTAACTCAAAACTTTACTCCCGATCATTTATTGTCATGTTATCAAAAGCCTGGAGGAACCTTCCTTACAGGACTGTAGGTACACCTGTGTCAGATGGACTACAGCAGTTAAAGTTTATTTTCACCAGCTCCTTTCCTAGGACAATTTGGGATCAACAGCAAATATTTGCATTGCTAGCAATGCCCACACCTAATGGAAGGAAATAAAGGCCCTGCACAGACACACTGTATTGAATGCCCTTCTGTGTATCACCATTCTTTGATTCTATGGAGTGATTTATACAGTTTTGGTGTGGGTTGGGATGCATATTAATCCCCACTCCCCAAACCAGTCAAACAGTTGGTTGACACTGTATGCAAACTTTAAGTCTAGCAGCCCACGGCAATAATTTGCAGGTGGTGGCCATAATGGGGTGAGAGTGGGACTTTCACCCCTCGGGGCAAAGAAATACCACCTTTGAGAACTGCCAGCCAATCAGATTTGTTGGCAGCTCTGCAATCCCAGATGTCTGAGAAAGCGAGTAGTAGTCATTGCTGAGACAACATACAATCCCCACAAAGGAATAATGTGGAAACAGACTTAAAGATCTCAGCATTTTGGTCACGAATGGAGTGGAAACCTCAGAGAGAGGCTTGGGGTATGTTTATTTTCGAGGGCAGCAGGAGCATTGTAGGGAGTTACATCCTTGAGGTGGGAGCCTGAATACATACAGAGAAATCCCCAAAGCAGATATTCCTCTTTCATCTTTACCTATACAGTGAAATCTTCTGTGCTGGCCACCTTCAGTTGTATTAGGGCATAGATTCCAGACCACTCATCTATACCTGTAACACAGTTACATGACATCATACCATGTGACGTTCTATTATAAAATTACCCACCATCCCTTCAGCCTCTGTCATTGTGAAGGAGCAGAGAAGGTAATGGGGGAACTTAAATAGAGTTGTATAAGACATGTACAGCATAGAAACAGACCCTTCAGTCCAACTCATCCATGCCAACCAGATATCCTAACCCAACCTAGTCCCATTTGCCAACACTTGGCCCATATACCTCTAAACTTTTCTTATTCATATATCCATCCAGATGCCTTTTAAATGTTGTGATTGTACCAGCCTCCACTAGCAGCTCCTTCCATACACACACCCCAACCCTCTGTGTGAAAACGTTACCTCTTAGGTCCCTTTTAAAATCTTTCCCCTCTCACTTTAAACCTATGCCCTCTACTTCTGGACTCCCCCACCCCAGGGAAAAGACCTTGTATATTAACCCTAACCACGCCCTTCATGATTTTATATTCTTGCGCACACAAAACCAGGATTCCTAAAATAGTTCAACATTTGTCAGGCACAAAATGGGTCTGTGAGGTTAATGCCTGTGTTCTCTTTCTAGTAAACACCTTCTATTAGCAAACAGAAAGATACCTTGAAGCAGCTGACTCACAATTTGCCACGTACACAGCGAGCTCCCAGCCTTCATCCCTGGCCTGTGCTGAATGAGGAGAGAGTGAGGTCTGCAGTTGCTGGAGGTCAGAGCTGAAAATGTGTTGCTGGAAAAGCGCAGCAGGTCAGGCAGCATCCAGGGAACAGGAGAAGCGACGTTTCGGGCACAAGCCCTTCTTCAGGAATGGCTCTGTGTTCCTGTTCCCTGGATGCTGCCTGACCTGCTGCGCTTTTCCAGCAACACATTTTCAGCTCTTTCTGTGCTGAATGAGTCAGTCTCAGGTTGATGCTTAATGGAATAAAGCCGCAATGTTAAACTGGAGATGTGGGGTGAGCACATTCCATTCCAGATAGCCAGGTGGTGAAAACTAAACAGCACCTAAACTTTCCCCACTTTTGGAAATATTTATTTACAGAGACCTCCACATATGCACCTTCAGACTTTCAGTCTGCTCCTTTTTATAGAAGTACAAGTGAATGACCACCACTTCAATAAAATTACAAATACAATTCACAACAGTACCCAGGATGATGACACCAGGAGTCTACAGCAAGTTGTTTTATGCTTGGTTCTCACTTACAGGTCCCACTGCCAAGCCCTTCCCAAAACCAGATAACGGATAGTCTGACTGTCAGCTTCACAACGATCATAGTCAAGGGACCTCCAAGGAAAGACAACCCCAAACTAAGCACTTGTGGCATTCAGAGAAACAATACCATTTCACCTAATCCATCATGAATACTTTTGAAAAGCAAAACGAAAGACCAGCAGCAACTGAGCTTTCCTGGGTCCTCACCCTGTTCAAGGCCAGGCTCTGACTCATTGCTTGGGAACAGGAGATGGCTTGATGCCTCACTGTTAGAGCAATATCTGCTCAATTATGACTACTGGGGCTGTGGCATTGGAATTTATACGAGGCTGCACCCCACATGTACACACACATGCACAGGCATACACAAACTACACAGGCATGCACATAGACAAAGATGCACAGATTTCAGAGACAGACAAGTGTGCGCCCACACATTCATAAGCTACAGAGACACGTGTGTCCACAGACATAAAACCTAAACACAAACTACACAGAAACATAAACATGTGTGTGCACACCTGTACAAATTACAAAGAGACACAGGCACCTACCAAGGGCTTAGATGCTTCTGGAAACATCTGCGTCAAAACGGCAGGGAGGGTTAACCACTGGCAGTGACAAGGCAGATATCTCCCAGTCTAGAACGGCTAAAGTCAGAAATCGCTGTGTCTCCTGCACTCACTTGGATGAAGCTCCCATGAGGATGCATTGCTGACAACCCAAAGAAAAGGAAAGAAATTGTGGAGCAGCTTCACTCTGCTGACCAATGAAGTACACTTTTAACATGCAGTCAAGGTCTGCCAACAGCAGAGAAGAATCTGGTCACTCCATTTGGGGCACTGTGAGCAGACCTGGGCACCACCCCTTAGGAAGGATACATTGGCCTTGGAGGGAGAACAGTATAGGTTTACAAGAATGAATACCTGGACTTTGAGAATTAGGTTATGAGGAGAGATTATAAAAACTAGGCCTGTTTTCTCTAGAATTTAGAAGGTTATAGATTAGATACCTTACAGTATGGAAATAGGCCCTTTAGCCCAACAAGTCCACACCAACCCTCCGAAAAGTAACCCACCCAGAACCATTCCCCCTACTCTATATTTACCCCTGACTAATGCACCTAATACTATGGGCAATTTAACATGGCCAATTCACCTGACCTGAACAACTTCACGATTGTCAGAGGAAACCGGATCTGATTGAAGTCTTCAAGATATGAACAGGAAAGACAATGCAGATAATGATAAGCTATTTCCACTGGTTGGGGATTCCGAATGAGGGGAATATTCTGACAATTAGGGTAAAACCTTTCAGTAGATGGAGTTCAATCTGAATAAATGCAAGGTATTGTATTTTGGTACAACCAACAAGAGTAGGGCTTCACCATTAATGGTAGTGTCTTGTTGTCAAACAGAGGGACCTAGGAGTTCAGGTACATTATTCTTTAAAGTTTGCATCACATGTAGACAGGGTGTTTAAAAAGATGTTTGGCATACTTGCCTTTATTGCTCAGTCCTTTGAATATAGGAGTTAGAAACTCACTTTGGGTTTTCTAGAGAAAACAGGCCTAGTTTTTATAATCTCAATACATAAGAAACAAACGACAGGCAAAAGTAGACATTGGGCCACTTCAGACTGATGCTGGAAGCCTAGTGATGGGAGATAAGGAAATAGCAGGAGAACTTAATAAGTACTTTGCGTCAGTCTTCACAGTGGAAGATATGAGTAATATCCCAACAACTAAAGGGAGTCAGGGGGCTGAGTTGAGTATGGTTGCCATTACAAAAGAGAAAGTGCTAGAAAAGCTAAAAGGTCTTAAAATTGATAAATTTCCTGGCCCCGATGGGTTACATCCTAGAGTTCTGAGGGAGGTGGCTGAGGAAATAGTGGAGGCGTTGGTTGAAATCTTTCAAAAGTCACTGGAGTCAGGGAAAGTCCCAAATGATTGGAAGATCGCTGTTGTAACCCCCTTGTTCAAGAAAGGATCAAGGCAAAAGATGGAAAATTACAGGCCAATTAGCCTAACCTCGGTTGTTGGTAAAATTCTAGAATCCATCATTAAGGATGAGGTTTCTAAATTCTTGGAAGAGCAAGGTTGGATTAGAACAAGTCAACATGGATTTAATAAGGGGAGGTCGTGCCTGACAAACCTGTTCTTTGAAGAGTTAACAAGTAGGTTAGACC
>NC_057722.1:50375440-50411882 GCF_004010195.1 Chiloscyllium plagiosum | reverse complement strand
GGGCATTCTAGCGAAGTTTGCCGATGATACAAAGTTAGGTGGACAGGCAGGTAGTACTGAGGAAGTGGGGAGGCTGCAGAAGGATCTAGACAGTTTGGGAGAGTGGTCCAGGAAATGGCTGATGGAATTCAATGTAAGCAAATGCGAGGTCTTGCACTTTGGAAAAAAGAATACAAACATGGACTACTTTCTAAGCGGTGAGAAAATTCATAAAGCCAAAGTACAAAGGGATCTGGGAGTGCTAGTTGAGGATTCTCTAAAGATAAACATGCAGGTGAGATTAAGAGAGCGAATGCAATGTTGTCATTTACCTCAAGGGGGTTGGAATATAAAAGCACCGTTGTGCTACTGAGGCTTTATAAAGCTCTGGTTAGGCCCCATTTGGAGTACTGTGTCCAGTTTTGGTCCCCACACCTCAGGAAGGACATACTGGAACTGGAGCATGTCCAACGGAGATTCACACGGATGATCCCTGGAATGGTAGGCCTAACATATGAGGAACGGCTGAGGATCCTGGGATTGTATTCATTGGAGTTTAGAAGATTAAAGGGAGATCTTATAGAAACTTACAAGATAATACATGGCTTGGAAAGGGTGGACGAGAGGAAATTGTTTCCGTTAGGCGAGGAGACTAGGACCCATGAATACAGCTTAGAATTAGAGGGGGTAAATTCAGAACAGCAATGCGGAGACATTTCTTCAGCCAGAGAGTGGTGGGCTTGTGGAATTCATTGCCGCAGAGTGCAGTGGAGGCCGGGACGCTAAATGTCTTCAAGGCAGAGATTGATAAATTCTTGATGTCACAAGGAATTAAGGGCTACGGGGAGAATGCGGGTAAGTGGAGTTGAAATGCCCATCAGCCATGATTGAATGGCGGAGTGGACTCGATGGGCTGAATGGCCTTACTTCCACTCCTATGTCTTATGGTCTTATGTCTTCTGGTCTTTACAGGACATTGGTGAGGCCTCTTCTGGAATATTGTATCCAGTTCTGGTTACCCAGTTATTGGAAGGATATGATGAAGCTGGGGAAGATTCAGAAGAGATTTGCCAGGATGTTGCTGGGTATGGAAGGTTTGAATTATAAAGAAAGGCTAGATAAGCTAGGACATTTTTCACTGGAATGTAGGATGTTGAGAGGGCATCTGATAGAAGTTTATAAAATGATAAAGAATATAGATAGAGTTAATGACAGTTATCCTTTCCCTAGGATGGGAGATTTCAAGAGAGGGGGCACAAAGGTGAGGACGGGATTTTAAAAAACATGAGGGGAAATTCTTTATGCAGAGGGAGGTTTGCATGTGGAATGAACTTCCTAAGGAAGTGATGGATGTGGGTACAATTATGTTTAAAAGACTTGGCTAAGCATAAATTTGAAAGGATTGGAGGGATGTGGGCTAGGGGCAGGCAGATGGGACCAGTTTAGCTTGGGATTCTGTTTAGCATGGAATGATTGAACTCAAGGGTCTGTTTCCATGCTGTATGACTATGACTCTATAAGAGATATTAGGAAGTACTTCTACATACAAAGGGTGGTAGATGTTTGGAACTCTCTTCCTCAAAAGGCCGTGGATGTTGGATCAATTGTTAATTTTAAATGTGAGATAACTTTTTGTTAAGCAAAGGTATGAAGAGACACAGGTCAAAGGCAGCTACATGAAGTTAGGCCAAAAATCAGCCATGATCTAATTGAATGGCGGAATGGGGTTGGCGGGGGGAGGGGGGGATCTAATTGAATGGCGGGGGGGGGGGGGGGGGGGGGGGGGGGGGGGGCGGAATTAAAGGCCTAGTTATGTTGCTATGCTCTAAGGAGAAAAGGAAAAGGAAAGATTCAACGCAATATAGTTGAAAACTGCCTCATCTTTAATGGCACACAGCACCTGGTATTACAGTAATACCAGCCATTACAGCTAAATAAATGTTATATGTAGTTTGGAGCCCACTCAAAATCCACTGCACTCAAGTGGGCATTTTTGAAAAGTGATTTTCAAAAATTCCCGGACACCCACTGTGTTAACTCCCATGATGAATTCCCTTTCACCACTCAATCCCCATCTACAAATCCTTTGTACACTGCTGAAAATCCATTTGAAAGTCACCATCTATGCAAAGTGCAATTTTAATTTTTAATAAACATTATACTAAGATTGAAAGGCATGGCCACAATGAAATGAAAGCAGCTGGTCCCCTTAGCTGATGGGGCAATAACAGGAGGCATAACTTTAAAGGCAGGGGGTTTACTGGGGAAAATCTTTTCACCAAGAAAATGGGAGGGGTCTGAAATGAAGAGTAATTGAGGAGGTAACTTCACAGCTTTTAAAAAGTACTTCAATGGGCACTTGAAATGTCATAATATTCAAGGCTACAGGTCCAGTGCTGGAAGATGGAAATAGTGTAGATTTAGTGCTACAGACCTGGTGGGCCAAAGGGCCTTTTCTATACTGTATAATTTCATGAAATAGAATCTGTGTAAAGTCTTCAGTCAGTCTGCTATATAAATGCAGTGTACAGCAACATTAGTAAGCACACAAACTACACTGTGTGTGCAAGTCTGTGATACTGTGTCTGCATAGCTATTTAGTTTTGTAAATAACCTTCAACCAATCTATTTTAACAAGAACCTAATTCTCTGCAGCATATGTTATGTGGGCTAACATATAGAAAACTGCAAAGTATATCATGGTAGTAGCACATAGATATCCATTACTGTCACTAACTAGCTGTCACAACGAGCTTTTAGTACCTAAGTGCTGAAAAGCTGATAACAGTTGACAGTTGTGGAAAGTCTTTCTTTCCTAGCATCCATCAATTGGTCTGTATGAGTTCAGAGATGAAGTTCAGAACTGCAACGAAAGTTAAAGTGCTACAACTAAAAGTAAAGGCTACAAATCTGTACTGAAGCATTATGAACACACTACCTCTGTCTCATTCAAAAAAATCTTTACAAGAGGCCCAAGACTGCTCCAGTTCAGCCCCAATTTTAAAAAATCACAAAAATGCTGAAGTATCGCACCAATCTAAGAAACTTTTCTGAGAACAAAATGCATATAAAAGTACCATACAAAGTATCAATACACTAAAGAGGCATCTGTCAATGGGTGCTGTCAGAGAAGCAGAACCTTTTCCCTCCATCCAAATGATAAATCCCCAAAAGAATAGATAACATGTGCTAAATGCTATGATTGACACTGATTACAGTGCAAGTATCATCCTCTTTATTTATCTTACGTAAGATATAGTCAGGAAACTGACACATTGTGGTGCAGTCCACGCAGCTGTTTATAGCAGGTCTGACATCCAACATTGTTGTATTATTTGGCTTAAATGTTAATATGGCTCCTTGGGATGGACATCTGAAACATTCAACATTGTCAAAACAGATAGACCGCCTATTATTGGGCGACCAGTATGCACGGTTGTACACGGTTGTGATCCACAAGGTAACAAATCCACCAATTGGAGCACCAAAGATTCCAGGCCGCCACATTGAGTCTCTCCATATCCCCAAGGTCAGAAGTCACACAACACCAGGTTATAGTCCAACAAGTTTATTTGAAGTCACAAGCTTCCAAATTGCTGCTCCTTCATCAACTGACGAAGCAGCAGCGCTCCAAAAGCTTGTGATTTCAAATAAACCTGTTGCACTATAACCTGGTGTCTGACTTCTAACCTTATCCACCCCCATCCAACACCAGCACCAGACATCATATCCATATCCTGACTAACCTCAAGCGATGCAGGTTTGGTGCTATTGCTATCTTTAAAGTGTAGCTTTCACAATTCAAGAAAGGCTCAAAATGGAATTGGATTACATTATACAAAAGAAAATCCACGAAGTTGAACACCATACTGGCTGGTACAGCTCCATTACTTATATTGTGATGATAGATCACAATATGTTTGCTAGATCAACGATAACTAAATATTGCACTCAAAAAAAATGTCCACACAAGATTCCTACCCTGGAAGAACTGAATACCAATCTCAGGTCCCAAGCAATTTTCCAAGCTCAATGTCAAGAATGGACATTGGTCCATTCATCTTTACCTGGAGTCACCAGTCTGATGACATTTAGAATGCCTTTTTAGTGGACAATGTTTCTTTGGATTCCCATTTGGATTATCGGTCAGCCAGGACACATTCCAAAAGCATATGGATCTTGTTATCTAAAATCTACCAGCTTGTCTCACAGATGACACTGCAGTTCTCAAAGGAAATAAACATAGCATGGCACAAACCTCCATCAGCTCATTGTAACTGCATAAAACATTTTGATTTCAACAGTGAAAATGTTAAATCAACATGAGCCAAATCAATTTGCTTAGTTTGATCTACCTGTCAAAAGGTATACCCGATTATACCAAAATAGAAGTCTTATGGGAGATGCCTACTTTGTAAGCCAGAAGTGACTCGCAAAGGTCAAGTAATTTCTTTAATTTTTAAATCGCCATATCCTCCAAACTTTGGAACCAAAGTAACTCTTTCTCAAGACCTTATACACAAATTACATCATTCATGGCAGGAAGAACTCCAATTTTTTTTCAATTTTTAAAAAAATGCTCTATCATCGAGTAAGTAAGCATTTCAATACTTTGATATCTCCAACCTTCACCATGTTGAGAGTAGATACATCCCAGAAAGCCTCACAGCATGTTGACTGCAGGATGACAAGCCTATTGCATTGCGTACTAAAGTCCTTATGACAACTCAGGCCAACTTATCCAACATTGAAAGACAGACTCTTGCTCTAGTTTTCAGAATATAGTGTTTTTTTACATATTTTGTAAGCATTTAAATTATTCATATTGACTATAAACATCAGAAATTATGTATCAAAAACTTTCCACGAATGCATCTCTGCAATGTCTACGTGTGAAGATTCAATGGTGTGATTTAGAAGCACATCAGTGGTGCTGTTTGCTAACTTCCAAACTCTGCTAAGAAGAAAGATATTCCTTTAAGCCTCGAAATGGATATAATGCATCTGAATTGGAAGTTAGTCTTAACATTGATCTAATACATAATGGTCATGGCCAAGCAGAGCATATTCAACAATTTATATCAGAAGCAGAACTGCAGAAGCTCAAAAAAGTGAAAGCATCCAACAGGTTACCAAACTAACACATTTGTTTTGGTCATGCAGAAATGGACTGGAATTCTGTAAGAATGTAATCTTCAAAGGCAAACAAGTTGTGATTTTGCCAGCTCTATGTCAAGACATGCTAGGTCATATATTTAGGTCCAAAAGAAATAAGACATTGGCTTGTGAATCCACATATTGGCACTGCATTAACTAGGACAATGATCAACTAACCTAGTCTAATGCAATGTGTCAACTTTATTAACCTCAACAATTGAGGGATTATCTGCTTTTGAGTCATGATAGAAGATTGTTAATAATATTTTCCAAGATGAAGATCATGATTACATTCTAGTGATTAACTATTTCACCAAATTCCCCTTTTGTGCAAGTGGAAATCCCTTATCATTAACTGCAAAGGTACTTGCCAAAATTTTCAGATAGCTATGATAATTCTACATGTGACTTCTCTGGGCAATGGTTTATCCTCACTGACAACTCACATATTTGGGTGACCAATCCACACAGATCATCCCTCCCACATTCTCATCACCCAAACACATGTGCATGACATTTATGAGAAAGAAGAGAGAAAATGGCATGAGAGTGTGATAAACGTCCCAGCATGCACCAAGGGCAAAGCAAAAGAATTCAAGATTTTCATATAAACACATGAGTTTATGGAAGGATACCATGCTGTTGTGCTCTGCCTAGGACTTAAGACATTGTCATAAGCAATCGTCAAGTTCTGTGAAGAAATAGATAACATATCCAATCTATATATCATCAACCACCCATTACAATTCAGATACTGAAGATTTCATGAAAGACAATAGCCTCACGTCTAAAACAAATTATACATAGAAAGATAGAAAATAGGAACAGGAGTAGACCTTTCAAGCCTGCTCAGCCTTTCAATCAGATCATTACTGAGCATCCAACTCTGTACCCTATTCCTGATTCTCCTCATATACTTTCATCTCCTTAGCCATAAGAATTATATATATATCTCCTTCTGAAAAAAGTCAATGGCTTTTCCCTCAACTGCTTTCTGTGACAGAGAATTCCACAGTCACACCACTCTGTCGGTAAAGAAATTTCTTGTCATCTCAGTCCTAAATGACATACCCCATATCCTGAGACTGTGACCATTGGTTTTAGATTCCTGGTCATTGGGAATTTGATAGCCTCTTCCTTGAGTATTGAGGTTAATTAATCTAACTGAGGTTATATTTTAGCAGGTGCAAATAACACCTTCAGGGTTCTAACCAACACTTGCAGCCTGGAACTTTCAAACTAAAACCTTCGCACTGAAGTAACCTATTTCTAACTTCTATGAATTAATTTCTTGCTTCAGGAGAGCAATTACATAAATCTAACCTTAACCAGGATATTTGTGAATTGAAGTTAAATACTATCTGAATTATGGGTGCTTCCCCCAGACATTATAAAAAATTAGATCTTGATCCTTCTAACCAAAAGCAGCCTAATGCTGTTAATATTTACTCTGTCCACTTGTACAACTCTCCCAATGCAAACACATTAGCACTCTAGGAACTATCTCTCTTCTGCAGCAACCATATTTTACACAATAGATTAGATTAGAATACATGCAGTGTGGAAACAGGCCCCTCGGCCCAACAAGTCCACACTGACCCTCTGAAGAGCAACCCACCCAGACCCATTCCCCTACATTTATCTCCTGTTCCCTGGATGCTGCCTGACCTGCTGCGCTTTTCCAGCAACACATTTTCAGCAATTTACCATGAGCCAATCCATCTAACTTGCACATCTTTGGTCTGTGGGAGGAAACTGGAGCACCCGCAGGAAACCCACACAGACACAGGAAGAATGTGCAAACTCCACAGAGACAGTTGCCTGAGGCAGGAATCGAACCTGGGTCCCTGGCGCTATGAGGCAGCAGTGCTAACCACTGAGCCACTGTGCTGCCCTTGGAGTATTTCACCTATGCTCTTGATTTCTTTTCCAGACACAAAAAAAAACCATTTCAAATAATATTGTCAGAGAATTAAGCTCCATCCGAACAATCCTAAGCTTGTGTCCCAAATATTTATCCAAGAAAATCAGAAAATTGTGATCTGTATCATAAATTACAGTTTCTTCAGCACTGTCGCTGATCTATATTTCAAAATGATGTAGAGCTAACACAAGGCTCAATGTTTCTTTCTCAGCTGTAAAATATTTTTTGCTGGCATGCGATCAATTTCTTATAAAATGACTGATGGGTTGTTTGACCCCTATCTCATCATCTTGCTGTAAAACAGTCCCCACACTAATTCCATTTGCATTAGCTGCCAGTTTGAATGGGTTCTCATAGTTCAGTGCAACTAAAATTGGTGTGGTTGTCAACACAACATTCAGGTTTCAAAGGCAGCCTGATACTCCTTCATCTATACAAATTTTCTGCCTCTTCAACAATTTCTTTGCAATGACAGTGCTGAAGTTCCAGACAAACTTTAAACAAAATATATTCATGCCAACAGAATGAAAAAGTTTATGTTTTAATTGAGGCATAGAAAATTCCAAAATAGCCCTTACTTTCACTTCTCAAGGTGCTACTTGGTCTCATCCCATGGTGTATCCTAAATAAGCCATATTTGATTTAGCAAGTTCACTCTTAACCAGATTTATAAATAAATTGACTTTTTTGTAGCCGATTAAACAGATTGATTAAGTGGTGTAAATATTCTTCACATGTTTTGCTATAAACAACCAAATTGTCACTGTAAACAACAGTTAGACTGTTCTTCATCACAGGAACACAACTGATGTTGTTTGATATGAACATAGATGACTTTGCATGTATAAAGTTCATCCAGTATTACAAAAGCTGATATTTCTTTGGCTTTATCAACCAATAAAACTCACTAATATCCTTTTAGAAAATTGAATTTTGTGGCAAATCATGGATGTCTAATTCATTCAATGCAAACATTGAATCTTGGAAGAGAATATGAATGTGCTTTAGTTATTGCATCAAATTTGCGATGGTCAACACAGAATCTTTGTGACGAATCCAATTTTGGAACCATGACAATAGGTGAGCTCCAGTCACTATGACTCAGTTCAATAATTTAATTGACCATCACTTCCCTGACTTGAGCTAATTTCTCTGGATTATTTTTGATGTAGTGTTGTTTTGTAGATAACAACCCCACACCCTATAAACATGGTGAACAGCCAAAGCCATTTTGCTTGGCTAATTTACACAGATTGATTTTTGGTTCTATAATAGTTTTCATAAGTCACTTCATTAGTTTTCTGGAAGGTAAAACATGATGCTGTCTAATCTGTTAAGCACCTCTATATTATCAAATCTGATTGCTGGAGGATTCAACTTTTACATTTTCAATTTTTGATCAGATCTCCAATTATTCTGATATTTCAGTTTCATTCCCTATTTCTTTCATTGCTGTAATTTCACTTTTTTTTCCCTATTGTTCATGTCTTAATAGTTAACATGGCACATCACTGATTCTTGCTCCTATCTGGAGTGGTTATTACAAAATACACAAAATTTAGTTTCTTTTTGATTTGGTAAGGTCCCACAAGCCTTATTTTTAATGGTTTGACAGAGACAGGTAGTGGCACTGATGCCTTTTCTGCAGCAACAAAATTTCAAACTTTAGGCTTTTAATCTGCTATAGTTTTCATTGTTTGCTCAATACTCTTCAAGTGATTTTAAACCAATGCACATGCTTTGGTAAGTTTCTCACTGAAATTTGAAAAATTAGCTTTGGCTAATCAATTTTTATTTAATTAATTTAAGTGATCATCTCACCTCACGTTCATATATTAATTCAAAAGGACTAAATCCTGTGGACTTATTGGAGTATCCCAATGGTATTAGTAACAAAGGAATTCCTTTACCCTAATGATTAAGACATTCTTGACAATAAGCTCTAATAATGTTCTTCAAAATTTGATAATATCTTTCAATTCATTTTGAGATTTACATGATAAGCAAAAGATGTAAATTTGTTTTAGTCATAATTTCTTTGAATATTTATGACATAAAATTCAGACATTGATTTGATTGTATTTCTTTGGATCATCCATACCTTGTGAAAATTTGAAGTAACGTTTCCGCCACCACTTCTACGGTAATTTTTCCTGAAGGCACCCTTTCAGGAAATCTGGTGGAAACATCCATAATTTTCCTATCTAATTCTATGGTCCTAAGACATAGTCAGAAAATAGTCAGGAAACAAGCTTCCTCCTGGAAGATTTCAGTTTCTTTTATCTTCACTAGTTGTTCCATCACCCTTGGTGAGGCCAATAATCTTGAACCAGTCATTCCCTAAAATAAAGTCAATTCCATCTCTAGAAATTTGTTTCACTTACTCCCATGACAATTTCTCCATGACCACAATTTCTCTTTAATCCAACTCGACATGACAAGACTGAGTTGTAACATTTATTTATACCTCCAGTTAGTATTTTCTTCTTCATTAACCCCCAGAAGACAGCACCAGTGATCTGACTTGCTCCAGTCAGTCTCAATAATTTTGTTGGTTTATCATCTTCATTTAAAGCATAAGGAAATTTTTCTTCTTTTGGGATAAAATATTCAGTAGTCTGATTCTCCTGGTCAATATTCAAAAATAAATGACTGTCCTGAGCTATCTCTCCCTTCTTAGTACATTAATTGTAATCAATGCGTATTGAAACCCTATGCAGGTTTCAGGTGATTAACAGTCAACTGTCACTCATTCAGGTGACTCATCTACCTTATCAACCTTTTGACTAGATAACTGAACTTTAAAAAAGATGAAAGACTTACCAGTTAATTCCCACCATACTGCAAATTTCCAAATAGACACTCTCATTCTGGTTGTGTCTCATTCCAAACTGCTTGTGTGCAAAGCTTGCTCAAAGCTTGCAGTCTCAGTAAAGATGTTCTCTTGTTGCTACCACTACAGTGTTAATACTAGCATTCTTTCCTGATGCCCCACTTTCTGAAAATTGCTTAGGCATTCCTCCTACTGCAATTGGTCTCACATTTAACTTAAAGCAATTGGCTTTGCTATGACCAGTCTGATTACAACAGAAGCATGTTAATTTTTTTTGCATCAACTTTACTTCCAGCCTTTCTCCTTTATTACTTTGGTATCCTTCTGTCTGATGTCTAAAACTAGTATGGTTTGTTCCAAAGCCACATTGGCTTCCAGGGAAGATTTCCTCAGAGACTGAGAGAAAGCGCCTGACGAGGATTTGAGCGATGATTTTCCTGGTGGTGGAGAGTAAGGAGATTCTTCAGTAGTTCCTGTAGTCCACTTGGCCACCACAAGACAGTGGTGATGGCAATATGTCTGCGATCAGAAGGGCTTTCTTCATTGTCCAGAATTTTCTGGAATAGTTGATGGTGAGAATGGGTAAGCTGTACTCCTCCAAGTTTTAAAATCTCTATTGGAATCCCATACACTCATATAGTTTTTCCATTCTTCATGTGTCTCATGGAGACTTTAACTTCTGCCACACTAGGTGGGAGTCCAAGATCATCTTGCTACCTCTCATCTAAGGCTGGCATCAATACCAAGATTTAACATCACATCTAATCAATTAAGCACTACCTTTAGACAGCTAAGAATAACCGTGACATCCATGCTGATACCAAGATCCTTGTGTATAAGACAGTCATCTTTCCAACTCTTCTATATGGCTGTGAAACTTGGACTACTCAAGACCCTTGAGAAATACCATCAACGTTGTTTGAGATGGATTCTCCACAACAATTAGGAGGGCAATGTTAGCATGCTTGAAGCAGCCAATCACACTCACATCAAGGCTATGATCATTTGCGGAGCAAACCTTCTTCACTCAGCTTTTGAAGGCATTCAAATGAGAAAAGAATAATGGAAGTGTTTTAAAAGCTCCCTGAAGGCCTCCTTCAACATGTTAACATGTGGGAGACCCTCGTTCAGAAGAAAATGAGTTTGAGGAAACTTGTGTATGAAGGCACATAATTCTTTAAGAACACCTGGTAGCAAGAGGAAGTACAGAAAAGAGACCAAAGAAAGCAATGCCAATGACCTCAAGGCCAAAGACCAGTTCCACCTCCCAGAAACATCTACCAAGTGTGCAGTCAGAGATACGGCTCTAGGATCGGGGTCATCAATTAAACAAGAACCCACAGACCACATGGCCAATGACATGGGATTTCCTTGGTGGATAACCATACTCATTAGTGTGTGATTGCTGATGAAAACTAGTAACTTTTCCAACTACATATTTTCTATTCCCCCTGGTAGATTTCCATAGGACCATCTCCCCACCTATAATTCTCTGTGCAAAATATCATAGTATCAGCCAGCTCTGCTGGTTCTCTGATTTTTAATACCTCATGCTCATCTAAACAAGATTTTTTTAAATTTGCAGGAATACTGTTTCCAAATTCTTCCAAGATGATTATTTGCTTTACATTATCAAAGATTTTCTCCAGCTTAAGTATTCATCTGACAAACTGGTGTGGAATCTTAGTTGTACCTTTCAAAATTCTTTAAAATTATGTCCAACCTCTTTTGACCACTTCATCTGTACAACTACCTTCTTCAATGAAGTAACATACCTTTCAACTCCATGTTCAGTAAACGTAGGTACTAAGTGTATGTTCTTAATTAAATCAAATTTCTCAATGGAAACATCCTCTGGACCACTACCTCTGTCATCTTTCTTTACTCTAAGCCTTTCTTTGACCAACTTATCTAAGTTTCATACTTCTTTGAAGTTCAAGACTTTGAATCTTTTTTTTAAGATCCTCTACGTTTTCCTTATCCTCACTTTATACTTTGTGTTTTATTTTTAACTTCACGTCTCTCTGCTTTTCTCCCTCATCTGTTTCGATCCCTTTCATTTCTAACTGTATCTTGTTGTGACACACCAATTTCAAGTTTCCATCCTTTCAATTCTCAATGTTAGATAATCACTTGAAGCATCCCATCCTGACAGGATTCTACTTTGCCTCTACTTTCAATTTATCTTCTAACTCTCTCAGTTTAGCCATAGTCAAAGATTTAAATAATCTACTCTTATGTCTTTCAGTCTCAGAAACCCCTTAGCAACATTCAAAAACATCTCCAAAGTCCATGCAGTAAATTTCACCACAATGCAGCTGTTTTATGTGCAAAGCCACTATTTACTCATTATTTTTAAAAACAAGACATTTATCCCTCTTAATTCCAGAGGATTCAAATCCTGAAAGAACCCAATTGTTATGATATCAGATGCTGTTATTACTGGACAAGTCTGATCCTAAACTAAAATCTGGTTTAAGGGATTTTTTTCATTTAACAAGATCTTTCACTGAAACACAAGCTGCAGATCTAGTTTTAACAATGAAACAGAAGTCCATTACACAAATAAAAGGAAGATGAAATGCAATAACCAAGATACTTACATATAATACATTTTAAAATATTTTGAAACGTACAGTAAAGTATGATGTTTCACACATCCCACAAGCAAACCTTTACAATACTCAAATACCAGGGAGAGTTTAGCACTAAGCAAAAAACAATGAGTGTTGATGCTAGAAATCTGAAACAAAAACAGAAATTGCTGAAGAAATTCAACAGGTCTGGCCGCATCTGTTGAGAGACAGTTAAGTCAACATTTCAGGTCCAGTGACCTTTCTTCAGAACTTCTGAAATATTGACTCAGTTTTCTGTCCACAGATGCTGTCAGACCTCTGAGCTTTGCCAGCAATTTCAGTTTTTGTGACCAAGGAGACTTTGCTTTCCTTGGTGAATTTAAAAGGAATGGCAATGTGATAATGCCAGTCTCTATTGCAACAGTTTGATATATGTTTTTTTAAAAGAAAGACCAGCGAATCAAATACAAAATTGGCTTCTTTCTTCCTTCCGTATTGTTTGTCATCAACAGCAAACAGTTGAAGCGAAATTTTAAAATGGCATGGAGGCAGGGCCAGAGGTGAGTGAGACTGCAATTTCTTGCCATTTTAGCAATTTTTGTCCTAGAAGGATCAGAGTGGGGTGTTTATTCTACTGTAACCATGTTTTCTGTAGGCTATTGGTGTAATTGCATGTAAAGTGCCTTTTTTGGTTCCTGAAAAGGCAGTGCTGAGAGCTGGTATCTTGCTATACAAAAGAGCCAAGACAACTGAAAGAGTATGTATTTTTTTTTAAAAAAAGCAATTTCAGTGAAGACTGAATCTTTGTAGTGTCAAAGTCAACTAAATTTGACCAAAAAAAGTAATAATGTATTGAATAGATTATGCCAAAGATGAAGTTTTATCCTGGTGGGGTCAAGGTTTTTATGTTAATCAGTGAATTTCTGGATCCTGATCTGCAAACGATAGGTGGGCCAATTAAAGGACTGATTAAAGGAGCTATTAACGTCAATCACCACATGTTGACTGGAGCCAGCACTCCAAGCACTAGTGAAATTGCTTCCACTGCTAGCCTGTAGCCATTGTGCCACTGCGATGGCTGCCAGCTGCCAATGAAGGGGTTATACCTCCACGATGACTGTCTGTCAGCTGTGACCTTTTTGATTTAAAAATTGAGGCATCCTTTCTTTCACTTGCCTACTTTAGCAACCTCAATGCTGATGCGGATGTTTATTTGATGTCCCTCAAAAATTGAGGATACGGACTGCCATCCTAAGTTGGGTGGCAGGTGCATACCCTAGCCACTAATTGGCCCACAAGAACCAACACAATGCAACATTGAGACCTGAACATTTTCCAAGTGCTAGGATCCTGACTCCTAAACAAAGATTCTGTATTCAGCAGTGCCTGATTTGTCATGTCTTCATTAATTTTAAAAAATTGATAATCTTCTCAACTGTGGAGATTCAACCTACACTGAGGGTTGCACTATTAAAAAAAAAACACTGCTTTCCCAGCTGCCTTGACTGCTTTGTATAGCATATTACCAGCTCCCAGCACTGCTTTATCAGGAAATCAAAAATGGCATCTTAAATGTATTTACAGCAATAGCCGAGAGAAAACATGGTAACAGTGAAACAAAAATAGCATTTACATCCTTGTATGAAGGATGCAAGTTTGACCTTATATCATTCAACAGTTTAATATTCTTGTGGTAAAAATGTAATATAGCGATTCTGTAACAAAAATGTACTATTGAATTATTAATGAAAGTCTTCTACCATCTCCACTTGTGTGGCTCAGCATTGACAGTCTTTGATATTTTCTTCATGGTAAGTACAGGCAGCCTGTAATATAATAGCGTAGTTAATGTTTAGCAGACTTGAATGCAGAGTTTTTCCTGCGTGTGATTTGATGAATAAACTATTTTATCTCCAACATGATTTAAACCATCCAGTACAATGTGATGGATCACTCCTGAATCTTTTTTTTTTACAAACCTGTAGATGCCCTAGTGACAGAATGGAGCAAAGAATTCAGATTTGTTGTCTGTAGGTTTGGTGCACAGAGGTGTCTGTCACTCCAAGCTAACATTACTACAACCAAATTCTGTTTATTCTCAATTGAAACAACAGGAGCAGTGCCACACTGTGGTGAGACACTTATGTTGGGGTGGGGGCAGAGAAAACTTTTGAAGCAGTGTTAACTAAACGGCAAACAAGATGGATTGTAATCATAGATTCTGAGCCCCAAACATTCCTGCTGTGTAAACTTACAGAGCCTATAGTTGGTATGAACAATATTTGTGAATAAATTCAAATAAAATCTGGAGTTTGCATATTGAACTATTAAAAATTAATGCTGTATATTTATGATATTACATTTAACTGAGAAATTTAAGGCTATCATTTTTCCTGTTTACTTTGGATTATTCTCTCGTACAATTTTTGCACAGTTGACTAATATGATTAATTAATGAAAATACAGCCTGCACTAATTCATGCATTAATTGAAACAATAGATTTTGAAATTAATTTTTTTAATAGTGCCAGGATCTTAAGTACTTTAGTTATCGTGCTGTTGCCCTTTGGATCATAGTGATGCCTTGCTATTCCAGTCATCCAGCTTTGTATGGTCACCTACCACTTGTGTCTCAAACCTGCTCTTAGTGCATTGACAATTTCCTGCCCCACTGATGAACCTGGAGGACATATTGTTCCCTTGTCAGGAGTAATTATCTCAGCAATTCAGTTAAATTTCTCTTCATTTTGACAGTTTGTCTTTCAAACTTTCTATGCTTTCATTGATTTGTTTTCTCCTGTTCCTTTCTTCCCTTTTGTTTCCTTATCATAGCTTCAGGTTATTACGTGCAAAGTATTGATGGAACTGGATGGCTTCAGTCGATCGGGAGCTAATGCATCCCTAATCCTGTCTTTGTTACAGAGGAATGTTCTGCTTGGGTCTCTGATGGGGAAATAGGTGCAAAGCTGTTGATCCTAGTTTTATTTGTCAGAAACCCATGCATCAATCAAATACAAGCCCAGCTGAGCGTTGAAAGACATGGGGTTTCAGCTGAAGAAATTTGATAACGGTCTATTGTCAGGCTGTACATTCACTTTTCGATAAGAAATACATTTGACTGATGTAGATAAGGATGGAAGGGTTGTAGAGGGGAAGAGAGAACTGACATACATGGTACTAGAGGTGCAGCTGCTTCATTACTGCAAAATGTGTGTATAAAATCAAGTATTGCTACATCGAAATGTGGGCTTTGACTCCTGGGTTCAAGTAAAATTCATAGAATGACTGAAAGGAAAGCTGCATAAATACAGCACAGATGTGCTGGCCTGTGGGATCACATGCAGTGCTGGTACTGTAAGACAAACTAAAGCTTGTTATTATTAGTGCTCAGGGAGCTTTGCAAAGGACTGTTACAATCCATTTTTAAAAAGACAATTGCTGTTTTAACATTGAAAGTGCTGCTAAAGAATTTATTGAGGTATAATGATATTAGTTTTCTTAATATAATTTATTCTGTTGAGAATCTGGTCAATTAAGAAATGGTTTATATTATTTATATTTACCCCTACTTTGTAATTGCCATTGTTAGGGAACAGACTCAAGTTGTCTGTGTAGATGTAATATGAAATGCATAGAAATTGCCAATTTTGAATAGAAAGAATCTGAAGGTTAACAGATGACGTTGAGAGTTTCTAAAAATTCTCAATCTAGCTGCAGTTTCACTTTTGAAATTGGGTCTTTTATGACTCAAATTAAAATTTTAAAGATTTACATCAACTGTTAAATCTGCAGTGAAAATGGTGCTCTGGAATAATTCTAAGAAAAGTATCATTCAGTGACTGGTTAATGTGACAGATTTCTGCTGTAAAATAAAAATAAAAAATTAAAATTATACTCAGTATTGTCTCAAAATCAAAAAGAATAAATTGAACTATTAGCATTTCATGAATCTTATAATTTTCTGATAATTTTATAGTACCTGTACTTTGCAATAATAATTAAGATTTCAATAAAAACATTTCATAAATTTAGCATATTTTTAGAAATCTATTACTTGGTAGCTCTGTTGTTAATTTTTATGAGGACTTCACCAAAAACATATTTGTTTTTCATTTGTAAGATTATTTTACTAGATTTATAATTGTGGATAATACTCAGCAATTTTCTAAGTCTGAACAAATATAGCTGGGAGGCAATTGAACAAATAGTTCCAAGTTTATTCTGAAAATAACATGACACCACAGTAGTATTATTAATATTTTATAAATGATTATTATTTCTATCATAGCATAGATAGATTATAGTTCATATTTAAAAATAGCACTCTGACCATAAATGTTTGGAAATAATTTGCAGTATTCTTCATGAAATACTTGGCAATCATTTATGTAGAGAAGAAATACATTCATAGTAAATGACTTATCAAAGACTTTTGCTTGAGGTACTGTACTTGCTATACTGCATATTTCCTGCCAAGCTCAAAATAAATTATTTTTAATAGTGCCTCTAATTTTCTGGAATGATGGATGTAGACTTTAGATATTTACCTCAATTTCTGAAGAATTGTTGGACAAGTTTCCATCTTAATATGTTGTGCTCTTTCCATTCCAAATATTTTGCTTGTTATGAATTTGTTAGTGTTCTCACATTGTCCCAGTGAATTAATTTTCTAATGAAACATAAACATCAAGTTTGCAAATTTAAACAATGAAATGCAAGTATAATTATAGTTTAAATAATGAAACAACTTGTTCAGTCTTTGCAATTAATTATAGTACTTGTTTGATGTCTAATCCTTTGGATTTCCGCTCAACATATCTATAGAACACTACTCTCTTCACTACCTGAAATAATGGGACTTTTTTTGTAGAATTAACAATGATTAGGGAGTTACCTGGCTTAATCTCAAGTATTGGAAAGAAGAACCTCATTGTGAAAAATTGTTCATTAATATTTTTGTTTGCATATCGTGCATACATTGTTTGGATGATGTGTTTGCTGGCCTTGCGCTTTTAAATCAAGTAGCTGATTTCATTTTATTCTTAGCTCACATTTGTAAGCAGGAGTTTTATAAGTGTCCAATTAAGCATCTAATTCCATCCTTGCAACTGTTGAAATGGAATGCAAAGCACTTCAACTTCCTCTTAAATCAGGGCTTCAATATGGAGTTCTAACCATGAACAAGAGTTGAGACACTCTTAGTAAAAAAAAAATCAAGTTATTTTTATATTGTATATATACTCCAGTTACTCTATGCAATGTCCAAACAAAGCATTGTAAGTGTACTTGTTTCAGGAAGTCTTACACTGCTTTAAATCAGTTTGTGACCTGACTCTGAATTTATAGCTTGGCCAGATTTTTAACAAATGCTATGGGAAGGGATGCAAATGTGCATGTCAAATTCCATTGTTGTTTTTCCCACCAATTATCCACCTGTCCCCAACGTTGCCCCAGTTGAATAGCCGGGAGGCAAGATCTTAGATGGGAATAATTAATGGCTACTGAAAGCCCTCTTCAGATGCATGTGCAATGTTTGAATGATGAGGAAGTGAGCAATGAGCATGAGGCCTACTGTGGCCATAGGTGGGAAATGGTGAGGGTGTATGTTATTCATTGCTGTTTCTCTTTGGAGTTCGGATTAACTGCAAAGTCTTTACAATTACATTGATTTCTCAAATGCCTCCAACATCAAATGCATTTGTTGCTGAAACATTAATAAAAAATAGAAGTCCTTGGGTATCAATCAACTTCTAATTCTAATATGCATGTCACCCAGTGAATTGTGGGATGCGGTAGAATTTAATGACCATAAGATATTGATTCATTCCATGGGTGCCAAAGGCTTCTAGTACTCAACACGAATGATGTCTTCAAGGTGAACTTGATCAATGAATGAGGACATCAGAGTTCTAACCAAAAGTACATACAGTTGGTTCAACATATTGGATTTGATTAATAAATAAGAACCCTGACTATCTTATTTTACTCACTAGCCTAGGCACCCTAAAGTCAATTTTAGCATCCAATATCTGACTACTTAACTCATCACAGACCCTTGCATGAACCTTCTTGGCCTATCTGATACAGTACATAAGGAGAGGATGCAGCACTATAGAGGCATTATTATGTTTTTAGCATTTAAATTGGAGAAATATATTGGATAATTATTAATTAATTGGTATCCAATTAATGAATTTTGTTCCCTGAATAATCTACTTTTTGACTATTTAATTTATGTGCAGTCTTATGTTTAGTAATAATAGATAACAAAAAGACAGTATGTTCCGGCAAACTGTCTTCCCTTGATTAATGAAAAGTGACGTGGGTGTTGATGAGAAAATCTATACAATGATATAATTGATTTTGTAAAGTTTTCAATGAATACTTCAACCAACATTGAAAAAACAACACAACTTTTTACTAGAGCAGCTCTAATTTCTGACATAGGTCTAATTTCCACTGTAGATGTAATATCTGCAGCAGAATCAGTTGCTTTTAAAGTGCCACCTTTGTGTAGACACAGGATGGGGTCTGCATTGACATGGAAGTGGCAGTATTACTTGAGAATCACGTCAGTAATCTTATATAAAATTTGACACCTGAAGAGAAAGATGCGAGTCTATTTTGACACTTAGTCTTACACCAGTTAGATTGAGCACCTTGTAAGTGTATCTCCAGCCTGTTGTGAAGCCGCAATTTAAAAGTGTCCAGAGGTCCATTAGACTTCCTGGAAACTTTCTAAACTTACCTTTGTGATGTTTTTAATGTTGGAAGATAACAGATGTTCCTGCCCACTCACGCACAACACAGAGGAGCAGGGAGCTTTTTGTTGCAAAGCTAAGTACAGGTTTCAGTTGATTGTGTAACTCAGCTCTGCCATTTGTACATCACACTCTACAGATGTCCTATTCTGACATTGCTGGCTGCAGTATAACTATATTAATTTACTTCCCTTGTGACCAGCTCAGAAGAGTTTTCATGCCTGACTTTTCACAGACTGAATCTACTCAGTGTCCTATCAAATGTGGTTAGTTGGAAGCAATTACTGTATCAAAAATAACAACAATCACATACATTTGGTTCCTAGCTTATGAGATATAGTAAAAAAAAGCTAACTTTTAAAAATTACTGAATGGAATTCCAGAAGAACATTTCAATATGGATCATGATATACCATCTATTCTCTGATTGTATAGTTGACTTGTCCATCAACTGATTCCCAATCTCAAAAATTATGAGTAGTTTAACTTTTGATGAATATTCTGAGTTTTGTCAGAGATGGTTTATGGGGTTTTGTTTTCTAACACTGATGTCCTATGCATATTTCAGTTATGTAACGTAGCCTTATTTTATTCACTTGCTTATGAAGTGGAAAGTGGAAAGCAGTTCTTTTTAACAGGCAGGTGAATAATCTCAGAAAATACGAACTGTAAAATTTGTCTCATAAACTGGTTTGAGAAAAAATATTTTCAAGTAAAAAATGAATAATTTGTAAAATCCCTCATTTTATAAGAATGTGGCCTTTTATAACTTATATTTCCAACTGAGTTCACCTTGTAAAGCATTCCTTCTGATACACAAGAAATCCAAGACATTAAAATCTGGTGGCGAACATTTACTTGGCATCAGTAAGTGGTGGGGCTGGTAGTGTAAAATCTATTCATTAGTTTCAAATCAAATCCACAATTGTACATTGCTGGGTTGTGTAGGTTTAAGAATCAATTGACATTTACAAGTATGTTAGCGATATTACATCAACAGTTTATGCTTTTTATTAAATGTTGAATATGTTTTGTTACTTAATAAGAATTTTACACTTCAATTTAAGTTCTTAGAAAACTATCAGAATGACCTACAAATTCATCTCAATTAAGAAAAATAGCCAGAAGGCAAAAAATTCTCAATATTGCCACATTTATTTTCTGTCCATTTTTTCAATAACCAGGGGCTAAAAACTAAATAAAAGTGTATGAGTGCTTGTATTTGTCTGACAAATTACACATGCTTGGCTGCTCCATTGTATCCGTCCCATATACTTGACTACATAATAAAGAGGGAACTGCCAAAATGTTACTTATATAGTTACTGTTTTCTCTAGCTCAATCCTTCTTAACTATTCAAGCCTTCTATGAGCTGGTTAAAGTGCTGCTTGGTGATACCACAATATATGTAAGATATTCACCTCAACTTTTTCCATTGTAAATTCCTATAACCACATTCATTGCTAAAGTAAATTTGTCACACTGTAGTTATGCTCATGCTACAGTTGACACAAAAGCAGTAGCATTTGCCTTGTACTTACAATGTAATACATGTATATAGACAAATTTCATTATAAGTGTGGGCATAGGAACATTGAGAATTTAATATTCTTTGTTAAAAAGATTCCAGATATGTGAAAAAAACATAAACTGCTCATAAAACGTAAAGCAGTCACCAGGTTTGGCCCAATCTGTGAAGGGAGAAATCGAGTTAATGTTTCGAATCCAATGACTTGTCATCATAACTGAACAGAGCTATTGAGTTTATCCAATGCTTTCTAGTTTTATTTCAGATTTCCAGTATCTTCAGTATTTTGCTTTTTATTCAGGATAGATGTTATCGAAGTAAGGTTTTTAAAGTTTATATTCTTGTTTCCAAAACTATTTAAAGGTTAATGAGCAGAAAGTGGTGGAACTAAAGGAAACTATCTCATCAATGGTATTGATGAGTCAAAATGTCTCCACATGGTTGTACAGCAACCATGTATGCACAGAAGCATAGATGGCAGCTGCCAGGAATAAAGATGGCACTGCCCATATAATCACACCATAAAACAGTCATGACAAAATACTCAACCATTCAGAATGTCATTACATTATGACATGTGCTTTAAAAAAGCAAATAAAGAAAACTACAGTCTCTTCTTGCTGAAAAACAAGTAGATGTTATAGTGAAAACAATGCAAATAGTATTGTCTCATTTCCAGCTCCAAGTAAGGCCTCTCCCCAGTCAGCAGGGTAGGTTGAAAGTGCCACTTGGTGACGTAGGGGTGTTGGTTCGAGCTCTCTAAAGGAGCAGTGGACAAGGAGACCTGTCCCACAGACACCATTGGAGATGCTCTGCTTCATCAGCCCCAGCCTTCACCTTGAGGCCCAAAGTAACTGTTAATTTAGGATTAATAGGTCAATAGTTGTCCAATGCCTTCCCTGGACCTGTAAGATTTAAGACAGATTGGGGTAGGTGACAGGAAAGCCACCTGCTAGATTTTACTTGCATTCTCATCTTCAAACTCAGTGTGGGAAAGCATAAAGTCCATTCTTCAATTCAGGATTTTGAGAAAGGCTGAAGTTTTAAACAAAAAACTTAAATAGGGATATTCAGAGACTCTAAGATTGATGCAATAAACATATAGAATTACGTTATTATCAAATAGTTATTTTTAAAGAAAGTTAAACACTTATTTTGGACAGAAGAGATTTGTTGCTAAGAAACCATATGAACAGAATTGATTTCAGCAAAAAATTTAATGATTTGTGGAAACTTGCTGATCAGTTTGCTGACATAACAAAAGCTATAATTTTATGAAAAGTGTGCTATATTGTGATTCTTTCCACAATTCAAAATATATTTACAATATGATCAGGAGGAGTAACAAATGCTGCGGGTATTCACAATAAAACGTATAACAGGTTACCAGATGTAAAACAACATCTTGCAGGATGGATGGACAATGTGAGAAAGGTATGAGGTTGAAAACCAATTTACTAATCGCTTTGCCACGTCACTTTGATCCACCTACATCATTGGTATTCTGCCTTAGGGTTGCCGAACCAATTAAGGAGGGCAGATGGGATGATGTGTCTGTTCTATCCAAACCACAGCTTGTGTTACATGTGCTCACCAGCATTTGTACTTTTGAGGCTTTAGCAACCAAAAAAAATGGAGAGGAGACCTGTGACAACTGTTCTGCAACTCTCTCACTCTTTTACATGAAATGGGTCCACTCATGATCTGAGGATCTGCATGAGGGGTACTCTCGCAGGAATAGAATGAAGAGAACAAGTTCTCTGACCAAAGCAGGCAAAGAAGGAAGTGGCCAAGGATATCAGCATTAACAGTGTGTGATCATCTTACCTAGAGACAGTACATAGCAGGCATCCAGGATCTCAGGGGAGGGAAGGTGAGTGGCATGTATCA
Source organism: Chiloscyllium plagiosum (assembly GCF_004010195.1). Taxonomy (NCBI): domain Eukaryota; kingdom Metazoa; phylum Chordata; class Chondrichthyes; order Orectolobiformes; family Hemiscylliidae; genus Chiloscyllium; species Chiloscyllium plagiosum. Next base: position 50,389,234 of record NC_057722.1, on the reverse strand, counting down.
TGGCCAGAGGTCGTAACTCCAGATCATCTATGAACATATTGAAATTTAATTACAATATGTGTTTTTTAATGAAGATATCAAGCCAAAATACAATTGTGAATATAAATTCTCAGCAATGCAATTCAGTGACTGTCTGGAACTGCTTTGTGGATTATCCCCAGTATCAAGGGAGATCCTGGACTTTTACACCTGACAGACGTCAAGGGAGCTTCAAAAAGAAGGACATCAAAAGGGAGACATGTTCTGCAAGCTGAACTGTAATCTCCTGTGAGATCTCTCAGACTAAGTACATGATGGTAGCAAAGAAAGCAGCTTGAGTGACAGGCATGTTTCTGTTTTCCACTTTCAAGGATATACAGAATGGAGGTTAAAAGCCAAATTCAACTCTGGTCTGTATGTGCTAGTAGACATAGGTGTGCACAAAGAGGGTAACAGCTGAGAAACCCCTCTTCATGGAACTCAGAGACTGATCCACATTTTTTAAACTTTTCTTCTGGACTCACCTCTTATTTTAATATGTATATTGTATTATTATTTCTTCTTGCATTTAATAACTAATAAACTCAATCTTTTGATGACTCATGTCTGATAAAATTGGCTTCTTTTAAAAAGTACATTAATTTGGTCTGGGAAAAAGGCATTCACAAGGAAAGGGATCTTTTTAAATTAACCTTCATACGACCAACTGAGAGGACTGGTGAATGAAGAATAGGAGGCATTTCATTCCTGTGCAACCAGGAACTTGACAATTTGGGTTATCCCTCCTGGAACAATTGTTAATTGATAAATCTTGCCTGAGTACTGATCAAAACACATACCAGTACTTACAGGTGCCAACACCCACATTCGCAGAATTTGCCTTAATTGGGAATTAATTCTGTTCATTCCTCTCTACAGGCATTTCATCTTCTTTTTGGAACACCTGACTTTCTTACCCAGTTAGTCAATTGCACTTTTACACCCACAACTCACAGTCACACTTTCAATAAATTATGTCCTTTGGTCTCTCCACATAAGCCATTACAATGCCTCTCTGACTAGTCTTCTTGCAAGAGAACATGACATACAGGCAGAGGCCTGAGTTAGTTGGAGTGACTCTTCTGTGGAAGGCACCATGTCAGACTTTGACAATCTATGCCCAGCTGATCACCAGAGAAGGACTTGATCCAGGAGGCTGTAGATGTCAGGAATAATCTGCCTCAAGTATGTGGGCTTCCTGACTCACTGATGCTCCTGCCTGCTGAAGTAGCCGATTCCTATCTCTAGACACTCTTGGTAATCTGCAGCCTTTAATTGGATCTTGGTGTCCATCACTTCTGTACTGAAGAGCATGTGACTGAGGAAAAGGCAGCTGCTGTTAGTGTTGCTCTTGGTCCTGTTGGCAACAGTATGGTTTCTGCTTTTGACCTTGTCAGAGATTCAAAGTGAAGCTACCGTAGCCACTCCCACACATGGTAAAGGCTGGTAACAGCTAAGTGCAGCTGAAGGTAAACGAAGTACTTGATGGGTAAAGTGCCACCCAATAAGTTGGCAATTATTTTCAAACAATGTTAACACACTCCTGAAGAAGCAATGCAGTCTTTCGATGGCCATTGTTGGAGCTCTGCTGTGTAACTGATCAAAGTCCTGATAGACCGTCATTTCATTGAAGATTTTCCTCCCTCCTCTGTAATCATCTTGGTAAGCTGTACAAATTGTTGATATTCAGAATAGACTATTAAAACATTTCCTTTTTTTTAGTTGCCTTAATAATATACCTGACAGATTTAAGGATGTTTGCTGTTTACCTTCAATTGTGCTTTGCAACAAAAAAGGAAGATGGCAGGATGATTTTGAGATTCCAACCCAAATGCCAGTTTCAGGAGATTTAATTCCTCACACAAATACAAACTCGTCTCCTCTTATCTGGGACAATTATTTATGAAGTTCATTTGGGAATCTGTAATTCTCTTAAGCACTTGGATAACTGGAAGGCAAAGTGGACATCCCACAAAGCCAGCATTGACAGCTAAGTGCTATCTCACCAATTATAACAAACCTTAAAAATTCTCTGCAAGCTTATTGCAAAACACAAGTATGCATGAAGGATTTTCTTGTAAGTGTGGGTGTGGGGTAATTTCCAGCTCTAGGAACAGTAATTAAACACCAATATAGCTCACCGCAGTTATCCCAGAATACGGCAGCAGTTTAGAGGATATGGAATTGTGAGCACTCAAAACAGATGAAGATCCACCAGTATTTGGAGTGTGTGTCAGTAGAGGCAAGAGATCTATCTGAATTGTGGAAAATGACCAGGGTTTGGGAACATTTCTTGGAGGGAACAGGGTCAGAAGGTCTCAGGATTTCGAAGTACTGGGAATGTGTCAGCATAGGTAATATGTGAGGAAGAGGGAATGATCTGTTACCAGTAAATGGGGGGGTGGGGGGGGTGGGGGGAATCTGTTGTCTTATGATGAAGTGGAAGGTGGCTCAATCTGTGTGTATCTCTTTCTCCTTATCAGTTTCTCTCTCTCTCCCTCTGTCTCTGTAATCACTCTGTTTCCCTATCTTTTACTCTCTCCTTCTGTCTCAATCTCTTTCTATCAGATATTGGCTTGAGGTTCATGATGTAGTGGGTTTTTAACTGCAATGTATTTGCTAATTGCTATCTACTGTTGAAGTAGTTCTGTGTTTAAAACTGACTGTAGACTGGGGGTTTGGCACAATGAGTGAAAAAGAGGCAATAAGTAAAAATAAACAGGAGCAAGGTAAGAAGGAAGAAAGAGTGAGAGAATGTAAGTGCAGCAGAGACCTAATTGTAGAAACATTATAAATTGGAATTATAAAGAGGTAGGCATAGCTTGTTCAATGAGCAACGTCTTAGAAATTCTGCTGGTATTTAATTAAGAGGTAGCATATTGTAGAAGAGTATGTATACTGCTAACACAGGCATCAGCATTCTGGAGTTAATTTCATAACATAAAATTCATTTGAAGAACCCAGTTTGCATCTACACATCAGATATTAAATCCTTATGTAATAATTTTTGAGACTACAATTGGGAAACACCAGCATTCAAATGTATTCTGTTTTCAATGAATTTGCAATGAATAATATGGGTATTACATTACACTCGTGGGAACAGCTTCATATAGACTATAATGAAGCACCATTGCCAGAAAGTGCAATGAACTGGTATCAATGTGACAACTCATTGTAGGTGAGCCAAACTTTGATATGAATTAAGAGTGCAGCTTAAACAAAATGAACAGTTAAAAGAGAACATATCAAGAGAAAATGTAATGGTGGTTACCAACAGAAATATCTCTTTAATCAGTTACAATGATCTGTGAGCTACATTGTGTGAGAGTAAGTTAGTCTTTGTGGCAGGCAAAGCTGTATAAAGCTAAATTTACATTAAATGAGTGTTTCTGACGACAAATGTGCAGCTCTGTTGTCTTCAGCCTTACTGTAATAAAATTATTCAAAGGTGGAGATCCTAGTGTCAGATCATTCACGCTTTCTTGGAGTTTGCAAGCTCATAATGGGCTCATCAACCTCAGAAAGCATTATGAGGAGGTGCCAGTGTTGGACTGGGGTGGGCAAAGTTAAAAATCACACAACAGCAGGTTATAGTCCAATAGGTTTATTTGGAACTACTAGCTTTTGGAGCACTGCTCCTTTGTCAGGTAGCTAGTGGGGCAAGATCATAAAATGTAGAATTAATAGCACTAGATCATGATGTCATACAACTGATACGGTATATTGTCACACCTTCAATGCATTGTCTGAGCTGAGACATCACCTTTTTTTTATAAACCTTAAGTTATCTTGGGAATGTGACTTGAAAGAAGTTCTGGTATTTACATATTAATGAATCAAAGCCTGTAATCCATTCTAAAAGATGAAAGACTTAACAGTAATCTAGGTTTGTTCAATATATCATATCAATTGCATGACACTATGACCTTGTGCTATAAATTCTGTGTCTTTTGATCCTGCCCCACTAGCTATCTGATGAAGGAGCAGCACTCTGAAAGTTAGTGCTTCCAAATACAGGTAAACCTGTTGGACTGTAACCTGGTGTTGTGCGATTTTTAATTTCAACCTTTTAAAAGCGGCTTTTAACCTCTCTAATTGGTCAGGCATTTGGGTAATCAGATATTTAGTTTGAATCATAGAAACACTTTTCTGTCCTGTATGGTGATATGTTTCAAGGCATGGAAGGGATTTAATTGGGTGGCAGGATAGGTACTCTGCCATCTTCTTGTCTCTATTCCAATTAACTCCAAGACAGGAGGAATATGGGTCAGTATTGCAGCCCCAAAACCAATTGAGGCCCTGAGCTAGACAATTACTGAACATTCAAGGGCCTCATCTTGCTGCCACTAGTAGTGAAGCCACTATGGCAAGCCTGTCTGCACATTGGGAGCACAAGAAAATAAAGCAGTCTACTTGACATCTCTTGAGAGCAATCCCTCCTCCTTTAAAGACACACGCTGCATGAACAAGGAGCTTGGCAATAAGAAGGGGAAGGCCCTTGCAACCAACATTGCATACATCAACCCTGCACACCTCCGAGCATGTGACTCATCCCATAGTACATGGTAGCTTTACATGCCACTCCAAATGCAATTACTATTTCAACGCAATTTCATGAAGCTGTCCTGCAATATGATTGAACTATTAGGTAGTTATGCAGCAATATCTTTCTCAAGCTTTTAAAAATGATTGAATCCAGAATAGTGGAGGCAGATGTTCTGATGAGAAGCTGGATCCAAGGCCAGGATCAGGGAGAGTACATAAAAAGCCCAATAACCAAAGCCTAAGGCTCTCAGGGCCAGCTGTGCTTGGGTTGACGGCTTGGGGGTGGCACAGGGGACTCATGTTAAGAGCAGCACTGGGACTGATGATTTCGTTTATGCCCTGGCTGCAGTCACAATTATTTCCAAAACAGCAGCTGACAGCAAGGACAGAAACATATCTGGAATTGGGAACCTTACAGCCTCAAAGTGCGGACAGGCAGAATTCCGGCAAATGTCATCTGTTTCATTTGCGTTAGTTGAAAGTTTTAGAGTTAATGGGGGTCTTCTCCTTTTCCTTGCTTCCTTGAATGGGCCTTGTGTCATCTGGTCTTCTGCATGCAATTTTCATGAAATGTGTTTACAAATCAAACATGTTATTTCTTTTCGTCTATTCAAAGAAATGTTAGTTTCCTGTCTGTGTTCCCAGTTTGCTTGTGGTAAGTTGTGAAATTCAACAACTTGTATTCAAAAGTTTGAAACAAAGCACTGCACACTGGAATGCAACCAAAGTCACGGCTTGTCTGACAGCTGATGGAAGGCAATTACAGGATGGTGGAAGCAATGGCCCTCTTTCCTCTCCTGACTTGTATCACCATATATAGCTGAAATGCTGACAGCAGCATTGCTCCAAATCTGTTCTCTTCTGCAGAATAACAAGAGAAATTCATGTTTAAGTCTATAATATAGTGACTGGCTGTTGGCAGTAAATTTCTGATGACAGGGATGGGGCTATTAGGCAACACAAAATCATAGGAGTGAGCTCAAACCGCTTTCACAAGTAGATGTTTACCTGATAACTTCAATTTAAGTTTCAAATACATTTCTTCATTGATTTTAGTATTTGCTTCTTAAAAGATAAACACACTCTTTGCAAAGTATTTCATTTTTGGTCAGTTTTCAAAATTACTCACAACACTTAATTAGAGTGGGTGAGAGGGATGCCTCATTCCTCTTTGTTATAAATTAAGCTTTCAGTAATCCTAAACAAAAAGCTGAGATGTGGAAGCTATAGGATTTGGTTGCAGGATTATGGTGTCTCAGATAATGATGTGCAGTCAGCAGAACCAAAGCTGTATTTTAATTCAAATCAGCTGGTAAACAAACCATTGACATGTTTGTGGATGACAGCAACTGAGTCCCGTGGAAGTGTCTTAACAGCAAAATTATTATTATTTTTTCTGTCAAAGACAACTACTGAATAATAGACATGTCCCTTACTCCACATGTACTGCATCCATTCTGCTTTCATGTAAGATGCTGGTAATGATACAGCCCTTCTTATTGTTCAGTTAACCCTTTCCTAGTCCTCGCAGTGTTGGTTTCTGCAAAAAAAAGGAACATGTGAACTGCTCAGCTTCCTTTGCTGTGTCTTTTGTTCAGTGACTAACATATATTGTACAGATCAGTAGATTCCTCCAATTGTAAGTAAACATTCAGCCTTCAATGTGTGAATGTCTTCCATGATATATAAAAATTCTGCACTCAACTGGTGCAAGCAATTACATTTCTGAAGGGAAGATTTTCTGATGAACATAGGAGATAAGAGCAGGAACAAACCATTTGGGCCTTCAGCTGGGATCCACCATTCAATTAGCTTCTGGTTGAACCACCTCAATGTCATTTTCCCATACTATCCCATATCCCTTGATGCTCTTCATGTCTAGAAATCTATTGATCTCTATCCAGACCATACCTAATTACTAAGTTTCTTCAGCCCTCTAGAGAATAATTTTCATTTCAGTCCAAAATGGCTTGCCCCATATCTTGAGAGTGTGTCCCCATTCTAGAATTGGATATACATTGTAAAATCTCTCTTCGTATCTTGACTACGTGTTTTAAATTTCTAATATGTATTTACTGGGTTGTGAGGTAAACAAGATTTGTCTGAATGAGAAGTAGTAAACATATTCAGAATGCTGAAGTAGCATGAATGCATACTGATTATCTTTTTGGAAGATGCATTGTGTCTGATTACTTTGGTTTACAAGGTCATTGCACTCTCAATTGTTGGAGTGAGTAAACACTATTGTTCAGGGCAAGCAATTCTTTGTATTTTCTCAAAATACAAAAGCAATTTGCCATTATCAAAGAATAATTGTTGCTTTTACTTTTGTGATACATTTGAGTGTTGGGTAACTAAGCGAGGAAAACATATAAAGTGCAGGAATTAAGAAGTCAATGTTGTTGCTGCTTTTCTTCTAACAAAACAGTTTCAACAATGTCTTCCACATTGAAGAGCTAACAAAAGATGCTTGGTGAGAATTTTAAAATGCAACTTAGATTAATTTTCAATAAAATCAAAATGCGAAGCATTAAGAAATCTACTATTTTCTCATAGGATGATATTCTAACAACATGGCTGTTGAAGTGGTACTGAATTTGGTTAGTTTAAGAACTACCTAAATAAAGATTTGTGTTCCATTTCTAAATGCCATGAAGTTTGCGTAGATTTGCATGACCAGTAATTATCTTTGGCATATATAAATGACACGTAATCTTTCATTCTCATCAGATCTTTCAGCCAATATATATCAATCAAAACGAACTTCTTATATTTGAATAAAATAAATTGTGACATTTAATGCATTATAAGTAAATCCAGATAAAGTATAAAACTAGTTTATATTACACTTTATTTCTGCTGTAGTGTCATTAAATTTTATTATCAAAAACCAGAAGTATACAACTTCTTAAAATAATTCAAGTTTTCTCCTTCCTTCTTCAGATATTGAAGTGCAACACTGAGAGATTGCTATACTGTTGGACATGTTGTCTTTTGGATGAGTTATTCAAATGAGGCCTCCATTGGCCCTTGCAGGTAGCCATAAAAGTTCACATAGTGCCATTAAAAGAAGAATATGTTTGTTCTCCAAAATGGCCAGGTCAAAATTTATGTCTCAAACCAACATACCAAAAGCAGATTAACTGGTCATTTATCTCCTTGCTCTTTGTGGGGCTTTCCTCTTTGCAAATTAACCATTCAATTTACCTGCATGATAAAGTGAGTTTAGTACTTTAATTCGCTGGGATGGTCCAGGCTCATGAGCAGTGCTCTGGAAATGCACTCTATTTCTTTCCATTTATATTCCCATGTGAATGCACTGAATGTGCAGTTTCACAGCTGCTGCCACCATCTAGCACAACTGGCCATTCTTCATATAAGTGATATAGCATTAGGCTATTTGATAGGCAACAATCCAGCAAAGTCTGACTCTTCCCTCATCTGACAGTTAGCTAATTCTGAGCTGGAGTTATTGGGGTGCTGATGAGACAGATGAAACAGGCTAGAAGGGAGAATAACTGAGGGGAACACTCCAATGAAGCCATGGATGTTCATTAGGGGTGGGGGCTCTGGCTCCACTATGGCAACTTTCCATATAAGGAACTCTCTCTCAGAAGGATATTAATTGGCCTCCATGTGGGATGGAAATTCCACTTCAGGGTCCATTTAAATGGCAAGAAGCTATCTGATCCTAGTGGTGCCACTGAAAGTGATAGCCACTGCTGAAACTACAAATGTTTTTAGTGCCGAGGACCCCAACTCAGAATGAAAATGTGTGGTGTGTGTTGCTGGGACCTGCCTAAAAGATGCCAACAAGGGAGGTGGGTTCTAGGCTAGACAGGCCAGGGTTGGGGAATAGTCCAGGGAAACCTCCAATGGGTGTAAGTGGCCCAGTAAGGAACAATGAAGGTAGCACGTTGTTGTCTACCACCAAGCCATGCAATGAATGCCACCAGGCTGGATTCTAGTTATGGGCCTCCCTTAATTTCTGATTAAACTTAAGTGATGATGGGATAAAACCTTTAGGTGAGCTCAAGTCTTCCATTGACCCATAGGTGGATGGACTGCCTGGCACCTCTCCTGGTTCCCCTGCCACGGTGGATTAGCAGCAAATGCAGACAAGCATGATGCCCATGGCAACTCACAGCTCCCTGCCTGCTAACAAGACAATGGTGGGGGAAAGTGTAAAATCCAGCCAAAGGTCACTGAACAGCAATTAGAAAAGAGAACACTGGCTGATTTGTTCCACTGTCTAGCCTCAAGCACTGGGATTCCTGGAAAGTTTAAATATTTTTAATTAATTGTGACTACATGCAACAAAATTGAAGTAAAAATCCAAATGGCTCTACTTTATTCCAATGATTCATGTCATTATCTTTCTCAGACTGAATTTTAGTTGAGAGCTTTATCAATACGAATTAATTGCTCTAAATAAAATCTGAGTAATTATTTGTCAGTTGCAGTGGAAATGTACCACACTATCGAGTGGCAGTTAAGTGGAGTTAAGTGTATTGGCAGAGAGTAATGTAATTTTTTTTTTGCAGTACCTGGATAACTTTCTATAAACTTTTCTCACTGTGATGTTTTCTCACTGTTAAAGAGCAAACGCCTTTGGTATTCATAGCTTCAGGTGTTACTTCATCTGGATCAGATTGCTTGCAGTGTGATAGAGAATTTAAAGCATTATTTGGACCGTAATCCTCTCCAAACTCAAGGAAGAAGGATTTAAAGGGATCAGCAAAGCTTTAGATTCTGATTCTCCAAATATAGAATGAATCAAAACTATTGAACAAACAAGGAATTTGCCAAAGAAAGTGTTTAAAACAAGTGTATAAAAGCGGGAAAAGCAAGCATCCTTAAAACAAGTGAGAAAATGTTGTTTGGCTATTTAAGTGCCAGCGACTGGCTCTGAAAATCACCAGGGTTTGAACATTCTGTACAAGTACAAACAAAGTTTATCAAACAACCTTTAAAATAGACCATTTATTTTGGACATTGGAGAAGCCTTCCCCTTAAACCACTAGGCCACAACCAAGACTTTCAGATGAAAACTCCAGATCACAACAGATACTGAACTTTCAGGTTTTTAGACCACCCGGAAGGTCAGTGTGTTATCTGAAAATTCCTTCTTGCGTAGCTGATATCATTGTGATTGTTGAGGATTCTTTTTTGGATCATCAGGAGTAAGATATTCTGCATAAAATTGTCACTCCCAAACCTACCTCCACCCCCTCCTCCACCCCAAGTCATATCAGCATCTAATTTGCAACTTTCATTTGCATTATCTGATTGTTCACTGTGCTGTATAGCAATCTGGCTCAATTCAGTTGAATTCAGTTGGGGTAGACCATTGAGTTGCTGTTTCCTCATTTGCCTTTCCCCTCAAAATTTGTTCGCACTTGGTATCTGAATTCTCTTCAGTGTTGATAACAGTGGAGTACATTTCTGCCAAACCAATATGGTCACAACTTTCCATCTTATTGACTGCGTGATAAATTCTAATTCTAACATAATTAACATAAAGGGATTTGACTCTTTATTTAGGTTTTGCCATGAGTTCTGCAGCATCTTCTATTGACTGCATCTTGACGAGCTGTTCCTTGACCCTTCTGTTGTTTAACCCTTGCCTGCTTTCGCATGTAGTTGACAAAAATTGCTTTTGTATTTAGGAGTCAGAATTCCTAGTTTTGGCATACGTATGGATTTTCTGCAACATACAACACCAGAAATGGTGGAGGAACTCAGCATGTCTGGCAGAAGTGTTACTGGACTCAAAATGTTAATGCCGCTTTATCTCCACACATGCTGGCAGATCTACAGAATTTATCCAGCAATTTTGTTTTACTGTTTCACATCTCTAGCATCTGCAGACTTTGTTTCATTCGAGATGTTCTCATGATTGATATCCCTTAAATTGGAGAATTGCTTTTAACGCTAAAGCGATGCCTCCGCACTATGTAATTGAACTTCTGTTGGCTACAGTGTTTTTGTCAACTAAGCCTCACTATCTGATAATATTGCGACACTTAAGAATTCTTTCCTCCAAGATTCAGAACACTCCAGAATCTTATTTGGCCCATCACTGCAATTAAATCTTCTTTCTAATAACCATGGCTTCCTAAAATGATTAAGTATTTTGTTTTCTTTAAAGATTTTTAATGTATGGAAATAACAGTTCACCCAAATGTTTGCTGCCATTCTGCTATGTCTTCCCATTCTTTCATGAAAGATTCCCACCTTTTTGCAGCTGTACTGAAGTCTCCCAAGAAATTCTGTATGACTAGAATCACTTACCTCTATATATTGGCCTATGCTTGTCTACTTTAAATAATTGAGTTTATGATTTTTCTGGTTCTCTATTCTGGATAATGAGAGTTTCTCTCTTGACCCTGTTAGTTTCATTTTTTGTTTCTCATTGTGCTTTATAGTGTCAGTTTACTAAGGTGGCAGTGCTTGATCTGAGTTACAACTTTTTTTTGTTAATTCTTACCTTTTCTGCCTGAATTACTATGGCATTTAAAGTTTTTCCTTTGTACCAGGGTTTTTTTTTATTTTGACGAATGCAATTTCCAACATTTATTCTATCACTGATTGTCTTCAGAACATGGACTGCTCCCACAGATCACTGCATCGCAATACAGCCAAAATCTCTGCCTTGGGGCTGCAGATTTCTTCCGTTTCACTGCAGCTCTTATAAGGTCTGAAATGCTTTCTATCATTTGGCCAGAAATGAATACAGCAGACTAAATTGAAGAGAAGTACAAGTAAGGTGAAACAGCAATTTACTTGTCATCTAGCAATCTGTCTACTGTGTTTACTCGTCACAATGCAGTCTCCTTTACATTGATGGGATCAAATGCAGACTGGGTGACCATTTTATGGAACACCTCCATTCTGCCTGTAAGAATGACCACAACTTTCCACTTGCCATTTCAATAAGCCACCTTGCTCATTTTGCTTACGGAAGTGTGGTCCCAATTTATCTAAATCACTCTTATCATTTACACATGTTTTAAATATCAATCCTACCTTTACCACCAATGGCACTATCTTTGTCTTTTGCTATGGGGAACCTTACAATCTGTTCCACTAGCTCCTCTTCCCTCTCTGTCAACAGCATAAAAGCCACCATTTTACAACCCCCTTTCTGTCCTGAAGAATAATCAAATTAGTCTCCAAACTTTAACACTGTTTCTCTCTCCATAGATGCCCCCAGACCTGCTAAGTAACAGGAACATACTGTATTTTAATATTGCATCTCCCAGTGACATATTGATATATGCAGCATCTGGAGGAGGGTGACATATTAAAAATAAATTTTCTGATTTGTACCTTTAACTGCTCATGTGTACTCTCTGGTGTTTTCACTTTAATGTTGAAGGTTCCTGTTAGTCTCACAGTTATTTCTACAGCAAAATCTGACTAACTGAGTGTTTCCTACTTTAAACTTTAATGAACAATAACATACAAGTCATTTCCTTTCTTCAAGTTGAGCTATGATGTACTTGTGTTGAAACCCTCTGTACCACCAAACGTGCAGCGAGATTAATGGTATTGCCCAGTTACACTCAATAGGAAATCTCGATATTGATTTGTTTTCGTGCATTTTATATGTACCGATCATCAATTGCAGAGTATGTTAGCTGTTTAAAATATTCAAATGTAATTGACAGTACCTGGCAGCAGGCAAAGAAAACGTTGCAAAAGTTGTATTTGGGAAGCAGGTTTAAGAAGAATAGAGGATGTGTCAGGTGCTGATTACAGATTACAGATTACAGATTACATTACAGTGTGGAAACAGGCCCTTCGGCCCAACAAGTCCTGCTGATGAATGGTTTCACCTTTGAATGTATTGTCATTACATTGATATTTGTTTACATTAATATCGTCATGAATCCAATCCCAAAAATCATTAAAATAATTTCCATATGGCAGTTTATCCATGAAATTAATCATAGAGTCATAGAGATGAACAGCACAGAAGCAGACTCTTCAGTCCAACTTGTCCATGCTGAACAGATATCCCAACCTAATCTTAGTCCCATTTGCCAGCACTTGGCCCATATCCCTCCGTACCCTTCCTATTCATATACCCATCCAGATGCCTTTTAAATGCTGTAATTGCACTAGCCTCCACCACTTCCTCTGGCAGCTCATTCCATACATGCCCCACCCTCTGTGTGAAAAATCTGCCCCTTAAGTCCCTTTTATATCTTTCCCCTCTCACCCTAAACTTATGCCCTCTAGTATGGACTTCCCCAGCACAGGGAAAAGACCTATCCATGCCCCTCATGATTTTATAAACTTCTATAAGATCACCCCTCAGCTTCCGACGTTCCGGGAAAACAGCCTCAGCCGATTTACCCTCTCCCTATAGCTCAAATCCTCCAACCCTGGCAACATACTTGTATATCTTTTTGAACCCTTTCAAGTTTCACAGCATCCTTCTAAGGAAACGAGAATTGAAAACTATTTTCCAAAAGTGGCCTAACTAATGTCCATGCACTCCAAGGAGAAAGTGAGGACTACAGATTCTGGAGATCAGAGTCAAGAGTTTGGTGCTGGAAAAGCACAGCAGGTCAGGCAGCATCTGAGGAGCAGGAGAATCGACATTTCGGGCTAAAGCCCTTCATCAGGAATGAGGCTTATGGGCTGGGGGTTGAGAGATAAATGAGAGGGGGTGGGATTTGGGGGAAGGTAGCTGACAATGCGATAGGTAGATGAGGGTTGGGGAAAAGGTGATAGGTCAGAGAGGGTGGAGCGGATAGATGGGGAAGATGATGGATAGGTCAAGGGGGTAGTGCCGAGTTGGAGTAAGGGGAGAGATGTGACACATTAACTCCAGTGCATCTTTTCTACTTCCCTCACCTCCGCCCTTGAACCTGACCCCTCCCAACACAAGGATAGAAACCCCATGGTCCTCACCTTCCACCCACCAACCTCTATTTACATCGCATCATCCTCCGTCACTTCCACCACCTACAAATAGACCCCACCACCAGCAATATATTTCCCTCCCCACCCCTATCAGTGTTTCAGAGAGACCATTCCCTCCATGGCTGCCTCGTCAGATCCACCCCCGCCCCCACCAATGAGCCCACACCCCACTTCTGGCATCTAGCCCTGCCATCGCAGGAAGTCAGGAAGCATCCAAGGAGCAAGAGAATCAACGTTTCGGGCATAAGCCCTTCTTCAGGAATGAGGAAGGTGTGCCAAGCAGGCTAAGAT
>NC_057722.1:50352794-50374940 GCF_004010195.1 Chiloscyllium plagiosum | reverse complement strand
TAAATAGTGGCACCACGTTACCCAACTTCCGGTCTTCTGGTACCTCACCTATGATTATTGATACAAATATTTTAGCAATGGGCCCAGCAATCATCTCCCTAGCTTCCCACAGAGTTCTAAGGTACACCTTTTGGAAACCAGCTTTTAATGAGTTTGGTTAAAAAGATCTGAAATGTAACCTAGACAATGCAGCAACCTTAGCACAGCTGTTGCCCATTTTATGGTTGGATTTGTAAAGAGATGCTGTCATTGGAAATTCTAATAGGTGTTCTGATGTTTTTATTTTATTTGCATGTAACTAAATTATAAAATAACTTCCTTTATGGTGACATAGTCGTGTCAAGTGTGTCAGTCATTGGCACTTGGCAAACACAATTCAGAAGCAAATCCTGGTCCTTTAATTGCGCGTTCATCATTAAACCCCTCTTAGTCTCAGTTCTTATCTGACTTTCTCTGATATTTGGTATCAAGTCCTGTTTCTGATACTGGTCTGTTTCTGCTACTACTGATGCTGCCATCATTTATGGAGATTACAAAGAAAGTAAAAGCATGGCCATGAAAGAACTTTTGCTTGAAGATAAGAATTTTGAATTTTGAGGTACTGGAAAAACTAGGAACTCATGAAACTCACCAGGGAGGGATGACAGCTGAACAGGACTTGGTGCAGGGTTTATCGGAACTCAAGTTCATGCAACCTGGAGAACAGGAAGTTGGGCCTGGAGTGATAGTTCAATCTGAAGGTGACAAAGGCAAAGATGAAGCTTTCAACAGCAGACTTTTGTATATTTGAATTCAAACTATAAATATAGATTAGAAAAACTGTGTGAAACTTATTTAAACGTTATTAGATACTGGAGCCTATACTGACTTGGGTGACCTTCAGACAATGAGCTGGTTAGACAGGAGACCTGAAGTATTTTGAGGGTAAGGTGACATTAATGTTGGATTGACAAGCTGCAGAATAACGACAAACACCTCTAGCAGAATCCCTAGCTTACTTTCATGGGATTCCCGTTGCATCAGAAACAAACTGCAACTTACCTACTGGTCACCATTTAAACCAAAGCATTACCTGACACTTTGTAGTCTTTTCACAGCAAAGTGTTCCACCCAGTTATAGTACCATCCTAAAATTCTTACTCAGGCTTGTGAAGAGGGCCCGTGACTGCCCCTATCATGTTTCCTAGCTGTACAACATGGGGAAAGATAGAAACAGTTCTAGCATTGACAGCAGCGAGGAAGTAAATCATTCCCTATAAAGTTTTGGGTGATACTTCTCTGTTTCTGTTCAATGGGAGGCATCAAAGTCTACCCCCTTCCCATTGATTAGAAAGAATTTCCTGTTTACAACAAATTACCTTATAGACTCATCACTTTCAGGATCAAAAGGAGTTGCAACCTTGTAACTTTGGGTCTAGTACTAAGAAATTTAGTATTAAATGCAAATTTAGGATGAAATAATCCCCAAGGAAAGGCAATAAAACATAAAAATAAAAGGCCTCTCACAATGTATTCGATGTGTGAGATTTTTTTGTTTCTGTTTTTTTCATAAGTATTCCTTGCTGTTTCCTGACAGTTTCAATCAGACTGCTAAATGTACGCAGAGAGCTGACTTCCCACATCAACATTATTAAAATGATTGACATGAGCCCAATATTCTGAAGCTACGATGTCACAGAACACACATTACAGCTGAAGGCATACCTGCCAATGGTGAAATGATTAAAATTATATTTTACAGGAAGTTGAAAGTGGGGTAATATAGATCTGAGAGAGTTGTAGGATCAGCAAATATTACAGACATGGGAGGAACGAACTGGCAAAAAAATATTGAAAACAAAGATGACACATTTAAAATGCTAACTGAAAACAATGTGAGTCAGTGAACATAGGATTGATAGGTGAAGTAGAATACATCTAAGATAGGGACATGGACAGTAAAGATTTGAATAGCCTTAGTGTTATTGTGGTTATAACTGGGAGACCAGTTAGGAGTTTATTGGAATCATTGCGTCAAGAGTGTAATAAAAGTATGAATGATCTGAACCAGAGACAAAATTAAGTGATGTTAAAGAAGTGGAAATAGTCATCTTAATGGTGACATGAATATGTAATTGTAAGTTCACCTTAGCATTAAATAGGCCATCAAAGTTGCTGCAGGCTTTTACTGTTTCCAGGGAAAAGGATAGAAATAATAGCTCGGGAATGAAGTGTTGTGGCAGGGTGCATGGCAGTGGCTTAAGTCTTCCCAATATTGAGTTAGAAAAATGTTTTTGTTCATCCAGTACGTGCAAAGTAACAATCAAATGACTGAGAGACAGTGGAAGGCACAAGAGGGATGAGGTTCAGTTAGGTGTCATCAGACACACACATTGGAAACTGTGATTTCTGATGATGTCACTGAGGGGCAGCAAGTAGATGAGTTCAAGGATATATCTAGAGGGACACAGATGAAAAGCTATTATGAGTGATTGTCTGGCTATAACTGGATTAATAAAAATCCAAAAACAAAAGAAAGGCTTGCACAGACTTTAAAAAAATCAATTATGCAGATGCTCTGTTCAAGAAAAAGGTTTGGGATAGGATTCCAGCTTTTGGGCACAAAAACCCACTAATTGGCTATGTGTTCTTTAACCCAGCATTCAAATTCATGCTGGAAATTCCAAAACGCCATAGCTCAGTAAGCCACCATGGGGAAATCAGAACTTATAATCAGGAGTTCAAATCGGGTAGTATTAAATCAAAGTAAAATACTTCAAGATCTTCCCTCCTACATAAGGTCAGAAGTGGGGATGTTTTGCTGATGCTTGCTCAATGGTTAGCATTATTTGCAAGTCCTCAGTTGGGTCAAGCAGTCCATGTCCAAATACAAGAAATTCTGGGCAATATCCATGCTCGGACTGAAAAGTGGCAAGTAGCATACTTGCCATTCAAATCCAAGCAAGGACCATCTCCATCACGAAACAATCTAATTACTATCCCTAGATATTCAATAGCATTACCATCACTGAATCCCCCACTAACAGTATTCTGGGGGTTACCATTGATCAGAAATTGAACTAAATTCACCACATAAATACAGTGGCTACAAGAGCAGGTCAAAAGCTGGGAATAACGCAGTGAGTAACTTACGTCCTGAATCCCTAATACTTGTCCACTATCTACAAGATACAAGTCGGGAGCATAATTGAACCCCACTTCCTGGATGAGTTAATTTCCAAAAACACTCAAGAGGTTGGACACCATCCAAAACAAAGCAGCCCCTGCTTGATTGGATCTGGATCCACAAATGTTCAGTCACTTCACCCCTGATGCTCAGTACCAGCAGTGTGTCCCATCTACAAGGTGCACTGTAGAAATTTCAGCAAAGATTCTTAGACAGCACTTTCCAAACCCACAAACTGTCCCATCTTGAAGGACAAGGGCATCAGACATATGGGACCACTATCATCTGCAAAATCCCCTCCAAGCCATTCACCATCCTAACCTGGAATTATAGTATTAGGGAATTCAGGAAGAAAGTTACTTCCTTCAGTGCCACTGGATCAGAATCTTGGAACACACTCCTTAATGGCAATGTGGGCCAGTGGGATTGGTTTAACCCAGGTGATTGGGGTAGAGAATGATACGGTGACCCTCAGGTTAAACCAAGAACTGTCACCTCTCTCGAATGAGAGAGCAGCCCTATAGTCTGGTAAGACTATGGTGACTTTAAACTTACCTCCTACAGCAAATAGACTGCAGTGGTTCAAGATGACAGTTCACCAAAACTTTCTCAAGGGCAATTAAAAATGGACAATAGTCAGCAATGCCCATGTTCCATGAATGATTAAAAAAAATTGTAATGAGGTGTTATCATTGATCCATTTGACATACTGGAGCAAAGATTGAATTTTGAAGCAGACAGGAATGACCACATTTCACAAAACATGAATTGTTTATATCAAGTCAGTGATCTATAAAATATAAAGACACCCGTTTTTCAGGATGTAGCAACATTATCCACCCCAGAAAGATCAAATTAATCACACACAAATTTCACAAAAAGTGATTAAAATATTTAAAATTCACTGAAACCCATGGGACTGCAAGAATGCATTAACTGCCTTCAAAGGTGGCAAGTAGTGTTTAATTAAGTAGTCAAATGACTAAAACATACAAAAGAGGCTCAGTTCCACTGAAGAATATATTTGCATGGTTGGAGGAAACCATCTGAAAACATTTCCAGTTAGTTACTATCCCCCGAGTCCCAATAAACTGGGAAGTATAAATTCTTCTTTTTCTTGGACTAATTAATGACACAGGTACAATAATTATGTTTGAAAGCAGTGTGTAAAATGCATATTTTAAGAAGTAATAATCATAACATTTTGAAAACTAATGAGAAAATAAAGTTATTCATGAGCAAAGATTAGATTAGATTAGATTACAGTGTGGAAACAGGCCCTTCGGCCCAACAAGTCCACACCGACCCGCTGAAGCGAAACCCACCCATACCCCTACATTTACACCCCACCTAACACTACGGGCAATTCAGTATGGCCAATTCACCTAACCTGCACATCTTTGGACTGTGGGAGGAAACCGGAGCACCCGGAGGAAACCCACGCAGACACGGGGAGAACGTGCAAACTCCACACAGTCAGTCGCCTGAGTCGGGAATTGAACCCGGGTCTCTGGCGCTGCGAGGCAGCAGTGCTAACCACTGTGCAACCGTGCCACCCACAAAGACCCCACTAAAAATCTTCCGGAATGCCACCCAATTTCATATTAGTAGGCAAGCGTATTACATTTTTCATAACATAATCTTTAAATATGTCAGAGTTCCATGAAATATGCAATTCTTTTTGTCTGCACATAGAAACCGTTTTTGTCCAGCTACATTGCATTCATCCCAAAGCTTTAACCAATTTAGCCACAGCACAGTTGTTAACCAGGAAAAGAGTACACTACAGAAGAGAATATACTAACAGAAGGCTATGGCTGTGTTATGTGTCATTAAATTTTCTCTGAGGTAACACAAACATTATACAGAGGGTGATTTGCAAGTGGAATGGACTTCCTGAGAAAGTGGTGGATATGGATACAAGCACCACAATTTAAAGACCTTTGGATAGACGCATGAATCGGAAACATTTGGAGGGATGTGGTCCAGAAACAGGCAAGTGCGACTAGTTTAGTTTGGGATTATGTTCAGCATGGACTTGTTGAACTGAAGGGTCTGTTTCCATGTTGTATGACTCTGTGACTCTATGAGATTGCCTATCAGCTCCTGAAGACTTTTAGATCACAACTGCTTCCTTAACGATATCTCAGCTATGACAATTGTGACTTAGTTGGTAGCCCGGTAGCCCTGTTACCTCAGAGTTCAAAGGTTGCGAGTTCACACCCCACTCCAGGATTTGAGCACAAAAATCAAGTACCAAGTGAGTGCTGTACTGTTGCTGTATTTTGTGTGAGATGTTAATCTGAAGTCTTATCTGCCTTTCACAGAAATGAAAATTATTCTGTGATACTACTTCAAAAATGAGCAGGGGAGTTTTTGCCTGATGTTCTGATGAATATATATATATATATCCCTAGGTTAACGTCACAAGGAGTATCTGATACTTGCCAGATTGCTGTGTGTGGGAGCTCACTATATGCAAACTGATTGTCTTGTTTGATACATAACAATTGTGACTAGACACCAAGAGTACTTCACTTGTTGTAAAGTGCTTGACATTCTCTGATGAAGAAAGGTACTATGTAAATCTAAATGTTTTTTCATAAAGTGGTAGAATGCTTACTTCAACAGAACACATTGAGAACACAGACATGGTTAGATTGGACAGTATTATGCAGTTGGAGCAGTAACAGTTGAATAGTAATACAGTAGTTTGGTTGAATAGACTGGTTCTTGTACAACACTCTAGTGTGCAACAAACCAAGCTATTTTGTATTGTGTGAGGATATATTAATTACAAGCTCTCAATTTTACAAATATATTTTTCTGAGGTTAAAATACACTTCCCTCAAATCCAAAGACATTAGGATACATCTGTCATGGACAGTTCTTCCACAGCTGAACCATCAGTTTCTTGAATCAGCAAATTCAAATAATCAAACATACGTCCTGCAATTAAGCATCTACAGCAAAAAGAATCTAACAATGCTATTATGTTTCATTTACATTTCATCATTGTTTAAGGTGTGTATTAAATTAATGCAGATTGGTAGACATTGTAGAATTACTGTTTATCTATGCTGTAAATGATTTAGTCATTTAAGATTACTATTTTATGAAACCAATTAGACATTTTATTTATGCTCTAATTTGATGTATTGTTAAATGTAATATTTTCAAGTAATGGCTATTTATTTTATTCATTTACGTATCCAGTGTCACCTTTGCCCACTCATCACTGATCTTTCTTGGTGATTCAATATGTTGTCTGCTCACAAACCTGAATGAAACCAGATTGTTCAGTCATATGTGATATACTGTTGCTTTTCAAATCCACTTCTTCTGAATATGTTAATACAAGGGGTTTTAGCTTGCTGCTGTTCAAACAGCGCTATTTGGCATATTTCATATGTTCATATCAAGGCAATGTTTGAAAAGTTGCGCGCAAGCTAAAATGTGCTAATTCATTCTTTTTATGATATTCTGGCGTCGAAGTCTGGCATGGGCATCTAAGATGGCATTACATCTGCCATGGCGCATGATAAGTTTGTTTATGTAATCATCCACTCTTCAGATCATTATTTATGCATGCGATTTTTATGGCAACCTAAATGGCGAATGATGTGTGGATGGATGATGGATGGAAAGTTTCTTCCTACCGACATTTTCTGGCATCAAAGGTTCCATACTGAAATGCCTCCTATGCACCCATTCACTCAATGCAAGTCAAGAGCTCTATAATAAGGAGGATTGTTCTACCCATTCCCTTCCATGCCCCATCCCCCCACTTTCCCCAAAGATATCAGCAGAGAACAAAGAATATTACAGCACAGGAATAGGCCCTTCAGCCCTCCAAGCCTGCGGCAATCCATATCCTCTATCTAAATCTGCCACCTATTTCCTAAGGATCTGTATCCCTTTTCTCCCTGCCCATTCATGTATCTGTCCAGATACATCTTAAATTACGCTATCGTTCCCGTCCCTACTACCTGGCAACACATTCCAGTCCCCCACCACTCTCTGCGTGAAGAACTTTCCACGTATATCTCCCCTAAACTTTTCCCCTCTCAATTTGAACTTGTGACCCCTAGTAATTGAGTCCTCCACTCTGGGATAAAGTTTCTTGCTAACCACGCTGTCTACACTTCTCATGATTTTGTAGGCCTCAATCAGGTTCCCCCCCTCCCCATCCTCCTTTTTTCCAATGAAAATAATCCTAATCTACTTAACCTCTCCTCATAGCTAGCACCCTCCATACCAGGCAACATCCTGGTGTACCTCCACTGCACCCTCTCCAAGGCATCCACATCCTTTTGGTAATGTGGCGACCAGAACTGTACACAGTATTCCAAATGTGGCTGAACCAAAATCTTATACAACTGTAACATGACCTGCCAACTCTTATATTCAATACCCTGTCCAATGAAGGAAAGCATGCTGTATACCTTCTTGACCACTCTACTGACCTGCATTGCCACCTTCAGGAAACAATGGACCTGAACACCCAGATCTCTCTGTACACTAATTTTCCCCAGCACTTTTCCATTTGCTGTAAAGTTTGCTCTGGAATTGCATCTTTCAAAATGCATCACCTTGCATTTGTCCGAAGTGAACTCCATCTGCCATTTCTTTCCAATCTATCTATATTCTGCTGTATTCTCTGGCAGTCCTCTTCACTATCTGCTGCTCCACCAGTCTTAGAGCTCCAGAAGATGGCTCCTAGTGTAATGGATGTCTCACAAAACACACTGCTCCAGGCTGCCTGGATCAGGAAAGAGGTCCTCTTTCTCTCGTGGGCATAAAAAAAAACGCTTCCATCAGGCTCAGACTGAAGTTATATATAAAATCAATGCCTCCAGTAGGCTTGGACAAAGTTGGAACCAAGCTCACACTCTTAGGGCCATCACTCAGAATAACATTGCACTGGGTAGCCATGTAACACAGGCCTGACAACCACACAAGCACAAGCATGGTGTCTACTGAAGGGGCTCACTGGCATGTTATGCCGACAACCTCATAATGCTTCCCAGACACTGCACTTCCTACTCACTTACTGGGAAGGGATCACCACTTGGCAGAGCACTGCGTACTCATCAAGTGCTCATGCTTGTATTCCTATCACACCGAATCTTCTCTTGCCCTTACTGCAGGATGAGTTGATGCACAACCAAAGGAGAGCACCCAGGAAGCCCTCCTGATCTCCAAATCCTCACCTGTTTTGAAGAAGATGTGGTCCACCTAATGGGTAAGTACAAAGACCCTATTTGTTAGCGCAATCGGAAGTGTGGAAACCAGTGAGAAACATTGTTGTCAGCTCTTCTCAAATAAGTAGCCACTCTCTCACTTTCCTCTATAGCAACAAATTTTCTCTCTTTCTTTCCTTAGTTACAAAGTGATGGGCAGACAGCAAGAGAGAAGTGGGCCCACAGACTCTCCAACAAAGACACCTCAAAAGTTGAAGCCTGTGGAACCTCAGAGGATACACTGGCAAGGCATTCACATGCACAGTCCATTGGCACAGAGATTGTCACCTTGGTGGGTACTTTAGTTGGAGTCGATTTGAGGATGCAGTGACAAGCACAATACAGACATCTGTCCACAGCTGCTGGAGGAAACAATGTCCATGTATCTGATACTCAGAGGACTGCCAGAGACCAGGCACTTACTTCAACCCTATTCAGAAGACATCTATATGCAGGCGGCAATATGGAACATGGTCAACCTGCAGAGATAGTCAAGGCAAGATCAGGCAGGGATGTAAGAGGCCCTTACTAGACTGAATCCAATGATAGTCTAGATTAGAGTGGTGCTGGAAAAGCACAGCAGGTCAGGCAGCATCCGAGGAGCAGGAAAATCGACTTTTGCCCAAAACCTTCAATTTTCCTGCTCCTCAGATGCTGCCTGACCTGCTGTGCTTTTCCAGCACCACTCTAATCTAGTCTCTGATTTCCAGCATCTGCAGTCCTCACTTTTGCCTCGTGAATCCAATGGTAGAGGAGTACATCCATCTCCTATTGTTGTAGCTTCAGTATGTGAGCACTCACAGCCTCACAGTAAGGTTGTCAATCACCTTGGAGACCCATGTCCAACAGAATGCTCAGTAGCTGCTGGATATGCACTGGGACCTGCACTCCATTATTCTAGCCATTGGTGCTCAGCATCAACAGCAAAGCAAGATGGCAATGAGGCACCTTGTCCTTACTCCAGCTGTTCCTTTTCCTCAAGGAGACAACATTGTGCCAGCAAGCTACCACAGGGAGGAGGTTCCGGCAGGAACCCTAGGAACTTCATATGAAGACATTCTAGTGGTGCCATAACCTCCCACCTTCCTTCTGCCAGTGACCCCATTGCTTGCAGAAGATCGTGCAAGAAGGGTGCACCTGCAACTGTACAGAAGACTCTCACCAGGGTTCACACAGCCACCAACAATGTCAGTCACCAGGATATGACAATCATCTGTGGACAGTACATTGAAATATTATGGTTGGCAAAGGAAAAATAAATATTTTCAAGGACACACCTGTGGCATGGGTGCTTCATAGAAATATAACACAGGTAAAGATATAGAATAGAATACAATCCCTACAGTGTGGAAACAAGCCTTTCGGCCCAAGTCCACATTGACCCTCTGAACAGTAACCCACCCAGACCCATTCCCCTACCCTATTTTTACCCCTGACTAATGCACCTAACCTAGGCATTCCTGAACACTATGGGCAATTTAGAATGGCCAATCCACCTAATCTGCATGTCTTTGGGAAGAAAACAGAGCATCCGGTGGAAACCCACACAGACATGGTGAGAATGTACAAAGTCCACACTGACAGTCACCCAAGGCTGGATTCAAACCCAGGACCCTGGCGCTGAGGCAGCAGTGCTAACCACTGACCCACCATATATTCACTTTCTCTCTTCTATAATTTCATGTTGCCTTCTTTCCCAGAAGAGTTCTGACCTGGTTCTCAATGCATTCACCCAGTGAATACAGTGCAGCATCTTGCCCCGTTACAAGGAGATGCTGCCCTTGCCTTGGGGCACCTTTGAATGTCTCGCTGTATCAGTAAGCCACTACTCCTTCTCATAACCCAATAAACTCAGATTTAGTATTTGGTCATTTTATTCACAGATGCAGAAATTGCGAAGTATTCGCATTTGTAGATCTTATGATACTGGAAGCTCACTCAATGAGAGTGTGCAGCATTTGCAAAAATAGTGTAGGATCCTAAAATTCTATAGGACTGTAGGGAGACAGGGCAGAATGGGATTAATATTGTAAGATAAGATGTCCCAGACTTGGCACCTTCTTCAGGTTGCATGCTCTTTAATTGGACTTCATTTTAATGCAGGGGTGTGTCAGAATATCTTAGCCCTCTGTGAACTACTGTTGATGGATGCACCTATTGTGTTACAGCCACAGATATGTGTGGTTAACACATAGCCTCAAAGTATTTCAGCTCGGCTTCCTGCCTCAAAGTTTTCACATCACAAGCAAACAGAAGAGGAACATTACTGTTATTCCTAACGGGAGTGGAAAATGAAATGCTTCTCAATCAATGAGCTATGCTGAATAGAGCATATACTAGCCTTACAGCTCGCTGGTCCACAACAAATGGAATAGAAAAAGAAAGATATTCATGCACCTCAGTTCTCCTAGAAGTGTGTGGCTATGAAATTTTCATACAGCTCTCTGGCTTGTCCAACTATAATCTCAACATCTCAGTATTCACATGGGTGATCTGTGAGGAGACCCCCCTCTCTCCTGTCCATTTCCTCCTAAGTGAGATCTTCCACTCGTCCATCTCATCCTATCCCAATTCAATCTCCCACTTTGTCAAGTCAGAATGTAGTGGGTGCAATAGGCAACAGTGGTGTGAGATACTTGATCCAGTATGTGTTGTGTTGCACAACCTGACAGGTTCAGGCACCTTATCCTCAGGAGCCTTATGGTCTGCTCTACAGTGGTCTTTATTGAAGCATATGCAGCATTGTACCTCTCCTCAGTGTCAGGCATAGCTTCATGACAGGTGTCACAAACCAGGGTATGAAGAGTTAACTCTTGTCATTGACTAACCATCCCTGTATGGGCTGGGGAGAGCTGAACAATGAGATTACTTGTGAATGTTCCAGGATATTGCTATTGTGATAACTCCCTGGATAAAATGTACAGACCTGCATTATATGATACAAGTGATCTGTACATTCATGGAATGGTAGCCTTCCATAAAGATTTTATTTTTTTCTCTGTATATTTGATTGCAACTGAAATGGGAAAAGAACTATTTTTAAAACTAAGGGTTGTGGAAGAGAGTGGTGCACGTTTTAAAAACAAGTGACTAGCATTTAGTGTAAGTGCTATTTACACTGGTCTTCATTCAACCAGTGGGAGAAGGTTATTGCTGATGAGATGCAGCCAGCAAATGTCTCTGAAAGGAGATTTGTCCAGTAACAATTAGCTGATTAGTTTGCAAAAAGGTGACCAGTTATAGGTGACAAAAGGCTTCTGCCTTCCAAACATTACATGATTGGCTCCTGGGTAGTTGAACAGCTTTGTGGGTGTGAACAACAGAGAAAAAAGCCTTTGCACTTCCTGAAAGGAAGGTGCTGCCTATCTCATACCTAAAACCTGAAGAAAGCCATTTTTTGTTCCCACACCAGTTGCTGTAATTTATGGCTTTAAACAAATACGTCAGAGACCTTATAGTTTGTAAAGAAATTTTGTGCCTTCTGCTCAGAAGTGACAAACAACTGGAGAAGAGGGAGATCACTGAACAGCAAGTCCTAACAAGTGTCATTTCAGAGAACCCTGTCCACCCTAACTGCCTTCCCAATTTGTCCCTCCATTCATAACACCAATTTATTTTTATTTTATGTCTGCATGCTTGTGTAGGAGGACTTTATAAGAAGGCTAAAGTTTTAACAAGTAGAGTTATGTGTTGTTGATTGATAATTGTTTTCCTATAACTAGAATTTACTTATTTGTAACAAATAGTAATTCTTTTAAGTACGGAAACCTGGTCTGCACTTCCTGTAACCTGTGTAAAAGGATTGATAAAATAAAAAAACGTTTTTGTATTTATAAAATATTTAACTTTTGTGAGATTCAGGAGACAAAGTAGTTGGATCTGCTTGGATGCATGATGGGACTTGGAGAAAAGACTTTGTGAGTGATTAAAAGCATGATTTAAAGCCATATCACTTTAAAAGCAAAGTAGTAAGTTGCCAAGCATTTGCTTGCTTTTTGCTGTCAAATTTCTGTAACATTGTGTTTTTTGATTGGGTGGAGTTTCATTTAGAAGGTGAAGTTGATTACAATGAATTGTGGTGTTAATGAAATGTGTATAGGCTTGTTAGATTAGATTCCCTACAGTGTGGAAACAGGCCCTTCGGCCCAACCAGACCACACTGACCCTCCGAAGAGTAACCCAACTAGACCCACTTCCCTCTGACTAATGCACCTAACACTATGGGCAATTTAGTATGGCCAATTCACCTGACCTGCACAACTTTGGACTGTGGGAGGAAACTGGAGTACCCGGAGGAAAGCCACGCAGACACGGGGAGAATGTGCAAACTTCACACAGACAGTTGCCCAAGGCTGGAATCGAACTATTGAGCCACCGTTGATGATATACTTGACCCACTAGCTGAAGGGGGAGAATATGATCATCCCAGTTTACTGCAACAACAAGAAATTGATTTTTTTGCCTCTCACCTGATTAAGTTTACCCATAAGTCATTATTCTCACATGGCAGGGATTGGAAAATCGTGCCCATATTTTAAAAAAATTGGACATCATTCATTGGGGAACAAGCCTTTTATATAACATGGCAATGTTGTCTGCTGAAATGTACAGGGAGAAAGTTACTTATCACAAATATATTGTCATGCATAGCTTTTATTCAGCCAGGACTTTGCATACATACTTTTGAGGATACAGGATTGAGCAGGAGCAGTAATTGTAAATGTGTATGATCTAATTCATTTACAGGCTTCAACTTGCTTCAAATTGGTTTTACATTTCGAAGGGAACACCAAATAAAAGTAGCGGAACAGATAGGAGACATTCCGTTTTTCTGGTGTTTCACTGTTCACTGTATTTTATCAACACAAACATATTGGAATACAGATGTAATCTGTCTGCAGAAGCATTATAATTTCAATGTCAGAAATGCAACTGTGGCTTTTTGCTTTACTAACACTTTTTGCCTTTGCGCTGCTAACACTTGGATATCAGGAACACTCATTTCTCTTGTCGCAGTCTTCTGGTTTGTTCATGATAATGTATTCTCAGACAAACAGCTCGACATTTATCAGAAAAATGCTCTTGAAAATGACAAAAGGTGGCTCAATCCATTCATTCATAAAGATGCACATTTGATATTATAACTTTGAACCACACCAGTGACGAGGCAGAGAGTATTGTACTTAAAGCATTGAATGGCCAATGAAATGGAAGTATTTTACCTAAGCCTCTATAGTGGAATTAAAGCTATTCAACAATGAATAACATTCATCAATAGTATTAAAAATTAAGTCAGAAAAGCAAACTTCATATTCAAGTGTTTTGTGGGTTTGGTTCAGTATGAGATTGTTTTATTTAATGTTCTAATTGCATTGCAAATTATTGACTAGCCTATGAAAACAGATAATCCAGGTCTGAAATTAATCTGCACTGTTGCTTCCAATGCAGGCAGCACACTAACATTGTGCTGCATGATGTGGAGGAGCCGGTGTTGGACTAGAGTGGATGACTACCTGATGAAGGAGCAGCACTCCGAAAGCTAGTGCTTCCAAATAAATCTGTTGGACTATAATCTGGTGTTGTGTGATTTTTAACTTTGTGCTGCATGTAAGCAACACCAAATGCTGTTCAGTTGCTGCATGCCTCACTAGCAGGGGGTCAGGTTCCTGTCACTCAAACACCAAATCAAGCTTGCCTGCCCTACTTAAACCCACCTACATTTTTAAAAGGATAATACATTCTGCCTGGAAGCAATAAGGCAAACAATTCAACAACCTCTTGGATGTGGATATATCTTTAAATACCAAATCCTACAAGTTGCACCACTGGCTCCTTGCAGCATACCCTAATTACTTAGCTGTCCACAATCTCTATCAATCACAACTTATACTTAAAATTTAGAATTCCAACTCACCCTCACAAGTGTGACACTACCACAAGCCTGTCATGCACATTTCCCATCTTCAAAAATTCCCAGCTGTTCAATCATGACAGTCACAACTCCTAAATACTTCCTCCTTTTTACTTGGAAAAGTTCTCCCTGTTGAACCAGAGGAAACCAGTGCTAACTGGTGTGGGATAGGTGGTGCAGCTATTTATCTTACCCTGCAGGGTAGACAGTAGTCACCATTATTGGAGCATCCATGTGTCAAGTTTGCTAACACATAAGACGACCTATAATCATATCTAATCATTCCTTCCATTCCCCTCATCTCATAATCTGTTCTGGCAAACTGCAGGTGATTAGCATTCACCTCTTACTTTACTGCCTCCCATCACTAAAACCTAACCTTTGTGCCTCTCTGCTTTCAGATACCCAATAACTGCCACCTGGCTAGGCAGTGATGGAAGAACAAAATGGTGGTGATGATGAAAAAGCATCATCAATCAAACTGTATTCTTAGCCACCAACTTAGATATTGCCACTGCATCTAATTTAGAGGATGCCTTGAAGGTGAGGTATGTAAGTGATGAGATACAAGGCATACATGGCCAGTAGCAAGGGTAAGGTAGGAAGGTAATGCACAAGCCAGCTTTAATGAGATTCAGATCAAAATAGATTCTGCAGCAAATGACCTAAGATAAGTTGTCAATGGGCCAGGACACAGAGGAAAACCAATGGGAATTCATAGTAAAATGCTTGACGAATTGGCAGGCCTGTCAGAAGGAAGGCCAGAAGGAAGAAGTATGAAGGAATCTGGCACCAAACTTGTTCTGAATTTTGCACAAAACTTAAAGACCAACATTTCCAGCATGGAGGTGGTAGCTGTCTCCATTATGTCACTTGCAGACCCAGCCTTGTTGGCCAATGTTTCCATTGCAGTGCAGTAGAAACCACTCAATATCTAACTACTGTCATGACAGCTCAAACTGAAGTCTTGTAAGGTTAGCTTGCTCAGAAATACTCCCTGAGGATGAGTGCATTTGAACACCCACTCCTGCCATTCTGCTAGTACTGTTGCTGATGCCTCTCAGTTAATCAATGCACCTACTGTCAGATCAAGATGATTCAGTGTGAAACCTCATCTTCTAGGATCAGAACTGCATAAGATTGACCTGCAAGGCCCTCCCCTGGAAGTAGTACCGTAATATAGCCACTAGGGCAATGCTACATGGGAGCACTAGGATAGACAACTAAAGGAATATGTCTGTTGATATTTGAATGCAATTTGTACATATTTTTATGGAGTGGTTTGATTTCTGAATATTTGTACTGTGGCCAAACAGATATTGTTATTGTCGGTGATGGAGAGAAAATAAAGTTGGGGAATATTAGCAATGGGAAATCCGGGGTACATTTGTTGTTATCATAATGGGATTAATCAGTTACAGACAAAACAATCACAAATCATTTGTTATTTGCTTCCTTTCTTTTTTTCCTTCTTCTCCTTTGCCATCTGCTTCTGAACTGCACACCAAATACAGCGAACTGGGTTTAAAACCAGTACCTTATCAACAAGCACTCTTGGTCTGTTAGCAAAAATTGTATACCTCACATCTTGTGATCTACCATAATGTCTGAGTATTTATGCTGTAAATAAGTATAATAGGAATATGAATACCCCCTGCATTGCATTTCCATTACTTACACAGTTTTGACATTGACTTCAGGAGGTGTTTTCATGTTTTTACATGTTTTTGAGGGCTGTTGATGTCTCAAAGCTTGCTTGGTCAGGGTTTCCTGCTCTGACACTTAACTCTTGAGTATCTGGATTATTTGATAAACTGGCACACTCCTGGTCCAATAGGTACCAGTTAATAAAAAGGTTGCTGTAGCTGGTTTTACGGGTCATGTAAATCTATGACAATGTTGTGAAATATTGCGGCAAACTGTCACAAATCTTGACACCCACCCTGCTATGTATCATAGGACTCCTCCAGAGTGGTCCAGTCAGGAGAAGTCTTGTTTCAACAGGTCAATAGTGTGACCTACTACAATTTGTGTGGCAGTATGGCTTTTGTTTTATGCATACTATGCCCCAGCAGAGTCATCAGCTTCAAGAGGCATCAAAGGATATCTCTTGTTTTCTTGTAATCACCCTTTTGTTTGTCACAGTAGCTCAGCAGGCTGCTGAAGAATGATGGTATCATGACTGCTATCAGAGTGTTGAACATTGACCCCTACATAATTCTCTAAGTATGGTCACATATAAGATTAACATTGAGGGCATGTACTCCCTTTCGGTTGAGGCTTATCTCAGAGTTGATACACAGTGTGCAACACAATGTGTGTCTTAACAATGCAATTCTGCAACATGGGAAAGCCTGAAAATCTTGATCAGGTCATTGTACCTTGGCAAGAGAAAATTAAAGGTCTTGGAGTGCAGAGCATCTTAACCCCCTTTGCACAATAGTGAGATGTTGATTGGGAGATTACCAGTTGGGAGATGTTGATTTAATTAGATTCCCTACAGTGTGGAAACAGGCCCTTCACCCCAACAAGTCCACACCTACCCTCCGAAGAGCAACCCACCCAGACCCATTTCTCTCTGATTAATGCACCCCACACTATGGACAACTTAGCATGGCCAATTCACCTGACCTGCACATCTTTGGACTGTGGGAGGAGACCGGAGCACCCGGAAGAAACCCACACAGACACAGGGAGAATGTGCAAACTCCACGCAGTCACCTGAGGCTGGAATCAAACCTGGAACCCTGGTGCTGTGAGGCAGCAGTGCTAACCACCGAGCCATCGTGCCACCTAAAAATTCATAGCCACACTCATTCACAGGCACAGGCAATATCATTCACAACCTGCTCTGTGGCTGCAGTAAATGGCAAATTTCAAAGAGGACATCCTTGTTGAAGCATCGATATTTGATATGCATTTAGTCACTGAGTTTCAGCTAAGCAGATTGCTCCTTAGATGCTCTCGATATATGCCCTCCTTCTGATCTGTCACTTCTTTCCTGTTCCACCAGCTTGGTTTGCTTTGTATCAATTCAAGTCCAAGGGCAAAGTCTGGGAGCAAGAGGTTTGTGTAGAATTCTTAAAGTCAAAATAACAGGCTGCATTATATAAAGCTCTGAATGATTTAGGCTGTAGCGAGATGAGTGATAGATTCGGTCGAGATGTTCTGCAAACATCATCTCAACATTGAGATCATCTTACTATTTCTCTGTATACCTTTCCCAAGCAGTGTGGTGAGATTCTTGCTGGGCAGTGGCAAGTTCACAATTGACACTCGTTATTGCTTGTTAAATGCCTTGTTAACAGCTCAAGTTAACACCAATTGTGATCTTACCAAACTCATCAGACAAACTAGCCGTAAGGAAAATTTAACATGGAGTTAACATGAGTTTTGGTGGGTTTTTAAATGGCCCTGGTGACCAAGACTCCACTTACCTGAGTTCTGGGGCTTCCTCCATCAATGCTGCTGCTGCCTGACTCCAGTCCCTGCATTTGCTGCCATTCCCACTGGCACTTTGAGACTTAGAGTTGCCAATGGAAAGGGAAGGAAGCCCTCAGTCTGCAAACAGTCTGCTGACTGCAAATTTGAGTTGGAGCCTTCCTTATCACACTGAGACAAGGTTGCCCCTTGCTTTCCAAATGGTGAATCATGCCATTGCTACCTCATAAAATCCTGACCACAGTATCAGACCAAAGTGTTCAAGAGTATAGTTTGAGAGAAGCATCTATCTCTATACGAAATCACCAATAACATTGGGATATTAAAAGGCACACTAGTAATCGTTGGTTAATCCAAAGGTTTAAAAATTATGGATAGCTTAGTAGCTAGCAGCATATGATATAATTTTAGAAAGTACTAATGGAAGGATAACGTGAATGTAATTTTAATTCAAGAGTTATCAACTTTCTGATTGAGATAAATAAATCTACAAGTAAAAACAAAATTGAGACAACAGCAAAAGATGAGTATAAATTTGAAGATACCCATCTTAAAGATCATGGGAAGTATATTATCAGGACCATAGCTCTTGTCAAAATTTCAAGATTAGGCAAGTTGACACACCCATCAGATATATAACTTCATGTTGTTATTAACAGAATAGAGGATTGTGACCTGGACATTTTTTATTTGATCAGATGTCATAACTTTATTTGAAACATAAAAGTGAGCTAAGAAAGACAGTTTCTCCCAAATAAATATAGCAACTGTACCTCCAGTAAAGAAGAGGATGGGAAAGAAGATTCACAAAAATTACAAAAATTTACTTTGGCAAGCGACCAGATGAAGCAGCTGTTGAGAGACAGAAAGATAATAGTTGATGCTTCTTTTCCATTTAGCAGCTTTAATCAAGGATTTACAGAAGTTACAAGTAAACAAAAGATTGGCTCAGAATGCTTTGGATTAATCAAGATGTGTAGGACCATTTGTATTTTTGTGACAGATAGCAGAATAGCAAATGTGAATCGAGAAAGTTTCAGTACTAGATCAAACAAACAAGGAGGACCATAAGATATAGGAACAGAAGTAGGTCATTCAGTCCGTGAAGTCTGCACCATTCAATGAAATCATAACTGATCAGATGGTCCTCACCTCCACTTCCCTGTCTTTTCCCCATAACCCTTGATCTGATTAAAAACGTGTTGATCTCAGCCTTGACTATACTTCATGACTCAACCTTAACAGCACTCTGAGGGAAAGAATTTCACAGATTGACTACCCTCTCAGAAAAGAAATTCCTCCTCAGTTCTGTTTTAAATACATAAGCCCTCTGGTCCTAGACTCCTCCTGCAAGTGGAAGTAAGCTCCCCACATCTATCCTGTCATAGAGTCATAAAGGTCTGCAGCACAGAAGCCACCTAACTACTCTAAAATCATTTTCCAACACTTCGCCCATAGCTTTTTATGTATTGGCTTGTCAAGTACATATCTATATATTTCTTAAATATTGTGAGGAGTTCTGCCTCATTTCAAATAACCTTCCCACCCATCCCCCAACTGTCTTTCTGGCTCTGCCTCCTCCCCTCCATTCAATGTCCCAGCCCTTCCTTCCAGGTACCAACCGGATTCATTCCTCCCAGTGACCAACCAAGTTGTATCCACCACCTATGTTCACCTATCACTATCTCACCATTTCACCTCTCTCCCAACTCAAAACCCTTCCCCCTCTCTTTATCTGCAGCTCCCCCTACCCAAACTTCCATTTCTGAAGAAGGGTTATACCTGAAATGTCAACTTCTCTCCCTCATGATGCTGCCTGGCTTGCTGTGTTCTTCTAGCTTCTTGCTTGTCTACCACCATTACAGGCAGTAATTTCCAAATTCTCACCATGTTCTGGGTAAAAACAAATCTTCGCATTCCTTCTAAGCTGCTTTCACCCTCCCTTAAATCTGTGCCCCCGATCATTGATTCATCCACTAAGGGGGAAGACTCCTTCCAGTCAATCCTATCAATGGCCCTCACGATTTTATGTCTCAATCATGATACCACAGACTCCTCTGCTCCAAGGAAAACAACCCCACTCTATCCAATCTCTCTTCATGATGAGAACTTTCTCACCTGGAAACTTCCTGAAAGATTTCTTGTTTACCTCTCCAGTGTAAGCATATCTCTTCTATAATGTGGATTCAAGAACTGCATGCACAATTCACTGTGGCTTAGCCAATGCTTTATACAGTTCCAGTATAGCCTCCCTGTCTTTATGCCCCAGCCAATAAGGGTATTTATCCATTAT
Organism: Chiloscyllium plagiosum; assembly: GCF_004010195.1. Classification (NCBI taxonomy): domain Eukaryota; kingdom Metazoa; phylum Chordata; class Chondrichthyes; order Orectolobiformes; family Hemiscylliidae; genus Chiloscyllium; species Chiloscyllium plagiosum. The sequence continues at coordinate 50,354,886 of NC_057722.1, read as the reverse complement.
GTCTTCTTAACCACTTTATCCACCTATCCCAGTACCTTCAGTGACTGGTGGACATGAACACCAAGGTCTTCCCTTGCCTTGTTTGTCCTGCCCAGAAACATCACCTCACACTTAATTGAATTGAATTCCATATGCCACTGAAACACCAACAGACCAGATAGTTCATATCCTCATGTAATCCAAGGCTATCCAAACTATTTAACACCCCACTAATTTTTGGATCATTCAAAAACTACTGATCAAACCTCCTAAATCATTTAAATATACTACAATCAGCAAGGGCTCCATCACTGATCCCTGGGGAACCCCACTGAAAAAAGGCTTCTAGTCACATAAACATCCCTTGACCATCACCCTCTGCTTCCTGACACTCAGCCATTTCTGAATCCAATTAACCAAAATTTCCTTGCATCCCATGGGCTCTTACCTTTACTATCAATCTCCCATGCAGGACCTTACCAAATGCCTGAAACATAAGGGTTAGGTGGAGCTTGCATGAAAGAGAAGTTGATGCCTGGAGCAGATCAGTCATAATCTTGTTGAATGGTGGGGCAGGCTTGAACAACTAAACTGCCTGTGCCAGTTCCTATTTCTCATGGTCTCATGTTCCCATGGGGTTTAGAACTGGGGCCGCTGCTGTTGTAATATATATTAATGATTTATACTTAAATGTAGGAGGCATAATTGTGAAATTCGCAGATAACACAAAAGTTGGCTGGCTAGTTGATAGCAAACGGAACAGCTGTTGGCTGCAAGATGATACTAATGATTTGGTTGAGTGGGTGGGCACATGGCAAATGAGTTTCAATCTGGAGAAGTGTGGAATTATGTAACTGTGGAGGACAAAACAACACAAGGAAATTCACAATAAATGGGAGAGTGGTACAGGGTGTGAGAAATCTTAGAGTGGACGTCTACAGTTCCCTGAAGGTGGCAGGACACAGGTAAAATGATAAAGAAGTCATATGGTTTGCTTTCTTTCATTGGGTTAGTTATTGATTACAAGAACAGGATTTAAATGTTGAAACTATATATGACATTGGTTAGGCCACATCTGAAGTTTTGTGTACTGTTCTGGTCACCACATTGCAGCATGGACACAATTGCTATGGATAGAGTAGAGGGGAAATGTACAAGAATGTTGAAAATTGTGGCTATGAGGAAATATTTGTCTGGCTGGAAATGTTTTCCTTCAAATGGAGGATGTTAAAAAGTGACTTAATTTAGGTGTACAAAATAATTATGTTGAGATCTGACATGTAGTATAAATGGTTGTAACTCCTTGATTAAAATAGAACATAGAACATAGAAGAATACAGCGCAGTACAGGCCCTTTGGCCCTCGATGTTGCGCCGATCCAAGACCACCTAACCTATACTAACCCACTATCCTCCATATACCTATCCAATGCCCGCTTAAATGCCCATAAAGAGGGAGAGTCCACCACTGCTACTGGCAGGGCATTCCATGAACTTACGACTCGCTGAGTGAAGAACCTACCCCTAACTTCAGTCCTATATCTACACCCCTGAACACCCGACTCCATACGCGGGAAAAGGGTCACACTGTCAACCCTATCTAACCCCCTAATCATCTTGTACACCTCAATCAAGTCACCCCTAAACCTTCTTTTCTCTAATGAAAACAGCCCCAAGTGTCTCAGTCTTTCCTCATACGATCTTCCTTCCATACCAGGCAACATCCTGGTAAACCTCCTCTGCACCCGTTCCAGTGCCTCCACATCCTTCCTATAGTATGGCGACCAAAACTGCACACAATACTCCAGATGCAGCCGCACCAGAGTCTTATACAACTGCATCATGACCTCAGGACTCCGGAACTCAATTCCTCTAACAATAAAAGCCAGTACGCCATATGCCTTCCTCACCGCACTATTTACCTGGGTGGCAACTTTCAGAGATCTGTGTACATGGACACCAAGATCCCTCTGCTCATCCACACTACCAAGTATCCGACCATTAGCCCAGTACCCCATCTTTTTGTTATTCTTCCCAAAGTGAATCACCTCACACTTAGCTACATTGAATTCCATTTGCCACCTTTCTGCCCAGCTCTGCAGCTTATCTATATC